>NC_066297.1:5419898-6039797 GCF_905404315.1 Leptidea sinapis
CTGATACGATACCAATAATGTAGTTATCTCTTATTTTGAGCGGCGGCCATGTCGGATTTAAAAATAATCCCAAAATTGTTTTCTGCACCCTCAAAAACCTCGGACACGATATCCATATTGCTGAAAACATAATTGTTTGCGGCAGCCCTCTTGGATTTCAAAAATGATCAAAGAATTGTTCTCTGCATCCTCGAGAACCTCGGACACGATATCAATATTGCTAAAATCATAATTTTGTGCGGCGGCTATCTTGGATTCGAAATATTATCACCAAATCGTTCTCTGCACCCTCGAGAAACTCGTGTACAATATCTATATTGATGAAAACATAATTGTTTGCGGCAACCCTTTTGGATTTCAAAAATGATCTCAGAATTGTTCTCTGCACCTTCGAGAATCTCGGACACGTTATTCATAATGTAGTTATCATACTTTTGAGCGGCGGCCATCTTCGATTTGAAAAATGATCACAAAATCGTTCTCTGCACCCTCGAGAACCTCGGATACGATACCCATAATGTGGTTATCATAATTTTGAGCGGCGGCCATCTTGGATTTCAAAAACGATCACAAAATCGTTCTTTGCACTCTCTAGAACCTAGGATACGATACCCATAATATAGTTATCATACTTTTGAGCGGCGGCCATCTCGGATTTAAAAATGATCCCAAAAGTGTTTTTTGCACCCTCGAGAACCTCGGACACGATATCCATATTGCTGAAAACATAATTTTGTGCGGCGGCAATCTTGGATTTGAACAATGATCCCAAAATAATATTCTGCACCCTCGAGAACCTCGGATACGATACCCATAATGTACTTATCATATTTTTAAGCCGCGGCTATCTTGGATTTGAAAAATGATCACATTTCTGCTCCCTCGAAAACCTCGGATACGATACCCATAATGAAGTTATCATACCATTGAGCGGCGGCCATCTTGGATTTGAAAAATTATCACAAAATCATTCTCTGCACCCTCGAAAACCTAGGATACGATACCGATAATCTAGTTATCATACATTTGAGCGGCGGCCATCTTGGATTTGAAAAATGATCACAAAATCGCTCGCTGCACCCTCGAGAACCTCGGATACGATACCCATAATGTATTTATCATAATTTTGAGCGCTGGCCATCTTGGATTTAAAAAATGATCACAAAATCGTTCTGTGCACTCTCGAGAACCTCGGATAAGATACCCATAATGTAGTTATCATACTTTTCAGCAGCGGCCATCTTCGATTTGAAAAATGATCACAAAATCGTTCTCTGCACCCTCGAGAACCTCGGATACGATACCATTATGTAGTTATCAAACTTTTGAGCGGCGGCCATCTTCGATTTGAAAAATGATCACAAAATCGATCTCTGCACCCTCGAGAACCTAGGATACGATACCCATAATGTAGTTATCATAATTTTGAGCGGAGGCCATCTCGGATTTAAAAAATGATCCCAAAATTGTTTTCTGCACCCTCGAGAACCTCGGACACGATATCCATGTTGCTGAAAACATAATTGCTTGCGGCAGCCCTCTTGGATTTCAAAAATGATCACAGAATTGTTCTCTGCACCCTCGAGAACCTCGGACACGATATCCATATTGCTAAAATCATAATTTTGTGCGGCGGCCATCTTGGATTTGAAAAATGATCACCAAATCGTTCTCTACATCCTCAAGAACCTCGGGTACGATATCCATATTGCTAAAATCATAATTTTGTGCGGCGGCCATCTTGGATTTGAAAAATTATCACAAAATCGTTCTCAGCACCCTCGAGAACCTCGGTTACGATACCCAAAATGTTGTTATCATACTTTTGAGCGGCGGCCATCTTCGATTTGAAAAATGATCACAAAATCGTTCTCTGCACCCTCGAGAACCTCGGATACGATACCATTATGTAGTTATCAAACTTTTGAGCGGCGGCCATCTTCGATTTGAAAAATGATCACAAAATCGATCTCTGCACCCTCGAGAACATCGGATACGATACCCATAATGTAGTTTATCATACTTTTGAGCGGCGGCCATCTTGGATTTGAAAAATGATCACAAAATCGTTCTCAGCACCCTCGAGAACCTCGGATACGATACCCATAATGTAGTTATCATAATTTTGAGCGGCGGCCATCTTCGATTTGAAAAATGATCACAAAATCGTTCTCTGCACCCTCGAGAACCTCGGATACGATACCCATAATGTAGTTATCATAATTTTGAGCGGCGGCCATCTTCGATTTGAAAAATGATCACAAATTCGTTCTTTGCACTCTCTAGAACCTAGGATACGATACCCATAATATAGTTATCATACTTTTGAGCGGCGGCCATCTTCGATTTGAAAAATGATCACAAAATCGTTTTCTGCACCCTCGAGAACCTCGGATACGATACCCATAATGTAGTTATCATAATTTTGAGCGGCGGCCATCTTCGATTTGAAAAATGATCACAAAATCGTTCTCTGCACCCTCGAGAACCTCGGATACGATACCCATAATGTAGTTATCATAATTTTGAGCGGCGGCCATCTTCGATTTGAAAAATGATCACAAAATCGTTCTCTGCACCCTCGAGAACCTAGGATACGATACCCATAATGTAGTTATCATAATTTTGAGTGGCGGCCATCTCGGATTTTTAAAATGATCCCAAAATTGTTTTCTGCACCCTCGAGAACCTCGGACACGATATCCGTATTGCTAAAATAATAATTTTGTGTGGCGGCGATCTTGGATTTGAACATATATCACCAAATCATTCTCTGCACCCTCAAGAAACTCGTGTACGATATCCATATTGCTGAAATCATAATTTTGTGCGGCGGCCATCTTGGATTTGAATAATGATCACAAAATCGTTCTCTGCACCCTCGAGAACCTCGGATACGAAAGCCATAATTTAGTTATCATACTTTTGAGCGGCGCCAAATCGTTCTCTACACCCTCAAGAACCTCGGATACGATACCCATAATGTAGTTATCATACTATTGAGCGGCGGCCATCTTCGATTTGAAAAATGATCACAAAATCGTTTTCTGCGCCCTCGAGAACCTCGGATACGATACCCATAATGTAGTTATCATAATTTTGAGCGGCGGCTATCTTGGATTTAAAAATGATCACAAAATCGATCTGTGCACTCTCGAGAACCTCGGATACGACACCCATATTTTTATGATCATAATCTTGCACGGCGACCCTCTCGGATTTAAAAATGATCCCAAAATTATTTTCTGCACCCTCGAGAACCTCGGACACGATATCTATATTGATGAAAACATAATTGTTTGCGGCAACCCTCTTGGATTTCAAAAATGATCACAGAATTGTTCTCTGCACCCTCGAGAACCTCGGACACGATATCCATATTGCTGAAATCATAATTTTGTGCGGCGGCCATCTTGGATTTGAATAATGATCACAAAATCGTTCTCTGCACCCTCGAGAACCTCGGATACGAAAGCCATAATTTAGTTATCATACTTTTGAGCGGCGCCAAATCGTTCTCTACACCCTCAAGAACCTCGGATACGATACCCATAATGTAGTTATCATACTATTGAGCGGCGGCCATCTTCGATTTGAAAAATGATCACAAAATCGTTTTCTGCGCCCTCGAGAACCTCGGATACGATACCCATAATGTAGTTATCATAATTTTGAGCGGCGGCTATCTTGGATTTAAAAATGATCACAAAATCGATCTGTGCACTCTCGAGAACCTCGGATACGACACCCATATTTTTATGATCATAATCTTGCACGGCGGCCCTCTCGGATTTAAAAATGATCCCAAAATTATTTTCTGCACCCTCGAGAACCTCGGACACGATATCTATATTGATGAAAACATAATTGTTTGCGGCAACCCTCTTGGATTTCAAAAATGATCACAGAATTGTTCTCTGCACCCTCGAGAACCTCGGACACGATATCCATATTGCTGAAATCATAATTTTGTGCGGCGGCCATCTTCGATTTGAAAAATGATCACAAAATCGTTCTCTGCACCCTCGAGAACCTCGGATACGATACCCATAATGTAGTTATCATAATTTTGAGCAGCGGCCATCTTCGATTTGAAAAATGATCACAAAATCGTTCTCTGCACCCTCGAGAACCTCGGATACGATACCCATAATGTAGTTATCATAATTTTGAGCGGCGGCCATCTTCGATTTGAAAAATGATCACAAATTCGTTCTTTGCACTCTCTAGAACCTAGGATACGATACCCATAATATAGTTATCATACTTTTGAGCGGCGGCCATCTTCGATTTGAAAAATGATCACAAAATCGTTTTCTGCACCCTCGAGAACCTCGGATACGATACCCATAATGTAGTTATCATAATTTTGAGCGGCGGCCATCTTCGATTTGAAAAATGATCACAAAATCGTTCTCTGCACCCTCGAGAACCTCGGATACGATACCCATAATGTAGTTATCATAATTTTGAGCGGCGGCCATCTTCGATTTGAAAAATGATCACAAAATCGTTCTCTGCACCCTCGAGAACCTAGGATACGATACCCATAATGTAGTTATCATAATTTTGAGTGGCGGCCATCTCGGATTTTTAAAATGATCCCAAAATTGTTTTCTGCACCCTCGAGAACCTCGGACACGATATCCGTATTGCTAAAATAATAATTTTGTGTGGCGGCGATCTTGGATTTGAACATATATCACCAAATCATTCTCTGCACCCTCGAGAAACTCGTGTACGATATCCATATTGCTGAAATCATAATTTTGTGCGGCGGCCATCTTGGATTTGAAAAATGATCACAAAATCGTTCTCTGCACCCTCGAGAACCTCGGATACGAAAGCCATAATTTAGTTATCATACTTTTGAGCGGCGCCAAATCGTTCTCTACACCCTCAAGAACCTCGGATACGATACCCATAATGTAGTTATCATACTATTGAGCGGCGGCCATCTTCGATTTGAAAAATGATCACAAAATCGTTTTCTGCGCCCTCGAGAACCTCGGATACGATACCCATAATGTAGTTATCATAATTTTGAGCGGCGGCTATCTTGGATTTAAAAATGATCACAAAATCGATCTGTGCACTCTCGAGAACCTCGGATACGACACCCATATTTTTATGATCATAATCTTGCACGGCGGCCATCTCGGATTTAAAAATGATCCCAAAATTATTTTCTGCACCCTCGAGAACCTCGGACACGATATCTATATTGATGAAAACATAATTGTTTGCGGCAACCCTCTTGGATTTCAAAAATGATCACAGAATTGTTCTCTGCACCCTCGAGAACCTCGGACACGATATCCATATTGCTGAAATCATAATTTTGTGCGGCGGCCATCTTGGATTTGAAAAATGATCACAAAATCGTTCTCTGCACCCTCGAGAACCTCGGATACGATACCCATAATGTAGTTATCATAATTTTGAGCGGCGGCCATCTTCGATTTGAAAAATGATCACAAAATCGTTCTCTGCACCCTCGAGAACCTAGGATACGATACCCATAATGTAGTTATCATAATTTTGAGTGGCGGCCATCTCGGATTTTTAAAATGATCCCAAAATTGTTTTCTGCACCCTCGAGAACCTCGGACACGATATCCGTATTGCTAAAATAATAATTTTGTGTGGCGGCGATCTTGGATTTGAACATATATCACCAAATCATTCTCTGCACCCTCGAGAAACTCGTGTACGATATCCATATTGCTGAAATCATAATTTTGTGCGGCGGCCATCTTGGATTTGAAAAATGATCACAAAATCGTTCTCTGCACCCTCAAGAACCTCGGATACGATACCCATAATGTAGTTATCATACTTTTAAGCGGCCGCAATCTTGGATTTGAAAAATGATCACAAAATCGTTCTCAGCACCCTCGAGAACCTCTAATACCATACCCATAATGTAGTTATCATAATTTTGAGCGGCGGCTATCTTGGATTTAAAAATGATCACAAAATCGATCTGTGCACTCTCGAGAACCTCGGATACGACACCCATATTTTTATGATCATAATCTTGCACGGCGGCCATCTCGGATTTAAAAATGATCCCAAAATTATTTTCTGCACCCTCGAGTACCTCGGACACGATATCTATATTGATGAATACATAATTGTTTGCGGCAACCCTCTTGGATTTCAAAAATGATCACAGAATTGTTCTCTGCACCCTCGAGAACCTCGGACACGATATCCATATTGCTGAAATCATAATTTTGTGCGGCGGCCATCTTCGATTTGAAAAATGATCACAAAATCGTTCTCTGCACCCTCGAGAACCTCGGATACGATACCCATAATGTAGTTATCATAATTTTGAGCGGTGGCCATCTTCGATTTGAAAAATGATCACAAAATCGTTCTCTGCACCCTCGAGAACCTAGGATACGATACCCATAATGTAGTTATCATAATTTTGAGTGGCGGCAATCTCGGATTTTTAAAATGATCCCAAAATTGTTTTCTGCACCCTCGAGAACCTCGGACACGATATCCGTATTGCTAAAATAATAATTTTGTGTGGCGGCGATCTTGGATTTGAACATATATCACCAAATCATTCTCTGCACCCTCGAGAAACTCGTGTTCTATATCCATATTGCTGAAATCATAATTTTGTGCGGCGGCCATCTTGGATTTGAAAAATGATCACAAAATCGTTCTCTGCACCCTCAAGAACCTCGGATACGATACCCATAATGTAGTTATCATACTTTTAAGCGGCCGCCATCTTGGATTTGAAAAATGATCACAAAATCGTTCTCAGCACCCTCGAGAACCTCTAATACCATACCCATAATGTAGTTATCATATTTTTTAGCCGCGGCCATCTTGGATTTGAAAAATGATCACATTTCTGCTCCCTCGAGAACCTCTGATACGATACCAATAATGTAGTTATCTCTTATTTTGAGCGGCGGCCATGTCGGATTTAAAAATGATCCCAAAATTGTTTTCTGCACCCTCAAAAACCTCGGACACGATATCCATATTGCTGAAAACATAATTGTTTGCAGCAGCCCTCTTGGATTTCAAAAATGATCACAGAATTGTTCTCTGCATCCTCGAGAACCTCGGACACGATATCAATATTGCTAAAATCATAATTTTGTGCGGCGGCCATCTTGGATTCGAAATATTATCACCAAATCGTTCTCTGCACCCTCGAGAAACTCGTGTACGATATCCATATTGCTGAAATCATAATTTTGTGCGACGGCCATCTTGGATTTGAAAAATGATCACAAAATCGTTCTCAGCACCCTCGAGAACCTCGGACACGATACCCATAATGTATTTATCATACTTTTGAGCAACGACCATCTTCGATTTGAAAAATGATCACAAAATCGTTCTCTGCACCCTCGAGAACCTCGGATACGATACCCATAATGTAGTTATCATAATTTTGAGCGGCGGCCATCTTGGATTTCAAAAATTATCACAAAATCGTTCTGTGCACTCTCGAGAACCTCGGATACGATACCCATATTTTTATGATCATAATCTTGCATTGCGGCCATCTCGGATTTAAAAATGATCCCAAAATTATTTACTGCACCCTCAAAAACCTCGGTTACGATATCCATATTGCTGAAAATATAACTGTATGCGGTAGCCCTCTTGGATTTGAAAAATTATCACCAAATCATTCTCTGCACCCTCGAGAAACTCGTGTACGATATCCATATTGCTGAAATCATAATTTTGTGCGGCGGCCATCTTGGATTTGAAAAATGATCACAAAATCGTTCTCTGCACCCTCGAGAACCTCGGATACGAAACCCATAATTTAGTTATCATACTTTTGAGCGGCGCCAAATCGTTCTCTACACCCTCAAGAACCTCGGATACGATACCCATAATGTAGTTATCATACTTTTGAGCGGCTGCCATCTTGGATTTGAAAAATGATCACAAAATCGTTCTCAGCACCCTCGAGAACCTCTGATACGATACCCATAATGTAGTTATCATATTTTTTAGCTGCGGCCATCTTGGATTTGAAAAATGATCACATTTCTGCTCCCTCGAGAACCTCTGATACGATACCAATAATGTAGTTATCTCTTATTTTGAGCGGCAGCCATGTCGGATTTAAAAATAATCCCAAAATTGATTTCTGCACCCTCAAAAACCTCGGACACGATATCCATATTGCTGAAAACATAATTGTTTGCGGCAGCCCTCTTGGATTTCAAAAATGATCAAAGAATTGTTCTCTGCATCCTCGAGAACCTCGGACACGATATCAATATTGCTAAAATCATAAATTTGTGCGGCGGCTATCTTGGATTCGAAATATTATCACCAAATCGTTCTCTGCACCCTCGAGAAACTCGTGTACAATATCTATATTGATGAAAACATAATTGTTTGCGGCAACCCTCTTGGATTTCAAAAATGATCACAGAATTGTTCTCTGCACCTTCGAGAATCTCGGACACGTTATCCATAATGTAGTTATCATACTTTTGAGCGGCGGCCATCTTCGATTTGAAAAATGATCACAAAATCGTTCTCTGCACCCTCGAGAACCTCGGATACGATACCCATAATGTGGTTATCATAATTTTGAGCGGCGGCCATCTTGGATTTCAAAAATGATCACAAATTCGTTCTTTGCACTCTCTAGAACCTAGGATACGATACCCATAATATAGTTATCATACTTTTGAGCGGCGGCCATCTCGGATTTAAAAATGATCCCAAAAGTGTTTTTTGCACCCTCGAGAACCTCGGACACGATATCCATATTGCTGAAAACATAATTTAGTGCGGCGGCAATCTTGGATTTGAATAATGATCCCAAAATAATTTTCTGCACCTTCGAGAACCTCGGATACGATACCCATAATGTACTTATCATATTTTTAAGCCGCGGCTATCTTGGATTTGAAAAATGATCACATTTCTGCTCCCTCGAAAACCTCGGATACGATACCCATAATGAAGTTATCATACCATTGAGCGGCGGCCATCTTGGATTTGAAAAATTATCACAAAATCATTCTCTGCACCCTCGAAAACCTAGGATACGATACCGATAATCTAGTTATCATACATCTGAGCGGCGGCCATCTTGGATTTGAAAAATGATCACAAAATCGCTCGCTGCACCCTCGAGAACCTCGGATACGATACCCATAATGTATTTATCATAATTTTGAGCGCTGGCCATCTTGGATTTAAAAAATGATCACAAAATCGTTCTGTGCACTCTCGAGAACCTCGGATAAGATACCCATAATGTAGTTATCATACTTTTCAGCGGCGGCCATCTTCGATTTGAAAAATGATCACAAAATCGTTCTCTGCACCCTCGAGAACCTAGGATACGATACCCATAATGTAGTTATCATAATTTTGAGCGGCGGCCATCTTCGATTTGAAAAATGATCACAAAATCGTTCTCTGCACCCTGGAGAACCTCGGATACGATACTCATAATGTAGTTATCATACTTTTCAGCGGCGGCCATCTTCGATTTGAAAAATGATCACAAAATCGTTCTCTGCACCCTCGAGAACCTAGGATACGATACCCATAATGTAGTTATCATAATTTTGAGCGGAGGCCATCTCGGATTTAAAAAATGATCCCAAAATTGTTTTCTGCACCCTCGAGAACCTCGGACACGATATCCATGTTGCTGAAAACATAATTGCTTGCGGCAGCCCTCTTGGATTTCAAAAATGATCACAGAATTGTTCTCTGCACCCTCGAGAACCTCGGACACGATATCCATATTGCTAAAATCATAATTTTGTGCGGCGGCCATCTTGGATTTGAAAAATGATCACCAAATCGTTCTCTACATCCTCAAGAACCTCGGGTACGATATCCATATTGCTAAAATCATAATTTTGTGCGGCGGCCATCTTGGATTTGAAAAATTATCACAAAATCGTTCTCAGCACCCTCGAGAACCTCGGTTACGATACCCAAAATGTTGTTATCATACTTTTGAGCGGCGGCCATCTTCGATTTGAAAAATGATCACAAAATCGTTCTCTGCACCCTCGAGAACCTCGGATACGATACCATTATGTAGTTATCAAACTTTTGAGCGGCGGCCATCTTCGATTTGAAAAATGATCACAAAATCGATCTCTGCACCCTCGAGAACATCGGATACGATACCCATAATGTAGTTTATCATACTTTTGAGCGGCGGCCATCTTGGATTTGAAAAATGATCACAAAATCGTTCTCTGCACCCTCGAGAACGTCTTATACTATACCCATAATGTAATTATCATAATATTGAGCGGCGGCCATCTCGGATTTAAAAATGATCCCAAAATTGTTTTCTGCACCCTCGAGAACCTCGGACACGATATCCATATTGCTGAAAACATAATTGTTTGCGGCAGCCCTCTTGGATTTCAAAAATGATCACAGAATTGTTCTCTGCATCCTTGAGAACCTCGGACACGATATCCATATTTCTAAAATCATAATTTTGTGCGGCGGCCATCTTGGATTTGAAAAATTATCAACAAATCGTTCTCTGCACACTAGAGAAACTCGTGTACGATATCCATATTTCTAAAATCATAATTTTGTGCGGCGGCCATCTTGGATTTGAAAAATTATCACCAAATCATTCTCTGCACCCTCGAGAAACTCGTGTACGATATCCATATTGCTGAAATCATAATTTTGTGCGGCGGCCATCTTGGATTTAAAAAATGATCACAAAATCGTTCTCTGCACCCTCGAGAACCTCGGATACGAAACCCATAATTTAGTTATCATACTTTTGAGCGGCGCCAAATCGTTCTCTACACCCTCAAGAACCTCGGATACGATACCCATAATGTAGTTATCATACTTTTGAGCGGCGGCCATCTTGGATTTGAACAATGATCACAAAATCGTTCTCAGCACCCTCGAGAACCTCTGATACGATACCCAAAATGTAGTTATCATATTTTTTAGCCGCGGCCATCTTGGATTTGAAAAATGATAACATTTCTGCTCCCTCGAGAACCTCGGACACGATATCAATATTGCTAAAATCATAATTTTGTGCGGCGGCCATCTTGGATTCGAAATATTATCACCAAATCGTTCTCTGCACCCTCGAGAAACTCGTGTACGATATCCATATTGCTGAAATCATAATTTTGTACGGCGGCCATCTTGGATTTGAAAAATGATCACAAAATCGTTCTCAGCACCCTCGAGAACCTCGGATACGATACCCATAATGTAGTTATCATAATTTTGAGCGGCGGCCATCTTCGATTTGAAAAATGATCACAAAATCGTTCTCTGCACCCTCGAGAACCTCGGATACGATACCCATAATGTAGTTATCATAATTTTGAGTGGCGGCCATCTCGGATTTTTAAAATGATCCCAAAATTGTTTTCTGCACCCTCGAGAACCTCGGACACGATATCCGTATTGCTAAAATAATAATTTTGTGTGGCGGCGATCTTGGATTTGAACATATATCACCAAATCATTCTCTGCACCCTCGAGAAACTCGTGTACGATATCCATATTGCTGAAATCATAATTTTGTGCGGCGGCCATCTTGGATTTGAAAAATGATCACAAAATCGTTCTCTGCACCCTCGAGAACCTCGGATACGAAAGCCATAATTTAGTTATCATACTTTTGAGCGGCGCCAAATCGTTCTCTACACCCTCAAGAACCTCGGATACGATACCCATAATGTAGTTATCATACTATTGAGCGGCGGCCATCTTCGATTTGAAAAATGATCACAAAATCGTTTTCTGCGCCCTCGAGAACCTCGGATACGATACCCATAATGTAGTTATCATAATTTTGAGCGGCGGCTATCTTGGATTTAAAAATGATCACAAAATCGATCTGTGCACTCTCGAGAACCTCGGATACGACACCCATATTTTTATGATCATAATCTTGCACGGCGGCCCTCTCGGATTTAAAAATGATCCCAAAATTATTTTCTGCACCCTCGAGAACCTCGGACACGATATCTATATTGATGAAAACATAATTGTTTGCGGCAACCCTCTTGGATTTCAAAAATGATCACAGAATTGTTCTCTGCACCCTCGAGAACCTCGGACACGATATCCATATTGCTGAAATCATAATTTTGTGCGGCGGCCATCTTCGATTTGAAAAATGATCACAAAATCGTTCTCTGCACCCTCGAGAACCTCGGATACGATACCCATAATGTAGTTATCATAATTTTGAGCGGCGGCCATCTTCGATTTGAAAAATGATCACAAAATCGTTCTCTGCACCCTCGAGAACCTCGGATACGATACCCATAATGTAGTTATCATAATTTTGAGCGGCGGCCATCTTCGATTTGAAAAATGATCACAAATTCGTTCTTTGCACTCTCTAGAACCTAGGATACGATACCCATAATATAGTTATCATACTTTTGAGCGGCGGCCATCTTCGATTTGAACAATGATGACAATAACGTTTTCTGCACCCTCGAGAACCTCGGATACGATACCCATAATGTAGTTATCATAATTTTGAGCGGCGGCCATCTTCGATTTGAAAAATGATCACAAAATCGTTCTCTGCACCCTCGAGAACCTCGGATACGATACCCATAATGTAGTTATCATAATTTTGAGCGGCGGCCATCTTCGATTTGAAAAATGATCACAAAATCGTTCTCTGCACCCTCGAGAACCTAGGATACGATACCCATAATGTAGTTATCATAATTTTGAGTGGCGGCCATCTCGGATTTTTAAAATGATCCCAAAATTGTTTTCTGCACCCTCGAGAACCTCGGACACGATATCCGTATTGCTAAAATAATAATTTTGTGTGGCGGCGATCTTGGATTTGAACATATATCACCAAATCATTCTCTGCACCCTCGAGAAACTGGTGTACGATATCCATATTGCTGAAATCATAATTTTGTGCGGCGGCCATCTTGGATTTGAAAAATGATCACAAAATCGTTCTCTGCACCCTCGAGAACCTCGGATACGAAAGCCATAATTTAGTTATCATACTTTTGAGCGGCGCCAAATCGTTCTCTACACCCTCAAGAACCTCGGATACGATACCCATAATGTAGTTATCATACTATTGAGCGGCGGCCATCTTCGATTTGAAAAATGATCACAAAATCGTTTTCTGCGCCCTCGAGAACCTCGGATACGATACCCATAATGTAGTTATCATAATTTTGAGCGGCGGCTATCTTGGATTTAAAAATGATCACAAAATCGATCTGTGCACTCTCGAGAACCTCGGATACGACACCCATATTTTTATGATCATAATCTTGCACGGCGGCCATCTCGGATTTAAAAATGATCCCAAAATTATTTTCTGCACCCTCGAGAACCTCGGACACGATATCTATATTGATGAAAACATAATTGTTTGCGGCAACCCTCTTGGATTTCAAAAATGATCACAGAATTGTTCTCTGCACCCTCGAGAACCTCGGACACGATATCCATATTGCTGAAATCATAATTTTGTGCGGCGGCCATCTTCGATTTGAAAAATGATCACAAAATCGTTCTCTGCACCCTCGAGAACCTCGGATACGATACCCATAATGTAGTTATCATAATTTTGAGCGGCGGCCATCTTCGATTTGAAAAATGATCACAAAATCGTTCTCTGCACCCTCGAGAACCTAGGATACGATACCCATAATGTAGTTATCATAATTTTGAGTGGCGGCCATCTCGGATTTTTAAAATGATCCCAAAATTGTTTTCTGCACCCTCGAGAACCTCGGACACGATATCCGTATTGCTAAAATAATAATTTTGTGTGGCGGCGATCTTGGATTTGAACATATATCACCAAATCATTCTCTGCACCCTCGAGAAACTCGTGTACGATATCCATATTGCTGAAATCATAATTTTGTGCGGCGGCCATCTTGGATTTGAAAAATGATCACAAAATCGTTCTCTGCACCCTCAAGAACCTCGGATACGATACCCATAATGTAGTTATCATACTTTTAAGCGGCCGCAATCTTGGATTTGAAAAATGATCACAAAATCGTTCTCAGCACCCTCGAGAACCTCTAATACCATACCCATAATGTAGTTATCATAATTTTGAGCGGCGGCTATCTTGGATTTAAAAATGATCACAAAATCGATCTGTGCACTCTCGAGAACCTCGGATACGACACCCATATTTTTATGATCATAATCTTGCACGGCGGCCATCTCGGATTTAAAAATGATCCCAAAATTATTTTCTGCACCCTCGAGTACCTCGGACACGATATCTATATTGATGAAAACATAATTGTTTGCGGCAACCCTCTTGGATTTCAAAAATGATCACAGAATTGTTCTCTGCACCCTCGAGAACCTCGGACACGATATCCATATTGCTGAAATCATAATTTTGTGCGGCGGCCATCTTCGATTTGAAAAATGATCACAAAATCGTTCTCTGCACCCTCGAGAACCTCGGATACGATACCCATAATGTAGTTATCATAATTTTGAGCGGTGGCCATCTTCGATTTGAAAAATGATCACAAAATCGTTCTCTGCACCCTCGAGAACCTAGGATACGATACCCATAATGTAGTTATCATAATTTTGAGTGGCGGCCATCTCGGATTTTTAAAATGATCCCAAAATTGTTTTCTGCACCCTCGAGAACCTCGGACACGATATCCGTATTGCTAAAATAATAATTTTGTGTGGCGGCGATCTTGGATTTGAACATATATCACCAAATCATTCTCTGCACCCTCGAGAAACTCGTGTACTATATCCATATTGCTGAAATCATAATTTTGTGCGGCGGCCATCTTGGATTTGAAAAATGATCACAAAATCGTTCTCTGCACCCTCAAGAACCTCGGATACGATACCCATAATGTAGTTATCATACTTTTAAGCGGCCGCCATCTTGGATTTGAAAAATGATCACAAAATCGTTCTCAGCACCCTCGAGAACCTCTAATACCATACCCATAATGTAGTTATCATATTTTTTAGCCGCGGCCATCTTGGATTTGAAAAATGATCACATTTCTGCTCCCTCGAGAACCTCTGATACGATACCAATAATGTAGTTATCTCTTATTTTGAGCGGCGGCCATGTCGGATTTAAAAATGATCCCAAAATTGTTTTCTGCACCCTCAAAAACCTCGGACACGATATCCATATTGCTGAAAACATAATTGTTTGCAGCAGCCCTCTTGGATTTCAAAAATGATCACAGAATTGTTCTCTGCATCCTCGAGAACCTCGGACACGATATCAATATTGCTAAAATCATAATTTTGTGCGGCGGCCATCTTGGATTCGAAATATTATCACCAAATCGTTCTCTGCACCCTCGAGAAACTCGTGTACGATATCCATATTGCTGAAATCATAATTTTGTGCGACGGCCATCTTGGATTTGAAAAATGATCACAAAATCGTTCTCAGCACCCTCGAGAACCTCGGACACGATACCCATAATGTATTTATCATACTTTTGAGCAACGACCATCTTCGATTTGAAAAATGATCACAAAATCGTTCTCTGCACCCTCGAGAACCTCGGATACGATACCCATAATGTAGTTATCATAATTTTGAGCGGCGGCCATCTTGGATTTCAAAAATTATCACAAAATCGTTCTGTGCACTCTCGAGAACCTCGGATACGATACCCATATTTTTATGATCATAATCTTGCATTGCGGCCATCTCGGATTTAAAAATGATCCCAAAATTATTTACTGCACCCTCAAAAACCTCGGACACGATATCCATATTGCTGAAAATATAACTGTATGCGGTAGCCCTCTTGGATTTGAAAAATTATCACCAAATCATTCTCTGCACCCTCGAGAAACTCGTGTACGATATCCATATTGCTGAAATCATAATTTTGTGCGGCGGCCATCTTGGATTTGAAAAATGATCACAAAATCGTTCTCTGCTCCCTCGAGGACCTCGGATACGAAACCCATAATTTAGTTATCATACTTTTGAGCGGCGCCAAATCGTTCTCTACACCCTCAAGAACCTCGGATACGATACCCATAATGTACTTATCATACTTTTGAGCGGCTGCCATCTTGGATTTGAAAAATGATCACAAAATCGTTCTCAGCACCCTCGAGAACCTCTGATACGATACCCATAATGTAGTTATCATATTTTTTAGCTGCGGCCATCTTGGATTTGAAAAATGATCACATTTCTGCTCCCTCGAGAACCTCTGATACGATACCAATAATGTAGTTATCTCTTATTTTGAGCGGCGGCCATGTCGGATTTAAAAATAATCCCAAAATTGATTTCTGCACCCTCAAAAACCTCGGACACGATATCCATATTGCTGAAAACATAATTGTTTGCGGCAGCCCTCTTGGATTTCAAAAATGATCAAAGAATTGTTCTCAGCATCCTCGAGAACCTCGGACACGATATCAATATTGCTAAAATCATAATTTTGTGCGGCGGCTATCTTGGATTCGAAATATTATCACCAAATCGTTCTCTGCACCCTCGAGAAACTCGTGTACAATATCTATATTGATGAAAACATAATTGTTTGCGGCAACCCTCTTGGATTTCAAAAATGATCACAGAATTGTTCTCTGCACCTTCGAGAATCTCGGACACGTTATCCATAATGTAGTTATCATACTTTTGAGCGGCGGCCATCTTCGATTTGAAAAATGATCACAAAATCGTTCTCTGCACCCTCGAGAACCTCAGATACGATACCCATAATGTGGTTATCATAATTTTGAGCGGCGGCCATCTTGGATTTCAAAAATGATCACAAATTCGTTCTTTGCACTCTCTAGAACCTAGGATACGATACCCATAATATAGTTATCATACTTTTGAGCGGCGGCCATCTCGGATTTAAAAATGATCCCAAAAGTGTTTTTTGCACCCTCGAGAACCTCGGACACGATATCCATATTGCTGAAAACATAATTTAGTGCGGCGGCAATCTTGGATTTGAATAATGATCCCAAAATAATTTTCTGCACCTTCGAGAACCTCGGACACGATACCCATAATGTACTTATCATATTTTTTAAGCCGCGGCTATCTTGGATTTGAAAAATGATCACATTTCTGCTCCCTCGAAAACCTCGGATACGATACCCATAATGAAGTTATCATACCATTGAGCGGCGGCCATCTTGGATTTGAAAAATTATCACAAAATCATTCTCTGCACCCTCGAAAACCTAGGATACGATACCGATAATCTAGTTATCATACATTTGAGCGGCGGCCATCTTGGATTTGAAAAATGATTTCAAAATCGCTCGCTGCACTCTCGAGAAACTCGGATACGATACCCATAATGTAGTTATCATACTTTTGAACGGCGGCTATCTTGGATTTGAAAACTGATCACAAAATCGCTCTCTGCACCCTCGAGAACCTCGGATACGATACCCATAATGTAGTTATCATAATTTTGAGCGGCGGCCATCTTGGATTTGAAAAATGATATCAAAATCGTTCTCTGCACCCTCGAGAACCTAGTATACGATACCCATAATCTTGTTATCATACTTTTGAGCGGCGGCCATCTTGGATTTGAAAAATGATCACAAAATCGCTCTCTGCACCCTCGAGAACCTCGGATACGATACCCATAATGTAGTTATCATACTTTTGAGAGGCGGCCATCTTGGATTTGAAAAATGATCACAAAATCGTTCTCTGCACCCTCGAGAACCTAGGATACGATACCCATAATCTAGTTATCATACTTTTGAGCGGCGGCCATCTTGGATTTGAAAAATGATCACAAAATCGCTCTCTGCACCCTCGAGAACCTCGGATACGATACCCTTAATGTAGTTATCATAATTTTGAGTGGCGGCCATCTTGGATTTAAAAAATGATCACAAAATCGTTCTGTGCACTCTCGAGAACCTCGGATATGATTCCCATAATGTAGTTATCATACTTTTGAGCGGCGACCATCTTGGATTTGAAAAATGATCACAAAATCGCTCTCTGCACTCTCGAGAACCTCGGACACGATATCCATAATGTAGTTATCATACTTTTGAGCGGCGGCCATCTTCGATTTAAAAAATGATCACAAAATAGTTCTCTGCACCCTCGAGAACCTCGGATACGATACCCATAATGTAGTTATCATAATTTTGAGCGGCGGCCATCTTGGATATGAAAAATGATAACAAAATCGTTCTCTGCACCCTCGAGAACCTAGTATACGATACCCACAATCTTGTTATCATACTTTTGAGCGGCGGCCATCTTGGATTTGAAAAATGATCACAAAATCGCTCTCTGCACCCTCGAGAACCTCGGATACGATACCCATAATGAATTTATCAAAATTTTGAGCGGCGGCCATCTTGGATTTGGAAAATGATAACAAATTCGTTATCTGCACTCTCGAGAACCTCGGATACGATACCCATAATGTAGTTATCATACTTTTGAACGGCGGCTATCTTGGATTTGAAAACTGATCACAAAATCGCTCTCTGCACCCTCGAGAACCTCGGATACGATACCCATAATGTAGTTATCATAATTTTGAGCGGCGGCCATCTTGGATTTGAAAAATGATATCAAAATCGTTCTCTGCACCCTCGAGAACCTAGTATACGATACCCATAATCTTGTTATCATACTTTTGAGCGGCGGCCAACTTGGATTTGAAAAATGATCACAAAATCGCTCTCTGCACCCTCGAGAACCTCGGATACGATACCCATAATGTAGTTATCATACTTTTGAGAGGCGGCCATCTTGGATTTGAAAAATGATCACAAAATCGTTCTCTGCACCCTCAAGAACCTAGGATACGATACCCATAATCTAGTTATCATACTTTTGAGTGGCGGCCATCTTGGATTTGAAAAATGATCACAAAATCGCTCTCTGCACCCTCGAGAACCTCGGATACGATACCCATAATGTAGTTATCATACTTTTGAGTGGCGGCCATCTTGGATTTAAAAAATGATCACAAAATCGTTCTGTGCACTCTCGAGAACCTCGGATATGATACCCATAATGTAGTTATCATACTTTTGAGCGGCGACCATCTTGGATTTGAAAAATGATCACAAAATCGCTCTCTGCACTCTCGAGAACCTCGGACACGATATCCATAATGTAGTTATCATACTTTTGAGCGGCGGCCATCTTCGATTTAAAAAATGATCACAAAATCGTTCTCTGCACCCTCGAGAACCTCGGATACGATACCCATAATGTAGTTATCATAATTTTGAGCGGCGGCCATCTTGGATTTCAAAAATGATCACAAATTCGTTCTTTGCACTCTCTAGAACCTAGGATACGATACCCATAATATAGTTATCATACTTTTGAGCGGCGGCCATCTCGGATTTAAAAATGATCCCAAAATTGTTTTCTGCACACTCGAGAACCTCGGACACGATATCCATATTGCTGAAAATATAATTTTGTGCGGCGGCAATCTTGGATTTGAAAAATGATCCCAAAGTTATATTCTGCACCCTCGAGAACCTCTGATACGATACCCATAATGTACTTATCATATTTTTTAAGCCGCGGCCATCATGGATTTGAAAAATGATCACATTTCTGCTCCCTCGAGAACCTCGGATACGATATCCATAATGTAATTATCATACTTTTGAGCGGCGGCCATCTTGGATTTGAAAAAATATCACAAAATCGTTCTCTGCACCCTCGAGAACCTAGGATACGATACCCATAATCTAGTTATCATACTTTTGAGCGGCGGCCATCTCGGATTTAAAAATGATCCCAAAAGTGTTTTTTGCACCCTCGAGAACCTCGGACACGATATCCATATTGCTGAAAACATAATTTAGTGCGGCGGCAATCTTGGATTTGAATAATGATCCCAAAATAATTTTCTGCACCTTCGAGAACCTCGGATACGATACCCATAATGTACTTATCATATTTTTTAAGCCGCGGCTATCTTGGATTTGAAAAATGATCACATTTCTGCTCCCTCGAAAACCTCGGATACGATACCCATAATGAAGTTATCATACCATTGAGCGGCGGCCATCTTGGATTTGAAAAATTATCACAAAATCATTCTCTGCACCCTCGAAAACCTAGGATACGATACCGATAATCTAGTTATCATACATTTGAGCGGCGGCCATCTTGGATTTGAAAAATGATTTCAAAATCGCTCGCTGCACTCTCGAGAACCTCGGATACGATACCCATAATGTAGTTATCATACTTTTGAACGGCGGCTATCTTGGATTTGAAAACTGATCACAAAATCGCTCTCTGCACCCTCGAGAACCTCGGATACGATACCCATAATGTAGTTATCATAATTTTGAGCGGCGGCCATCTTGGATTTGAAAAATGATATCAAAATCGTTCTCTGCACCCTCGAGAACCTAGTATACGATACCCATAATCTTGTTATCATACTTTTGAGCGGCGGCCATCTTGGATTTGAAAAATGATCACAAAATCGCTCTCTGCACCCTCGAGAACCTCGGATACGATACCCATAATGTAGTTATCATACTTTTGAGAGGCGGCCATCTTGGATTTGAAAAATGATCACAAAATCGTTCTCTGCACCCTCAAGAACCTAGGATACGATACCCATAATCTAGTTATCATACTTTTGAGCGGCGGCCATCTTGGATTTGAAAAATGATCACAAAATCGCTCTCTGCACCCTCGAGAACCTCGGATACGATACCCTTAATGTAGTTATCATAATTTTGAGTGGCGGCCATCTTGGATTTAAAAAATGATCACAAAATCGTTCTGTGCACTCTCGAGAACCTCGGATATGATTCCCATAATGTAGTTATCATACTTTTGAGCGGCGACCATCTTGGATTTGAAAAATGATCACAAAATCGCTCTCTGCACTCTCGAGAACCTCGGACACGATATCCATAATGTAGTTATCATACTTTTGAGCGGCGGCCATCTTCGATTTAAAAAATGATCACAAAATAGTTCTCTGCACCCTCGAGAACCTCGGATACGATACCCATAATGTAGTTATCATAATTTTGAGCGGCGGCCATCTTGGATATGAAAAATGATAACAAAATCGTTCTCTGCACCCTCGAGAACCTAGTATACGATACCCACAATCTTGTTATCATACTTTTGAGCGGCGGCCATCTTGGATTTGAAAAATGATCACAAAATCGCTCTCTGCACCCTCGAGAACCTCGGATACGATACCCATAATGAATTTATCAAAATTTTGAGCGGCGGCCATCTTGGATTTGGAAAATGATAACAAATTCGTTATCTGCACTCTCGAGAACCTCGGATACGATACCCATAATGTAGTTATCATACTTTTGAACGGCGGCTATCTTGGATTTGAAAACTGATCACAAAATCGCTCTCTGCACCCTCGAGAACCTCGGATACGATACCCATAATGTAGTTATCATAATTTTGAGCGGCGGCCATCTTGGATTTGAAAAATGATATCAAAATCGTTCTCTGCACCCTCGAGAACCTAGTATACGATACCCATAATCTTGTTATCATACTTTTGAGCGGCGGCCATCTTGGATTTGAAAAATGATCACAAAATCGCTCTCTGCACCCTCGAGAACCTCGGATACGATACCCATAATGTAGTTATCATACTTTTGAGAGGCGGCCATCTTGGATTTGAAAAATGATCACAAAATCTTTCTCTGCACCCTCGAGAACCTAGGATACGATACCCATAATCTAGTTATCATACTTTTGAGTGGCGGCCATCTTGGATTTGAAAAATGATCACAAAATCGCTCTCTGCACCCTCGAGAACCTCGGATACGATACCCATAATGTAGTTATCATAATTTTGAGTGGCGGCCATCTTGGATTTAAAAAATGATCACAAAATCGTTCTGTGCACTCTCGAGAACCTCGGATATGATACCCATAATGTAGTTATCATACTTTTGAGCGGCGACCATCTTGGATTTGAAAAATGATCACAAAATCGCTCTCTGCACTCTCGAGAACCTCGGACACGATATCCATAATGTAGTTATCATACTTTTGAGCGGCGGCCATCTTCGATATAAAAAATGATCACAAAATCGTTCTCTGCACCCTCGAGAACCTCGGATACGATACCCATAATGTAGTTATCATAATTTTGAGCGGCGGCCATCTTGGATTTCAAAAATGATCACAAATTCGTTCTTTGCACTCTCTAGAACCTAGGATACGATACCCATAATATAGTTATCATACTTTTGAGCGGCGGCCATCTCGGATTTAAAAATGATCCCAAAATTGTTTTCTGCACACTCGAGAACCTCGGACACGATATCCATATTGCTGAAAATATAATTTTGTGCGGCGGCAATCTTGGATTTGAAAAATGATCCCAAAGTTATATTCTGCCCCCTCGAGAACCTCTGATACGATACCCATAATGTACTTATCATATTTTTTAAGCCGCGGCCATCATGGATTTGAAAAATGATCACATTTCTGCTCCCTCGAGAACCTCGGATACGATATCCATAATGTAATTATCATACTTTTGAGCGGCGGCCATCTTGGATTTGAAAAAATATCACTAAATCGTTCTCTGCACCCTCGAGAACCTAGGATACGATACCCATAATCTAGTTATCATACATTTGAGCGGCGGCCATCTTGGATTTGAAAAATGATCACAAAATCGCTCTCTGAACCCTCGAGAACCTCGAATACGATACCCATAATGTATTTATCATAATTTTGAGCGGCGGCCATCTTGGATTTAAAAAATGATCACAAAATCGTTCTGTGCACTCTCGAGAACCTCGGATACGATACCCATAATGAAGTTATCATACTTTTGAGCGGCGGCCATCTTGGATTTGAAAAATGATCACAAAATCGCTCTCTGCACCCTCGAGAACCTCGGATACGATACCCATAATGTAGTTATCATAATTTTGAGCGGCGGCCATCTTAGATATGAAAAATGATAACAAAATCGTTCTCTGCACCCTCGAGAACCTAGTATACGATACCCACAATCTTTTTATCATACTTTTGAGCGGCGGCCATCTTGGATTTGAAAAATGATCACAAAATCGCTCTCTGCACCCTCGAGAAGCTCGGATAGGATACCCATAATGAATTTATCATAATTTTGAGCGGCGGCCATCTTGGATTTGGAAAATGATAACAAATTCGTTATCTGCACCCTCGAGAACCTCGGATACGATACCCATAATGTAGTTATCATACTTTTGAGCGGCGGCCATCTTGGATTTAAAAAATGATCACAAAATCGTTCTGTGCACTCTCGAGAACCTCGGATATGATACCCGTAATGTAGTAATCATACTTTTGAGCGGCGAACATCTTGGATTTGAAAAATGATCACAAAATCGCTCTCTGCACTCTCGAGAACCTCGGATACGATACCCATATATTTGTGATCATAATCTTGCATGGCGGCCCTATTGGATTTGAAAAATGATCACAAAATCGTTCTCAGCACCCTCGAGAGCCTCGGATACGATACCCATAATGTAGTTATCATACTTTTGAGCGGCGGCAATCTTGGATTTGAAAACTGATCACAAAATCGTTCTCTGCGCCCTCGAGAACCTAGGATACGATACCCATAATCTAGTTATCATACTTTTGAGCGGCGGCCGTCTCGGATATAAAAATGATCCCAAAATTGTTTTTAGCACCCTCGAGAACCTCGGATACGATACCCATAATGTGGTTATCATAATTTTGAGCGGCGGCCATCTTGGATTTCAAAAATGATCACAAATTCGTTCTTTGCACTCTCTAGAACCTAGGATACGATACCCATAATATAGTTATCATACTTTTGAGCGGCGGCCATCTCGGATTTAAAAATGATCCCAAAAGTGTTTTTTGCACCCTCGAGAACCTCGGACACGATATCCATATTGCTGAAAACATAATTTAGTGCGGCGGCAATCTTGGATTTGAATAATGATCCCAAAATAATTTTCTGCACCTTCGAGAACCTCGGATACGATACCCATAATGTACTTATCATATTTTTTAAGCCGCGGCTATCTTGGATTTGAAAAATGATCACATTTCTGCTCCCTCGAAAACCTCGGATACGATACCCATAATGAAGTTATCATACCATTGAGCGGCGGCCATCTTGGATTTGAAAAATTATCACAAAATCATTCTCTGCACCCTCGAAAACCTAGGATACGATACCGATAATCTAGTTATCATACATTTGAGCGGCGGCCATCTTGGATTTGAAAAATGATTTCAAAATCGCTCGCTGCACTCTCGAGAACCTCGGATACGATACCCATAATGTAGTTATCATACTTTTGAACGGCGGCTATCTTGGATTTGAAAACTGATCACAAAATCGCTCTCTGCACCCTCGAGAACCTCGGATACGATACCCATAATGTAGTTATCATAATTTTGAGCGGCGGCCATCTTGGATTTGAAAAATGATATCAAAATCGTTCTCTGCACCCTCGAGAACCTAGTATACGATACCCATAATCTTGTTATCATACTTTTGAGCGGCGGCCATCTTGGATTTGAAAAATGATCACAAAATCGCTCTCTGCACCCTCGAGAACCTCGGATACGATACCCATAATGTAGTTATCATAATTTTGAGCGGCGGCCATCTTGGATTTGAAAAATGATATCAAAATCGTTCTCTGCACCCTCGAGAACCTAGTATACGATACCCATAATCTTGTTATCATACTTTTGAGAGGCGGCCATCTTGGATTTGAAAAATGATCACAAAATCGTTCTCTGCACCCTCAAGAACCTAGGATACGATACCCATAATCTAGTTATCATACTTTTGAGCGGCGGCCATCTTGGATTTGAAAAATGATCACAAAATCGCTCTCTGCACCCTCGAGAACCTCGGATACGATACCCTTAATGTAGTTATCATAATTTTGAGTGGCGGCCATCTTGGATTTAAAAAATGATCACAAAATCGTTCTGTGCACTCTCGAGAACCTCGGATATGATTCCCATAATGTAGTTATCATACTTTTGAGCGGCGACCATCTTGGATTTGAAAAATGATCACAAAATCGCTCTCTGCACTCTCGAGAACCTCGGACACGATATCCATAATGTAGTTATCATACTTTTGAGCGGCGGCCATCTTCGATTTAAAAAATGATCACAAAATAGTTCTCTGCACCCTCGAGAACCTCGGATACGATACCCATAATGTAGTTATCATAATTTTGAGCGGCGGCCATCTTGGATATGAAAAATGATAACAAAATCGTTCTCTGCACCCTCGAGAACCTAGTATACGATACCCACAATCTTGTTATCATACTTTTGAGCGGCGGCCATCTTGGATTTGAAAAATGATCACAAAATCGCTCTCTGCACCCTCGAGAACCTCGGATACGATACCCATAATGAATTTATCATAATTTTGAGCGGCGGCCATCTTGGATTTGGAAAATGATAACAAATTCGTTATCTGCACTCTCGAGAACCTCGGATACGATACCCATAATGTAGTTATCATACTTTTGAACGGCGGCTATCTTGGATTTGAAAACTGATCACAAAATCGCTCTCTGCACCCTCGAGAACCTCGGATACGATACCCATAATGTAGTTATCATAATTTTGAGCGGCGGCCATCTTGGATTTGAAAAATGATATCAAAATCGTTCTCTGCACCCTCGAGAACCTAGTATACGATACCCATAATCTTGTTATCATACTTTTGAGCGGCGGCCATCTTGGATTTGAAAAATGATCACAAAATCGCTCTCTGCACCCTCGAGAACCTCGGATACGATACCCATAATGTAGTTATCATACTTTTGAGCGGCGGCCATCTTGGATTTGAAAAATGATCACAAAATCGTTCTCTGCACCCTCAAGAACCTAGGATACGATACCCATAATCTAGTTATCATACTTTTGAGTGGCGGCCATCTTGGATTTGAAAAATGATCACAAAATCGCTCTCTGCACCCTCGAGAACCTCGGATACGATACCCATAATGTAGTTATCATAATTTTGAGTGGCGGCCATCTTGGATTTAAAAAATGATCACAAAATCGTTCTGTGCACTCTCGAGAACCTCGGATATGATACCCATAATGTAGTTATCATACTTTTGAGCGGCGACCATCTTGGATTTGAAAAATGATCACAAAATCGCTCTCTGCACTCTCGAGAACCTCGGACACGATATCCATAATGTAGTTATCATACTTTTGAGCGGCGGCCATCTTCGATATAAAAAATGATCACAAAATCGTTCTCTGCACCCTCGAGAACCTCGGATACGATACCCATAATGTAGTTATCATAATTTTGAGCGGCGGCCATCTTGGATTTCAAAAATGATCACAAATTCGTTCTTTGCACTCTCTAGAACCTAGGATACGATACCCATAATATAGTTATCATATTTTTGAGCGGCGGCCATCTCGGATTTAAAAATGATCCCAAAATTGTTTTCTGCACACTCGAGAACCTCGGACACGATATCCATATTGCTGAAAATATAATTTTGTGCGGCGGCAATCTTGGATTTGAAAAATGATCCCAAAGTTATATTCTGCACCCTCGAGAACCTCTGATACGATACCCATAATGTACTTATCATATTTTTTAAGCCGCGGCCATCATGGATTTGAAAAATGATCACATTTCTGCTCCCTCGAGAACCTCGGATACGATATCCATAATGTAATTATCATACTTTTGAGCGGCGGCCATCTTGGATTTGAAAAAAATATCACAAAATCGTTCTCTGCACCCTCGAGAACCTAGGATACGATACCCATAATCTAGTTATCATACATTTGAGCGGCGGCCATCTTGGATTTGAAAAATGATCACAAAATCGCTCTCTGAACCCTCGAGAACCTCGAATACGATACCCATAATGTAGTTATCATAATTTTGAGCGGCGGCCATCTTGGATTTAAAAAATGATCACAAAATCGTTCTGTGCACTCTCGAGAACCTCGGATACGATACCCATAATGAAGTTATCATACTTTTGAGCGGCGGCCATCTTGGATTTGAAAAATGATCACAAAATCGCTCTCTGCACCCTCGAGAACCTCGGATACGATACCCATAATGTAGTTATCATAATTTTGAGCGGCGGCCATCTTAGATATGAAAAATGATAACAAAATCGTTCTCTGCACCCTCGAGAACCTAGTATACGATACCCACAATCTTGTTATCATACTTTTGAGCGGCGGCCATCTTGGATTTGAAAAATGATCACAAAATCGCTCTCTGCACCCTCGAGAAGCTCGGATAGGATACCCATAATTAATTTATCATAATTTTGAGCGGCGGCCATCTTGGATTTGGAAAATGATAACAAATTCGTTATCTGCACCCTCGAGAACCTCGGATACGATACCCATAATGTAGTTATCATACTTTTGAGCGGCGGCCATCTTGGATTTAAAAAATGATCACAAAATCGTTCTGTGCACTCTCGAGAACCTCGGATATGATACCCGTAATGTAGTAATCATACTTTTGAGCGGCGAACATCTTGGATTTGAAAAATGATCACAAAATCGCTCTCTGCACTCTCGAGTACCTCGGATACGATACCCATATATTTGTGATCATAATCTTGCATGGCGGCCCTATTGGATTTGAAAAATGATCACAAAATCGTTCTCAGCACCCTCGAGAGCCTCGGATACGATACCCATAATGTAGTTATCATACTTTTGAGCGGCGGCAATCTTGGATTTGAAAACTGATCACAAAATCGTTCTCTGCGCCCTCGAGAACCTAGGATACGATACCCATAATCTAGTTATCATACTTTTGAGCGGCGGCCGTCTCGGATATAAAAATGATCCCAAAATTGTTTTTAGCACCCTCGAGAACCTCGGACACGATATCCATATTGCTGAAAACATAATTGTTTGCGACAGCCCTCTTGGATTTCGAAAATGATCACAGAATTGTTCTCTGCACCCTCGAGAACCTCGGATACGTGCCCATAATGAATTTATCAAAATTTTGAGCGGCGGCCATCTTGGATTTAAAAAATGATCACAAAATCGTTCGTGCACTCTCGAGAACCTCGGATACGATACCCATAATGTAGTTATCATACTTTTGAGCGGCGGCCATCTTGGATTTGACAAATGATCACAAAATCGTTCTCTGCACCCTCGAGAACCTCGGATACGATACCCATAATATAGTTATCATAATTTTGAGCGGCGGCCATCTTGGATTTCAAAAATGATCACAAAATCGTTCTTTGCACTCTCTAGAACCTAGGATACGATACCCATAATAAAGTTATCATACTTCTGAGCGGCGGTTATCTCGGATTTAAAAATGATCCCAAAAGTGTTTTCTGCACCCTCGAGATCCTCGGACACGATATCAATATTGCTCAAAACATAATTTTGTGCGGCGGCGATCTTGGATTTGAAAAATGATCCCAAAATTATTTTCTGCACCCTCGAGAACCTCTGATACGATACCCATAATGTACTTATCATAATTTTGAGCGGCGGCCATCTTGGATTTAAAAAATGATCACAAAATCGTTCTGTGCACTCTCGAGAACCTCGGATACGATACCCATAATGTAGTTATCATACTTTTGAGCGGCAGCCATCTTGGATTTGAAAAATGATCACAAAATCGTTCGCTGCACCCTCGAGAACCTTGGATACGATACCCATAATGTATTTATCATTATTTTGAGCGGCGGCCATCTTGGATTTGAAAAATGATCACAAAATCGCTCTCTGCACCCTCGAGAACCTCGGATACGATACCCATAATGTATTTATCATACTTTTGAGCGGCGACCATCTTGGAATTGAAAAATGATCACAAAATCGCTCTCTGCACTCTCGAGAACATAGGATACGATACCCATAATCTAGCTATCATACTTTTGAGCGGCGGCCGTCTCGGATTTAAAAATGATCCCAAAATTGTTTTTAGCACCCTCGAGAACCTCGGACACGATATCCATATTGCTGAAAACATATTTGTTTGCGGCAGCCCTCTTGGATTTCAAAAATGATCACAGAATTGTTCTCTGCACCCTCGAGAACTTCGGATACGAAACCCATAATTTAGTTATTATAATTGTTCTCTGCACCCTCGAGAGCCTCGGACACGATATCCATATTGCCAAAATCATAATTTTGTGCGGCGGCCATCTTGGATTTGAAAAATGATTACGAAATCGTTCTATACACCCTCAAGAACCTCGGATACGATACCCATAATGTAGTTATCATACTTTTGACTGGCGCCAAATCGTTCTCTACACCCTCAAGAACCTCGGATAAGATACCCATAATGTAGTTATCATACTTTTGAGCGGCGGCCATCTTGGATTTGAAAAATGATCACAAAATCGTTCTCAGTACCCTCGAGAACCTCTGATACGATACCCATAATGTAGTTATCATATTTTGTAGCCGCGGCCATCTTGGATTTGAAAAATGATCACATTTCTGATCCCTCGAGAACCTCTGATACGATACCAATAATGTAGATATCCTAATTTTGAGCGGCGGCCATGTCGGATTTAAAAATGTTCCCAAAATTGTTTTCTGCACCCTCAAAAACCTCGGACACGATATCCATATTGCTGAAAACATAATTGTTTGCGGCAGCCCTCTTGGATTTCAAAAATGATCACAGAATTAATCTCTGCATCCTCGAGAACCTCGGACACGATATCAATATTGCTAAAATCATAATTTTGTCCGGCGGCCATCTTGGATTTAAAAAATGATCACAAAATCGTTCTGTGCACTCTCGAGAACCTCGGATACGATACCCATAATGAAGTTATCATACTTTTGAGCGGCGGCCATCTTGGATTTGAAAAATGATCACAAAATCGCTCTCTGCACCCTCGAGAACCTCGGATACGATACCCATAATGTAGTTATCATAATTTTGAGCGGCGGCCATCTTGGATTTGAAAAATGATAACAAAATCGTTCTCTGCACCCTCGAGAACCTAGTATACGATACCCACAATCTTGTTATCATACTTTTGAGCGGCGGCCATCTTGGATTTGAAAAATGATCACAAAATCGCTCTCTGCACCCTCGAGAACCTCGGATACGATACCCATAATGAATTTATCATAATTTTGAGCGGCGGCCATCTTGGATTTGGAAAATGTTAACAAATTCGTTATCTGCACCCTCGAGAACCTCGGATACGATACCCATAATGTAGTTATCATAATTTTGAGCGGCGGCCATCTTGGATTTAAAAAATGATCACAAAATCGTTCTGTGCACTCTCGAGAACCTCGGATATGATACCCGTAATGTAGTAATCATACTTTTGAGCGGCGAACATCTTGGATTTGAAAAATGATCACAAAATCGCTCTCTGCACTCTCGAGAACCTCGGATACGATACCCATATATTTGTGATCATAATCTTGCATGGCGGCCCTATTGGATTTGAAAAATGATCACAAAATCGTTCGCTGCACCCTCGAGAACCTTGGATACGATACCCATAATGTATTTATCATTATTTTGAGCGGCGGCCATCTTGGATTTGAAAAATGATCACAAAATCGCTCTCTGCACCCTCGAGAACCTCGGATACGATACCCATAATGTATTTATCATACTTTTGAGCGGCGACCATCTTGGAATTGAAAAATGATCACAAAATCGCTCTCTGCACTCTCGAGAACATAGGATACGATACCCATAATCTAGCTATCATACTTTTGAGCGGCGGCCGTCTCGGATTTAAAAATGATCCCAAAATTGTTTTTAGCACCCTCGAGAACCTCGGACACGATATCCATATTGCTGAAAACATATTTGTTTGCGGCAGCCCTCTTGGATTTCAAAAATGATCACAGAATTGTTCTCTGCACCCTCGAGAACTTCGGATACGAAACCCATAATTTAGTTATTATAATTGTTCTCTGCACCCTCGAGAGCCTCGGACACGATATCCATATTGCCAAAATCATAATTTTGTGCGGCGGCCATCTTGGATTTGAAAAATGATTACGAAATCGTTCTATACACCCTCAAGAACCTCGGATACGATACCCATAATGTAGTTATCATACTTTTGACTGGCGCCAAATCGTTCTCTACACCCTCAAGAACCTCGGATAAGATACCCATAATGTAGTTATCATACTTTTGAGCGGCGGCCATCTTGGATTTGAAAAATGATCACAAAATCGTTCTCAGTACCCTCGAGAACCTCTGATACGATACCCATAATGTAGTTATCATATTTTGTAGCCGCGGCCATCTTGGATTTGAAAAATGATCACATTTCTGATCCCTCGAGAACCTCTGATACGATACCAATAATGTAGATATCCTAATTTTGAGCGGCGGCCATGTCGGATTTAAAAATGTTCCCAAAATTGTTTTCTGCACCCTCAAAAACCTCGGACACGATATCCATATTGCTGAAAACATAATTGTTTGCGGCAGCCCTCTTGGATTTCAAAAATGATCACAGAATTAATCTCTGCATCCTCGAGAACCTCGGACACGATATCAATATTGCTAAAATCATAATTTTGTCCGGCGGCCATCTTGGATTTAAAAAATGATCACAAAATCGTTCTGTGCACTCTCGAGAACCTCGGATACGATACCCATAATGAAGTTATCATACTTTTGAGCGGCGGCCATCTTGGATTTGAAAAATGATCACAAAATCGCTCTCTGCACCCTCGAGAACCTCGGATACGATACCCATAATGTAGTTATCATAATTTTGAGCGGCGGCCATCTTGGATTTGAAAAATGATAACAAAATCGTTCTCTGCACCCTCGAGAACCTAGTATACGATACCCACAATCTTGTTATCATACTTTTGAGCGGCGGCCATCTTGGATTTGAAAAATGATCACAAAATCGCTCTCTGCACCCTCGAGAACCTCGGATACGATACCCATAATGAATTTATCATAATTTTGAGCGGCGGCCATCTTGGATTTGGAAAATGTTAACAAATTCGTTATCTGCACCCTCGAGAACCTCGGATACGATACCCATAATGTAGTTATCATAATTTTGAGCGGCGGCCATCTTGGATTTAAAAAATGATCACAAAATCGTTCTGTGCACTCTCGAGAACCTCGGATATGATACCCGTAATGTAGTAATCATACTTTTGAGCGGCGAACATCTTGTATTTGAAAAATGATCACAAAATCGCTCTCTGCACTCTCGAGAACCTCGGATACGATACCCATATATTTGTGATCATAATCTTGCATGGCGGCCCTATTGGATTTGAAAAATGATCACAAAATCGTTCTCAGCACCCTCGAGAGCCTCGGAGACGATACCCATAATGTAGTTATCATACTTTTGAGCGGCGGCCATCTTGGATTTGAAAACTGATCACAAAATCGTTCTCTGCGCCCTCGAGAACCTAGGATACGATACCCATAATCTAGTTATCATACTTTTGAGCGGCGGCCGTCTCGGATATAAAAATGATCCCAAAATTGTTTTTAGCACCCTCGAGAACCTCGGACACGATATCCATATTGCTGAAAACATAATTGTTTGCGACAGCCCTCTTGGATTTCGAAAATGATCACAGAATTGTTCTCTGCACCCTCGAGAACCTCGGATACGTGCCCATAATGAATTTATCAAAATTTTGAGCGGCGGCCATCTTGGATTTAAAAAATGATCACAAAATCGTTCGTGCACTCTCGAGAACCTCGGATACGATACCCATAATGAAGTTATCATACTTTTGAGCGGCGGCCATCTTGGATTTGACAAATGATCACAAAATCGTTCTCTGCACCCTCGAGAACCACGGATACGATACCCATAATATAGTTATCATAATTTTGAGCGGCGGCCATCTTGGATTTCAAAAATGATCACAAAATCGTTCTTTGCACTCTCTAGAACCTAGGATACGATACCCATAATAAAGTTATCATACTTCTGAGCGGCGGTTATCTCGGATTTAAAAATGATCCCAAAAGTGTTTTCTGCACCCTCGAGATCCTCGGACACGATATCAATATTGCTGAAAACATAATTTTGTGCGGCGGCGATCTTGGATTTGAAAAATGATCCCAAAATTATTTTCTGCACCCTCGAGAACCTCTGATACGATACCCATAATGTACTTATCATAATTTTGAGCGGCGGCCATCTTGGATTTAAAAAATGATCACAAAATCGTTCTGTGCACTCTCGAGAACCTCGGATACGATACCCATAATGTAGTTATCATACTTTTGAGCGGCAGTCATCTTGGATTTGAAAAATGATCACAAAATCGCTCGCTGCACCCTCGAGAACCTCGGATACGATACCCATAATGTATTTATCATTATTTTGAGCGGCGGCCATCTTGGATTTGAAAAATGATCACAAAATCGCTCTCTGCACCCTCGAGAACCTCGGATACGATACCCATAATGTAGTTATCATACTTTTGAGTGGCGGCCATCTTGGATTTGAAATATGATCACAAAATCGTTCTCTGCACCCTCGAGAACCTAGGATACGATACCCATGATCTAGTTATCATACTTTTGAGCGGCGGCCATCTTGGATTCGAAAAATGATCACAAAATCGCTCTCTGCACCCTCGAGAACGTCGGATACGATACCCATAATGAGTGATATCATAATTTTGAGTGGCGGCAATCTTGGATTTAAAAAATGATCACAAAATCGTTCTGTGCACTCTCGAGAACCTCGGATATGATACTTATAATGTAGTTATCATACTTTTGAGCGGCGAACATCTTGGATTTGAAAAATGATCACAAAATCGCTCTCTGCACTCTCGAGAACCTCGGATACGATACCCATAATGTAGTTATCATACTTTTGAGCGGCGAACATCTTGGATTTGAAAAATGATCACAAAATCGCTCTCTGCACTCTCGAGAACCTCGGATACGATACCCATATATTTGTGATCATAATCTTGCATGGCGGCCCTATTGGATTTGAAAAATGATCACAAAATCGTTCTCAGCACCCTCGAGAGCCTCGGATACGATACGCATAATGAGTGATATCATACTTTTGAGCGGCGGCCATCTTGGATTTAAAAAGTGATCACAAAATCGTTCTCTGCGCCCTCGAGAACCTAGGATACGATACCCATAATGAGTGATATCATACTTTTGAGCGGCGGCCATCTTGGATTTAAAAAGTGATCACAAAATCGTTCTGTGCACTCTCGAGAACCTCGGATATGATACCCGTAATGTAGTAATCATACTTTTGAGCGGCGAACATCTTGGATTTGAAAAATGATCACAAAATCGCTCTCTGCACTCTCGAGAACCTCGGATACGATACCCATATATTTGTGATCATAATCTTGCATGGCGGCCCTATTGGATTTGAAAAATGATCACAAAATCGTTCTCAGCACCCTCGAGAGCCTCGGATACGATACGCATAATGTAGTTATCATACTTTTGAGCGGCGGCCATCTTGGATTTGAAAACTGATCACAAAATCGTTCTCTGCGCCCTCGAGAACCTAGGATACGATACCCATAATCTAGTTATCATACTTTTGAGCGGCGGCCGTCTCGGATATAAAAATGATCCCAAAATTGTTTTTAGCACCCTCGAGAACCTCGGACACGATATCCATATTGCTGAAAACATAATTGTTTGCGACAGCCCTCTTGGATTTCAAAAATGATCACAGAATTGTTCTCTGCACCCTCGAGAACCTCGGATACGATACCCATAATGTATTTATCAAAATTTTGAGCGGCGGCCATCTTGGATTTAAAAAATGATCACAAAATCGTTCTGTGCACTCTCGAGAACCTCGGATACGAAACCCATAATGTAGTTATCATACTTTTGAGCGGCGGCCATCTTGGATTTGACAAATGATCACAAAATCGTTCTCTGCACCCTCGAGAACCTCGGATACGATACCCATAATATAGTTATCATAATTTTGAGCGGCGGCCATCTTGGATTTCAAAAATGATCACAAAATCGTTCTTTGCACTCTCTAGAACCTAGGATACGATACCCATAATAAAGTTATCATACTTCTGAGCGGCGGTTATCTCGGATTTAAAAATGATCCCAAAAGTGTTTTCTGCACACTCGAGATCCTCGGACACGATATCAATATTGCTGAAATCATAATTTTGTGCGGCGGCGATCTTGGATTTGTAAAATGATCCCAAAATTATTTTCTGCACCCTCGAGAACCTCTGATACGATACCCATAATGTACTTATCATAATTTTGAGCGGCGGCCATCTTGGATTTAAAAAATGATCACAAAATCGTTCTGTGCACTCTCGAGAACCTCGGATACGATACCCATATTGTAGTTATCATACTTTTGAGCGGCAGCCATCTTGGATTTGAAAAATGATCACTAAATCGTTCGCTGCACCCTCGAGAACCTTGGATACGATACCCATAATGTATTTATCATTATTTTGAGCGGCGGCCATCTTGGATTTGAAAAATGATCACAAAATCGCTCTCTGCACCCTCGAGAACCTCGGATACGATACCCATAATGTATTTATCATACTTTTGAGCGGCGACCATCTTGGAATTGAAAAATGATCACAAAATCGCTCTCTGCACTCTCGAGAACATAGGATACGATACCCATAATCTAGGTATCATACTTTTGAGCGGCGGCCGTCTCGGATTTAAAAATGATCCCAAAATTGTTTTTAGCACCCTCGAGAACCTCGGACACGATATCCATATTGCTGAAAACATAATTGTTTGCGGCAGCCCTCTTGGATTTCAAAAATGATCACAGAATTGTTCTCTGCACCCTCGAGAACTTCGGATACGAAACCCATAATTTAGTTATTATAATTGTTCTCTGCACCCTCGAGAGCCTCGGACACGATATCCATATTGCCAAAATCATAATTTTGTGCGGCGGCCATCTTGGATTTGAAAAATGATTACGAAATCGTTCTATACACCCTCAAGAACCTCGGATACGATACCCACAACGTAGTTATCATACTTTTGAGCGGCGCCAAATCGTTCTCTACACCCTCAAGAACCTCGGATACGATACCCATAATGTAGTTATCATACTTTTGAGCGGCGGCCATCTTGGATTTGAAAAATGATCACAAAATCTTTCTCAGTACCCTCGAGAACCTCTGATACGATACCCATAATGTAGTTATCATATTTTGTAGCCGCGGCCATCTTGGATTTGAAAAATGATCACATTTCTGATCCCTCGAGAACCTCTGATACGATACCAATAATGTAGATATCCTAATTTTGAGCGGCGGCCATGTCGGATTTAAAAATGTTCCCAAAATTGTTTTCTGCACCCTCAAAAACCTCGGACACGATATCCATATTGCTGAAAACATAATTGTTTGCGGCAGCCCACTTGGATTTCAAAAAAGAACACAGTTTTAATCTCTGCATCCTCGAGAACCTCGGACACGATATCAATATTGCTAAAATCATAATTTTGTCCGGCGGCCATCTTGGATTTAAAAAATGATCACAAAATCGTTCTGTGCACTCTCGAGAACCTCGGATACGATACCCATAATGAAGTTATCATACTTTTGAGCGGCGGCCATCTTGGATTTGAAAAATGATCACAAAATCGCTCTCTGCACCCTCGAGAACCTCGGATACGATACCCATAATGTAGTTATCATAATTATGAGCGGCGGCCATCTTGGATTTGAAAAATGATAACAAAATCGTTCTCTGCACCCTCGAGAACCTAGTATACGATACCCACAATCTTGTTATCATACTTTTGAGCGGCGGCTATCTTGGATTTGAAAAATGATCACAAAATCGCTCTCTGCACCCTCGAGAACCTCGGATACGATACCCATAATGTAGTTATCATAATTTTGAGTGGCGGCCATCTTGGATTTAAAAAATGATCACAAAATCGTTCTGTGCACTCTCAAGAACCTCGGATATGATACCCATAATGTAGTTATCATACATTTGAGCGGCGGCCATCTTGAATCTGAAAAATGATCACAAAATCGCTCTCTGCACCCTCGAGAACCTCGGATACGATACCCATAATGTAGTTATCATATTTTGTAGCCGCGGCCATCTTGGATTTGAAAAATGATCACAAAATCGTTCTCAGCACCCTCGAGAACCTCTGATACGATACCCATAATGTAGTTATCATATTTTGTAGCCGCGGCCACACGGATCACAGAATTGTTCTCTGCATCCTCGAGAACCTCGGACACGATATCAATATTGCTAAAATCATAATTTTGTCTGGCGGCCATCTTGGATTTGAAAAATTATCACCAAATCGTTCTCTGCACCCTCGAGAACCTCGGACACGATACCCATAATGTAGTTATCATATTTTTGAGCGGCGCCAAATCGTTCTCTACACCCTCAAGAACCTCGGATACGATACCCATAATGTAGTTCTCATACTTTTGAGCGGTGGCCATCTTGGATTTGAAAAATGATCACAAAATCGTTCTCAGTACCCTCGAGAACCTCTGATACGATACCCATAATGTAGTTATCATATTTTGTAGCCGCGGCCATCTTGGATTTGAAAAATGATCACATTTCTGCTCCCTCGAGAATCTCTGACACGATACCAATAATGTAGATATCCTTATTTTGAGCGGCGGCCATGTCGGAATTAAAAATGATTCCAAAATTGTTTTCTGCACCCTCAAAAACCTCGGACACGATATCCATATTGCTGAAAACATAATTGTTTGCGGCAGCCCTCTTGGATTTCAAAAATGATCACAGAATTGTTCTCTGCACCCTCGAGAACCTGGGATACGATACCCATAATGAATTTATCAAAATTTTGAGCGGCGGCCATCTTGGATTTAAAAAATGATCACAAAATCGTTCGTGCACTCTCGAGAACCTCGGATACGATACCCATAATGAAGTTATCATACTTTTGAGCGGCGGCCATCTTGGATTTGACAAATGATCACAAAATCGTTCTCTGCACCCTCGAGAACCTCGGATACGATACCCATAATATAGTTATCATAATTTTGAGCGGCGGCCATCTTGTATTTCAAAAATGATCACAAAATCGTTCTTTGCACTCTCTAGAACCTAGGATACGATACCCATAATAAAGTTATCATACTTCTGAGCGGCGGTCATCTCGGATTTAAAAATGATCCCAAAAGTGTTTTCTGCACCCTCGAGATCCTCGGACACGATATCCATATTGCTGAAAACATAATTTTGTGCGGCGGCGATCTTGGATTTGAAAAATGATCCCAAAATTAGTTTCTGCACCCTCGAGAACCTCGGATATGATACCCATAATGTAGATATAATACTTTTGAGCGGCGACCATCTTGGATTTGAAAAATGATCACAAAATCGCTCTCTGCACTCTCGAGAACCTCGGATACGATACCCATAATGTAGTTATCATATTTTGTAGCCGCGGCCACACGGATCACAGAATTGTTCTCTGCATCCTCGAGAACCTCGGACACGATATCAATATTGCTAAAATCATAATTTTGTCTGGCGGCCATCTTGGATTTGAAAAATTATCACCAAATCGTTCTCTGCACCCTCGAGAAACTTGTGTACGATATCCATATTGCTGAAATCATAATTTTGTGCGGCGGCCATCTTGGATTTGAAAAATGATCACAAAATCGTTCTCAGCACCCTCGAGAACCTCGGATACGATACCCTTAATGTAGTTATCATACTTTTGAGCGGCGGCCAACTTGGATTTCAAAAATGATCACATTTCTGCTCCCTCGAAAACCTCGGATACGATACCCATAATGAAGTTATCGATCTTTTGAGCGGCGGCCATCTTGGATTTGAAAAATGATCACAAAATCATTCTCTGCACCCCCGAGAACCTAGGATACGATACCCATAATGTTGTTATCATACTTTTGAGAGGCGGCCATCTTGGATTTGAAAAATGATCACAAAATCGTTCTCTGCACCCTCAAGAACCTAGGATACGATACCCATAATCTAGTTATCATACTTTTGAGCGGCGGCCATCTTGGATTTGAAAAATGATCACAAAATCGCTCTCTGCACTCTCGAGAACCTCGGATACGATACCCATAATGTAGTTATCATAATTTTGAGTGGCGGCCATCTTGGATTTAAAAAATGATCACAAAATCGTTCTGTGCACTCTCAAGAACCTCGGATATGATACCCATAATGTAGTTATCATACATTTGAGCGGCGGCCATCTTGAATTTGAAAAATGATCACAAAATCGCTCTCTGCACCCTCGAGAACCTCGGATACGATACCCATAATGTAGTTATCATAATTTTGAGCGGCGGCCATCTTGGATTTGAAAAATGATATCAAAATCGTTCTCTGCACCCTCGAGAACCTAGTATACGATACCCATAATCTTGTTATCATACTTTTGAGCGGCGGCCATCTTGGATTTGAAAAATGATCACAAAATCGCTCTCTGCACCCTCGAGAACCTCGGATACGATACCCATAATGTAGTTATCATACTTTTGAGAGACGGCCATCTTGGATTTGAAAAATGATCACAAAATCGTTCTCTGCACCCTCAAGAACCTAGGATACGATACCCATAATCTAGTTATCATACTTTTGAGCGGCGGCCATCTTGGATTTGAAAAATGATCACAAAATCGCTCTCTGCACTCTCAAGAACCTCGGATATGATACCCATAATGTAGTTATCATACTTTTGAGCGGCGACCATCTTGGATTTGTAAAATGATCACAAAATCGCTCTCTGCACTCTCGAGAACCTCGGATACGATACCCATAATGTAGTTATCATACTTTTGAGCGGCGGCCATCTTGGATTTGAAAACTGATCACAAACTCGTTCTCTGCGCCCTCGAGAACCTATGATACGATACCCATAATCAAGTTATCATAATTGTTCTCTGCACCTTCGAGAACCTCGGACACGATATCCATATTGCTAAAATCATAATTTTGTGCGGCGGCCATCTTGGATTTGATAAATGATCACCAAATCGTTCTAAACACCCTCAAGAACCTCGGATACGATACCCATAATGTAGTTATCATACTTTTGATCGGCGCCAAATCGTTCTCTACACCCTCAAGAACCTCGGATACGATACCCATAATGTAGTTATCATACTTTTGAGCGGCGGCCATCTCGGATTTAAAAATGATCCCAAAATTGTTTTCAGCACCCTCGAGATCCTCGGACACGATATCCATATTGCTTAAAATTTAATTTTGTGCAGCGGCAATCTTGGATTTGAAAAATGATCCCAAAATTATTTTCTGCACCCTCGAGAACCTCTGATACGATACCCATAATGTACTTATCATATTTTTTAAGCCGCGGCCATCATGGATTTGAAAAATGATCACAAAATCGTTCTTTGCACTCTCTAGAACTTCGGATACGATACCCATAATATAGTTATCATACTTTTGAGCGGCGGCCATCTCGGATTTAAAAATGATCCCAAAATTGTTTTCTGCACCCTCGAGAACCTCGGACACGATATCCATATTGCTTAAAATATAATTTTGTGCGGCGGCAATCTTGGATTTGAAAAATGATCACAAAATCGTTCTTTGCACTCTCTAGAACCTAGGATACGATACCCATAATATAGTTATCACACTTTTGAGCGGCGGCCATCTCGGATTTAAAAATGATCCCAAAATTGTTTTCTGCACCCTCGAGAACCTCGGACACGATATCCATATTGCTTAAAATATAATTTTTTGCGGCGGCAATCTTGGATTTGAAAAATGATCCCAAAATTATTTTCTGCACCCTCGAGAACCTCTGATACGATACCCATAATGTACTTATCATATTTTTTAAGCCGCGGCCATCATGGATTTGAAAAATGATCACATTTCTGCTCCCTCGAGAACCTCGGATACGATATCCATAATGTAGTTATCATAATTTTGAGCGGCGGCCATCTTGGATTTCAGAAATGATCACAAAATCGTTCTTTGCACTCTCTAGAACCTAGGATACGATACCCATAATGTAGTTATCATACTTTTGAGCGGCGGCCATCTCGGATTTAAAAATGATCCCAAAATTGTTTTCTGCACCCTCGAGAACCTCGGACACGATATCCATATTGCTTAAAATATAATTTTGTGCGGCGGCAATCTTGGATTTGAAAAATGATCCCAAAATTATTTTCTGCACCCTCGAGAACCTCTGACACGATACCCATAATGTACTTATCATATCTTTTAAGCCGCGGCCATCATGGATTTGAAAAATGATCACATTTCTGCTCCCTCGAGAACCTCGGATACGATATCCATAATGTAATTATCATACATTTGAGCGGCGGCCATCTTGGATTTGAAAAATGATCACAAAATCGCTCTCTGAACCCTCGACAACCTCGAATACGATACCCATAATGTATTTATCATAATTTTGAGCGGCGGCCATCTTGGATTTGAAAAATGATAACAAAATCGTTCTCTGCACCCTCGAGAACCTAGTATACGATACTCACAATCTTGTTATCATACTTTTGAGCGGCCACCATCTTGGATTTGAAAAATGATCACAAAATCGCTCTCTGCACCCTCGAGAACCTCGGATACGATACCCATAATGAATTTATCATAATTTTGAGCGGCGGCCATCTTGGATTTGGAAAATGATAACAAATTCGTTATCTGCACCCTCGAGAACCTCGGATACGATACCCATAATGATGTTATCATAATTTTGAGCAGCGGCTATCTTGGATTTAAAAAAAGATCACAAAATCGTTCTGTGCACTCTAGAGAACCTCGGATATGATACCCGTAATGTAATAATCATACTTTTGAGCGGCGATCATCTTGGATTTGAAAAATGATCACAAAATCGCTCTCTGCACTCTCGAGAACCTCGGATACGATACCCATATTTTTGTGATCATAATCTTGCATGGCGGCCCTATTGGATTTGAAAAATCATCACAAAATCGTTCTCAGCACACTCGAGAGCCTCGGATACGATACCCATAATGTAGTTATCATACTTTTGAGCGGCGGCCATCTTGGATTTGAAAACTGATCACAAAATCGTTCTCTGCGCCCTCGAGAACCTAGGATACGATACCCATAATCTAGTTATCATACTTTTGAGCGGCGGCCGTCTCGGTTTTAAAAATGATCCCAAAATTGTTTTTAGCACCCTCGAGAACCTCGGACACGATATCCATATTGCTGAAAACATAATTGATTGCGACAGCCCTCTTGGATTTCAAAAATGATCACAGAATTATTCTCTGCACCCTCGAGAACCTCGGATACGATAGCCATAATGTATTTAACAAAATTTTGAGCGGCGGCCATCTTGGATTTAAAAAATGATCACAAAATCGTACTGTGCACTCTCGAGAACCTCGGATACGATATCCATAATGTAGTTATCATACTTTTGAGCGGCGGCCATCTTGGATTTGAAAAATGATCACAAAATCGTTCTCTGCACCCTCGAGAACCTCGGATACGATACCCATAATATAGTTATCATAATTTTGAGCGGCGGCCATCTTGGATTTCAAAAATGATCACAAAATCGTTCTTTGCACTCTCTAGAACCTAGGATACGATACCCATAATAAAGTTATCATACTTTTGAGCGGCGGCGATCTTGGATTTGAAAAATGATCCCAAAATTATTTTCTGCACCCTCGAGAACCTCTGATACGATACCCATAATGTACTTATCATAATTTTGAGCGGCGGCCATCGTGGATTTAAAAAATGATCACAAAATCGTCCTGTGCACTCTCGTGAATCTCGGATACGATACCCATAATGTAGTTATCATACTTTTGAGCGGCGGCCATCTTGGATTTGAAAAATGATCACAAAATCGCTCGCTGCACCCTCGAGAACATCGGATACGATACCCATAATGTATTTATCATAATTTTGAGCGGCAGCCATCTTGGATTTAAAAAATGATCACAAAATCGTTCTGTGCACTCTCGAGAACCTCGGATACGATACCCATAATGTAGTTATCATACTTTTGTCGAGCGGCCATCTTGGATTTAAAAATGATCACAAAATCGCTCTCTGCACCCTCGAGAACCTCGGATACGATACCCATAATGTAGTTATCATAATTTTGAGCGGCGGCCATCTTGGATTTGAAAAATGATGTCAAAATCGTTCTCTGCTCCCTCGAGAACCTACTATACGATACCCATAATCTTGTCATCATACTTTTGAACGGCGGCCATCTTGGATTTGAAAAATGATCACAAAATCGCTCTCTGCACCCTCGAGAACCTCGGATACGATACCCATAATGTAGTTATCATACTTTTGAGTGGCGGCCATCTTGGATTTGAAATATGATCACAAAATCGTTCTCTGCACCCTCGAGAACCTAGGATACGATACCCATGATCTAGTTATCATACTTTTGAGCGGCGGCCATCTTGGATTTGAAAAATGATCACAAAATCGTTCTCTGCACCCTCGAGAACCTCGGATACGATACCCATAATGTAGTTATCATACTTTTGAGCGGCGACCATCTTGGAATTGAAAAATGATAACAAAATCGCTCTCTGCACTCTCTAGAACCTAGGATACGATACCCATAATCTAGCTATCATACTTTTGAGCGGCGGCCGTCTCGGATTTAAAAATGATCCCAAAATTGTTTTTAGCACCCTTGAGAACCTCGGACACGATATCCATATTGCTGAAAACATAATTGTTTGCGGCAGCCCTCTTGGATTTAAAAAATGATCACAGAATTATTCTCTGCACCCTCGAGAACTTCGAATACGAAACCCATAATTTAGTTATCATAATTGTTCTCTGCACCCTCGAGAGCCTCGGACACGATATTTATATTGCTAAAATCATAATTTTGTGCGGCGGCCATCTTGGATTATAAAAATGATTACCAAATCGTTCTATACACCCTCAAGAACCTCGGATACGATACCCATAATGTAGTTATCATACTTTTGAGCGGCGCCAAATCGTTCTCTACACCCTCAAGAACCTCGGATACGATACCCATAATGTAGTTATCATACTTTTGAGCGGCGGCCATCTTGTATTTGAAAAATGATCACAAAATCGTTCTCTGCACCCTCGAGAACCTCTGATACGATACCCATAATGTAGTTATCATATTTTGTAGCCGCGGCCATCTTGGATTTGAAAAATGATCACATTTCTGCTCCCTCGAGAACCTCTGATACGATACCAATAATGTAGATATCCTAATTTTGAGCGGCGGCCATGTCGGAATTAAAAATGATGCCAAAATTGTTTTCTGCACCCTCAAAAACCTCGGACACGATATCCATATTGCTGAAAACATAATTGTTTGCGGCAGCCCTCTTGGATTTCAAAAATGATCACAGAATTGTTCTCTGCATCCTCGAGAACCTCGGACACGATATCAATATTGCTAAAATCATAATTTTGTCCGGCGGCCATCTTGGATTTGAAAAATTATCACCAAATCGTTCTCTGCACCCTCGAGAACCTCGGATACGATACCCATAATGTAGTTATCATAATTTTGAGCGGCGGCCATCTTGGATTTCAAAAATGATCACAAAATCGTTCTTTGCACTCTCTAGAACCTAGGATACGATACCCATAATAAAGTTATCATACTTTTGAGCGGCGGCGATCTTGGATTTGAAAAATGATCCCAAAATTATTTTCTGCACCCTCGAGAACCTCTGATACGATACCCATAATGTACTTATCATAATTTTGAGCGGCGGCCATCGTGGATTTAAAAAATGATCACAAAATCGTCCTGTGCACTCTCGTGAATCTCGGATACGATACCCATAATGTAGTTATCATACTTTTGAGCGGCGGCCATCTTGGATTTGAAAAATGATCACAAAATCGCTCGCTGCACCCTCGAGAACATCGGATACGATACCCATAATGTATTTATCATAATTTTGAGCGGCAGCCATCTTGGATTTAAAAAATGATCACAAAATCGTTCTGTGCACTCTCGAGAACCTCGGATACGATACCCATAATGTAGTTATCATACTTTTGTCGAGCGGCCATCTTGGATTTAAAAATGATCACAAAATCGCTCTCTGCACCCTCGAGAACCTCGGATACGATACCCATAATGTAGTTATCATAATTTTGAGCGGCGGCCATCTTGGATTTGAAAAATGATGTCAAAATCGTTCTCTGCTCCCTCGAGAACCTACTATACGATACCCATAATCTTGTCATCATACTTTTGAACGGCGGCCATCTTGGATTTGAAAAATGATCACAAAATCGCTCTCTGCACCCTCGAGAACCTCGGATACGATACCCATAATGTAGTTATCATACTTTTGAGTGGCGGCCATCTTGGATTTGAAATATGATCACAAAATCGTTCTCTGCACCCTCGAGAACCTCGGATACGATACCCATAATGTAGTTATCATACTTTTGAGCGGCGACCATCTTGGAATTGAAAAATGATAACAAAATCGCTCTCTGCACTCTCTAGAACCTAGGATACGATACCCATAATCTAGCTATCATACTTTTGAGCGGCGGCCGTCTCGGATTTAAAAATGATCCCAAAATTGTTTTTAGCACCCTTGAGAACCTCGGACACGATATCCATATTGCTGAAAACATAATTGTTTGCGGCAGCCCTCTTGGATTTAAAAAATGATCACAGAATTATTCTCTGCACCCTCGAGAACTTCGAATACGAAACCCATAATTTAGTTATCATAATTGTTCTCTGCACCCTCGAGAGCCTCGGACACGATATTTATATTGCTAAAATCATAATTTTGTGCGGCGGCCATCTTGGATTATAAAAATGATTACCAAATCGTTCTATACACCCTCAAGAACCTCGGATACGATACCCATAATGTAGTTATCATACTTTTGAGCGGCGCCAAATCGTTCTCTACACCCTCAAGAACCTCGGATACGATACCCATAATGTAGTTATCATACTTTTGAGCGGCGGCCATCTTGTATTTGAAAAATGATCACAAAATCGTTCTCAGTACCCTCGAGAACCTCTGATACGATACCCATAATGTAGTTATCATATTTTGTAGCCGCGGCCATCTTGGATTTGAAAAATGATCACATTTCTGCTCCCTCGAGAACCTCTGATACGATACCAATAATGTAGATATCCTAATTTTGAGCGGCGGCCATGTCGGAATTAAAAATGATGCCAAAATTGTTTTCTGCACCCTCAAAAACCTCGGACACGATATCCATATTGCTGAAAACATAATTGTTTGCGGCAGCCCTCTTGGATTTCAAAAATGATCACAGAATTGTTCTCTGCATCCTCGAGAACCTCGGACACGATATCAATATTGCTAAAATCATAATTTTGTCCGGCGGCCATCTTGGATTTGAAAAATTATCACCAAATCGTTCTCTGCACCCTCGAGAACCTCGGATACGATACCCATAATATAGTTATCATAATTTTGAGCGGCGGCCATCTTGGATTTCAAAAATGATCACAAAATCGTTCTTTGCACTCTCTAGAACCTAGGATACGATACCCATAATAAAGTTATCATACTTTTGAGCGGCGGCGATCTTGGATTTGAAAAATGATCCCAAAATTATTTTCTGCACCCTCGAGAACCTCTGATACGATACCCATAATGTACTTATCATAATTTTGAGCGGCGGCCATCGTGGATTTAAAAAATGATCACAAAATCGTCCTGTGCACTCTCGTGAATCTCGGATACGATACCCATAATGTAGTTATCATACTTTTGAGCGGCGGCCATCTTGGATTTGAAAAATGATCACAAAATCGCTCGCTGCACCCTCGAGAACATCGGATACGATACCCATAATGTATTTATCATAATTTTGAGCGGCAGCCATCTTGGATTTAAAAAATGATCACAAAATCGTTCTGTGCACTCTCGAGAACCTCGGATACGATACCCATAATGTAGTTATCATACTTTTGTCGAGCGGCCATCTTGGATTTAAAAATGATCACAAAATCGCTCTCTGCACCCTCGAGAACCTCGGATACGATACCCATAATGTAGTTATCATAATTTTGAGCGGCGGCCATCTTGGATTTGAAAAATGATGTCAAAATCGTTCTCTGCTCCCTCGAGAACCTACTATACGATACCCATAATCTTGTCATCATACTTTTGAACGGCGGCCATCTTGGATTTGAAAAATGATCACAAAATCGCTCTCTGCACCCTCGAGAACCTCGGATACGATACCCATAATGTAGTTATCATACTTTTGAGTGGCGGCCATCTTGGATTTGAAATATGATCACAAAATCGTTCTCTGCACCCTCGAGAACCTCGGATACGATACCCATAATGTAGTTATCATACTTTTGAGCGGCGACCATCTTGGAATTGAAAAATGATAACAAAATCGCTCTCTGCACTCTCTAGAACCTAGGATACGATACCCATAATCTAGCTATCATACTTTTGAGCGGCGGCCGTCTCGGATTTAAAAATGATCCCAAAATTGTTTTTAGCACCCTTGAGAACCTCGGACACGATATCCATATTGCTGAAAACATAATTGTTTGCGGCAGCCCTCTTTGATTTAAAAAATGATCACAGAATTATTCTCTGCACCCTCGAGAACTTCGAATACGAAACCCATAATTTAGTTATCATAATTGTTCTCTGCACCCTCGAGAGCCTCGGACACGATATTTATATTGCTAAAATCATAATTTTGTGCGGCGGCCATCTTGGATTATAAAAATGATTACCAAATCGTTCTATACACCCTCAAGAACCTCGGATACGATACCCATAATGTAGTTATCATACTTTTGAGCGGCGCCAAATCGTTCTCTACACCCTCAAGAACCTCGGATACGATACCCATAATGTAGTTATCATACTTTTGAGCGGCGGCCATCTTGTATTTGAAAAATGATCACAAAATCGTTCTCAGTACCCTCGAGAACCTCTGATACGATACCCATAATGTAGTTATCATATTTTGTAGCCGCGGCCATCTTGGATTTGAAAAATGATCACATTTCTGCTCCCTCGAGAACCTCTGATACGATACCAATAATGTAGATATCCTAATTTTGAGCGGCGGCCATGTCGGAATTAAAAATGATGCCAAAATTGTTTTCTGCACCCTCAAAAACCTCGGACACGATATCCATATTGCTGAAAACATAATTGTTTGCGGCAGCCCTCTTGGATTTCAAAAATGATCACAGAATTGTTCTCTGCATCCTCGAGAACCTCGGACACGATATCAATATTGCTAAAATCATAATTTTGTCCGGCGGCCATCTTGGATTTGAAAAATTATCACCAAATCGTTCTCTGCACCCTCGAGAACTTTGTGTACGATATCCATATTGCTGAAATCATAATTTTGTGCGGCGGCCATCTTGGATTTGAAAAATGATCACAAAATCGTTCTCTGCACCCTCGAGAACCTCGGACACGATACCCATAATGTAGTTATCATATTTTTGAGCGGCGCCAAATCGTTCTCTACACCCTCAAGAACCTCGGATACGATACCCATAATGTAGTTCTCATACTTTTGAGCGGTGGCCATCTTGGATTTGAAAAATGATCACAAAATCGTTCTCAGTACCCTCGAGAACCTCTGATACGATACCCATAATGTAGTTATCATATTTTGTAGCCGCGGCGATCTTGGATTTGATAAATGATCACATTTCTGCTCCCTCGAGAATCTCTGATACGATACCAATAATGTAGATATCCTTATTTTGAGCGGCGGCCATGTCGGAATTAAAAATGATTCCAAAATTGTTTTCTGCACCCTCAAAAACCTCGGACACGATATCCATATTGCTGAAAACATAATTGTTTGCGGCAGCCCTCTTGGATTTCAAAAATGATCACAGAATTGTTCTCTGCATCCTCGAGAACCTCGGACACGATATCAATATTGCTAAAATCATAATTTTGTCCGGCGGCCATCTTGGATTTGAAAAATTATCACCAAATCGTTCTCTGCACCCTCGAGAAACTTGTGTACGATATCCATATTGCTGAAATCATAATTTTGAGCGGCGGCCATCTTGGATTTGAAAAATGATCACAAAATCGTTCTCTGCACCCTCGAGAACCTCGGATACGATACCCATAATGAAGTTATCATAATTTTGAGCGGCGGCCATCTTGGATTTCAAAAAATTTCACAAAATCGTTCTGTGCACTCTCGAGAACCTCGGATACGATACCCATATTTTTATGATCATAATCTTGCATTGCGGCCATCTCGGATTTAAAAATGATCCCAAAATTATTTTCTGCACCCTCAAAAACCTCGGACACGATATCCATATTGCTGAAAATATAACTGTTTGCGGCAGCCCTCTTGGATTTGAAAAATTATCACCAAATCATTCTCTGCACCCTCGAGAAACTCGTGTACGATATCCATATTGCTGAAATCATAATTTTGTGCGGCGGCCATCTTGGATTTGAAAAATGATCACAAAATCGTTCTTTGCACTCTCTAGAACCTAGGATACGATACCCATAATAAAGTTATCATACTTTTGAGCGGCGGCGATCTTGGATTTGAAAAATGATCCCAAAATTATTTTCTGCACCCTCGAGAACCTCTGATACGATACCCATAATGTACTTATCATAATTTTGAGCGGCGGCCATCGTGGATTTAAAAAATGATCACAAAATCGTCCTGTGCACTCTCGAGAATCTCGGATACGATACCCATAATGTAGTTATCATACTTTTGAGCGGCGGCCATCTTGGATTTGAAAAATGATCACAAAATCGCTCGCTGCACCCTCGAGAACATCGGATACGATACCCATTATGTATTTATCATAATTTTGAGCGGCAGCCATCTTGGATTTAAAAAATGATCACAAAATCGTTCTGTGCACTCTCGAGAACCTCGGATACGATACCCATAATGTAGTTATCATACTTTTGTAGAGCGGCCATCTTGGATTTAAAAATGATCACAAAATCGCTCTCTGCACCCTCGAGAACCTCGGATACGATACCCATAATTTAGTTATCATAATTTTGAGCGGCGGCCATCTTGGATTTGAAAAATGATGTCAAAATCGTTCTCTGCTCCCTCGAGAACCTACTATACGATACCCATAATCTTGTCATCATACTTTTGAACGGCGGCCATCTTGGATTTGAAAAATGATCACAAAATCGCTCTCTGCACACTCGAGAACCTCGGATACGATACCCATAATGTAGTTATCATACTTTTGAGTGGCGGCCATCTTGGATTTGAAATATGATCACAAAATCGTTCTCTGCACCCTCGAGAACCTAGGATACGATACCCATGATCTAGTTATCATACTTTTGAGCGGCGGCCATCTTGGATTTGAAAAATGATCACAAAATCGCTCTCTGCACCCTCGAGAACCTCGGATACGATACCCATAATGTAGTTATCATAATTTTGAGTGGCGGCCATCTTGGATTTAAAAAATGATCACTAAATCGTTCTGTGCACTCTCGAGAACCTCGGATATGATACCCATAATGTAGTTATCATACTTTTGAGCGGCGACCATCTTAGAATTGAAAAATGATCACAAAATCGCTCTCTGCACTCTCGAGAACCTAGGATACGATACCCATAATCTAGCTATCATACTTTTGAGCGGCGGCCGTCTCGGATTTAAAAATGATCCCAAAATTGTTTTTAGCACCCTTGAGAACCTCGGACACGATATCCATATTGCTGAAAACATAATTGTTTGCGGCAGCCCTCTTGGATTTAAAAAATGATCACAGAATTATTCTCTGCACCCTCGAGAACTTCGAATACGAAACACATAATTTAGTTATCATAATTGTTCTCTGCACCCTCGAGAGCCTCGGACACGATATCCATATTGCTAAAATCATAATTTTGTGCGGCGGCCATCTTGGATTTGAAAAATGATTACCAAATCGTTCTATACACCCTCAAGAACCTCGGATACGATACCCATAATGTAGTTATCATACTTTTGAGCGGCGCCAAATCGTTCTCTACACCCTCAAGAACCTCGGATACGATACCCATAATGTAGTTATCATATTTTGTAGCCGCGGCCATCTTGGATTTGAAAAATGATCACATTTCTGCTCCCTCGAGAACCTCTGATACGATACCAATAATGTAGATATCCTAATTTTGAGCGGCGGCCATGTCGGAATTAAAAATGATGCCAAAATTGTTTTCTGCACCCTCAAAAACCTCGGACACGATATCCATATTGCTGAAAACATAATTGTTTGCGGCAGCCATCTTGGATTTGAAAAATGATCACAAAATCGTTCTTTGCACTCTCTAGAACCTAGGATACGATACCCATAATAAAGTTATCATACTTTTGAGCGGCGGCGATCTTGGATTTGAAAAATGATCCCAAAATTATTTTCTGCACCCTCGAGAACCTCTGATACGATACCCATAATGTACTTATCATAATTTTGAGCGGCGGCCATCGTGGATTTAAAAAATGATCACAAAATCGTCCTGTGCACTCTCGAGAATCTCGGATACGATACCCATAATGTAGTTATCATACTTTTGAGCGGCGGCCATCTTGGATTTGAAAAATGATCACAAAATCGCTCGCTGCACCCTCGAGAACATCGGATACGATACCCATTATGTATTTATCATAATTTTGAGCGGCAGCCATCTTGGATTTAAAAAATGATCACAAAATCGTTCTGTGCACTCTCGAGAACCTCGGATACGATACCCATAATGTAGTTATCATACTTTTGTCGAGCGGCCATCTTGGATTTAAAAATGATCACAAAATCGCTCTCTGCACCCTCGAGAACCTCGGATACGATACCCATAATGTAGTTATCATAATTTTGAGCGGCGGCCATCTTGGATTTGAAAAATGATGTCAAAATCGTTCTCTGCTCCCTCGAGAACCTACTATACGATACCCATAATCTTGTCATCATACTTTTGAACGGCGGCCATCTTGGATTTGAAAAATGATCACAAAATCGCTCTCTGCACACTCGAGAACCTCGGATACGATACCCATAATGTAGTTATCATACTTTTGAGTGGCGGCCATCTTGGATTTGAAATATGATCACAAAATCGTTCTCTGCACCCTCGAGAACCTAGGATACGATACCCATGATCTAGTTATCATACTTTTGAGCGGCGGCCATCTTGGATTTGAAAAATGATCACAAAATCGCTCTCTGCACCCTCGAGAACCTCGGATACGATACCCATAATGTAGTTATCATAATTTTGAGTGGCGGCCATCTTGGATTTAAAAAATGATCACTAAATCGTTCTGTGCACTCTCGAGAACCTCGGATATGATACCCATAATGTAGTTATCATACTTTTGAGCGGCGACCATCTTGGAATTGAAAAATGATCACAAAATCGCTCTCTGCACTCTCGAGAACCTAGGATACGATACCCATAATCTAGCTATCATACTTTTGAGCGGCGGCCGTCTCGGATTTAAAAATGATCCCAAAATTGTTTTTAGCACCCTTGAGAACCTCGGACACGATATCCATATTGCTGAAAACATAATTGTTTGCGGCAGCCCTCTTGGATTTAAAAAATGATCACAGAATTATTCTCTGCACCCTCGAGAACTTCGAATACGAAACACATAATTTAGTTATCATAATTGTTCTCTGCACCCTCGAGAGCCTCCGACACGATATCCATATTGCTAAAATCATAATTTTGTGCGGCGGCCATCTTGGATTTGAAAAATGATTACCAAATCGTTCTATACACCCTCAAGAACCTCGGATACGATACCCATAATGTAGTTATCATACTTTTGAGCGGCGCCAAATCGTTCTCTACACCCTCAAGAACCTCGGATACGATACCCATAATGTAGTTATCATACTTTTGAGCGGCGGCCATCTTGTATTTGAAAAATGATCACAAAATCGTTCTCAGTACCCTCGAGAACCTCTGATACGATACCCATAATGTAGTTATCATATTTTGTAGCCGCGGCCATCTTGGATTTGAAAAATGATCACATTTCTGCTCCCTCGAGAACCTCTGATACGATACCAATAATGTAGATATCCTAATTTTGAGCGGCGGCCATGTCGGAATTAAAAATGATGCCAAAATTGTTTTCTGCAACCTCAAAAACCTCGGACACGATATCCATATTGCTGAAAACATAATTGTTTGCGGCAGCCCTCTTGGATTTCAAAAATGATCACAGAATTGTTCTCTGCATCCTCGAGAACCTCGGACACGATATCAATATTGCTAAAATCATAATTTTGTCCGGCGGCCATCTTGGATTTGAAAAATTATCACCAAATCGTTCTCTGCACCCTCGAGAAACTTGTGTACGATATCCATATTGCTGAAATCATAATTTTGTGCGGCGGCCATCTTGGATTTGAAAAATGATCACAAAATCGTTCTCTGCACCCTCGAGAACCTCGGATACGATACCCATAATGTAGTTATCATATTTTTGAGCGGCGCCAAATCGTTCTCTACACCCTCAAGAACCTCGGATACGATACCCATAATGTAGTTATCATACTTTTGAGCGGTGGCCATCTTGGATTTGAAAAATGATCACAAAATCGTTCTCAGTACCCTCGAGAACCTCTGATACGATACCCATAATGTAGTTATCATATTTTGTAGCCGCGGCCATCTTGGATTTGAAAAATGATCACATTTCTGCTCCCTCGAGAACCTCTGATACGATACCAATAATGTAGATATCCTAATTTTGAGCGGCGGCCATGTCAGAATTAAAAATGATGCCAAAATTGTTTTCTGCACCCTCAAAAACCTCGGACACGATATCCATATTGCTGAAAACATAATTGTTTGCGGCAGCCCTCTTGGATTTCAAAAATGATCACAGAATTGTTCTCTGCATCCTCGAGAACCTCGGACACGATATCAATATTGCTAAAATCATAATTTTGTCCGGCGGCCATCTTGGATTTGAAAAATTATCACCAAATCGTTCTCTGCACCCTCGAGAAACTTGTGTACGATATCCACATTGCTGAAATCATAATTTTGTGCGGCGGCCATCTTGGATTTGAAAAATGATCACAAAATCGTTCTCTGCACCCTCGAGAACCTTGGACACGATACCCATAATGTAGTTATCATATTTTTGAGCGGCGCCAAATCGTTCTCTACACCCTCAAGAACCTCGGATACGATACCCATAATGTAGTTATCATACTTTTGAGCGGTGGCCATCTTGGATTTGAAAAATGATCACAAAATCGTTCTCAGTACCCTCGAGAACCTCTGATACGATACCCATAATGTAGTTATCATATTTTGTAGCCGCGGCGATCTTGGATTTGAAAAATGATCACATTTCTGCTCCCTCGAGAATCTCTGATACGATACCAATAATGTAGATATCCTTATTTTGAGCGGCGGCCATGTCGGAATTAAAAATGATTCCAAAATTGTTTTCTGCACCCTCAAAAACCTCGGACACGATATCCATATTGCTGAAAACATAATTGTTTGCGGCAGCCCTCTTGGATTTCAAAAATGATCACAGAATTGTTCTCTGCATCCTCGAGAACCTCGGACACGATATCAATATTGCTAAAATCATAATTTTGTCCGGCGGCCATCTTGGATTTGAAAAATTATCACCAAATCGTTCTCTGCACCCTCGAGAAACTTGTGTACGATATCCATATTGCTGAAATCATAATTTTGTGCGGCGGCCATCTTAGATTTGAAAAATGATCACAAAATCGTTCTCTGCACCCTCGAGAACCTCGGATACGATACCCATAGCCCTCTTGGATTTCAAAAATGATCACAGAATTGTTCTCTGCATCCTCGAGAACCTCGGACACGATATCAATATTGCTAAAATCATAATTTTGTCCGGCGGCCATCTTGGATTTGAAAAATTATCACCAAATCGTTCTCTGCACCCTCGAGAAACTTGTGTACGATATCCATATTGCTGAAATCATAATTTTGTGCGGCGGCCATCTTGGATTTGAAAAATGATCACAAAATCGTTCTCTGCACCCTCGAGAACCTCGGATACGATACCCATAATGAAGTTATCATACTTTTGAGCGGCGGCGATCTTGGATTTGAAATATGATCACAAAATCGTTCTCTGCACCCTCGAGAACCTAGGATACGATACCCATGATCTAGTTATCATACTTTTGAGCGGCGGCCATCTTGGATTTGAAAAATGATCACAAAATCGCTCTCTGCACCCTCGAGAACCTCGGATACGATACCCATAATGTAGTTATCATAATTTTGAGTGGCGGCCATCTTGGATTTAAAAAATGATCACTAAATCGTTCTGTGCACTCTCGAGAACCTCGGATATGATACCCATAATGTAGTTATCATACTTTTGAGCGGCGACCATCTTGGAATTGAAAAATGATCACAAAATCGCTCTCTGCACTCTCGAGAACCTAGGATACGATACCCATAATCTAGCTATCATACTTTTGAGCGGCGGCCGTCTCGGATTTAAAAATGATCCCAAAATTGTTTTTAGCACCCTTGAGAACCTCGGACACGATATCCATATTGCTGAAAACATAATTGTTTGCGGCAGCCCTCTTGGATTTAAAAAATGATCACAGAATTATTCTCTGCACCCTCGAGAACTTCGAATACGAAACACATAATTTAGTTATCATAATTGTTCTCTGCACCCTCGAGAGCCTCGGACACGATATCCATATTGCTAAAATCATAATTTTGTGCGGCGGCCATCTTGGATTTGAAAAATGATTACCAAATCGTTCTATACACCCTCAAGAACCTCGGATGCGATACCCATAATGTAGTTATCATACTTTTGAGCGGCGCCAAATCGTTCTCTACACCCTCAAGAACCTCGGATACGATACCCATAATGTAGTTATCATATTTTGTAGCCGCGGCCATCTTGGATTTGAAAAATGATCACATTTCTGCTCCCTCGAGAATCTCTGATACGATACCAATAATGTAGATATCCTAATTTTGAGCGGCGGCCATGTCGGAATTAAAAATGATGCCAAAATTGTTTTCTGCACCCTCAAAAACCTCGGACACGATATCCATATTGCTGAAAACATAATTGTTTGCGGCAGCCCTCTTGGATTTCAAAAATGATCACAGAATTGTTCTCTGCATCCTCGAGAACCTCGGACACGATATCAATATTGCTAAAATCATAATTTTGTCCGGCGGCCATCTTGGATTTGAAAAATTATCACCAAATCGTTCTCTGCACCCTCGAGAACTTTGTGTACGATATCCATATTGCTGAAATCATAATTTTGTGCGGCGGCCATCTTGGATTTGAAAAATGATCACAAAATCGTTCTCTGCACCCTCGAGAACCTCGGACACGATACCCATAATGTAGTTATCATATTTTTGAGCGGCGCCAAATCGTTCTCTACACCCTCAAGAACCTTGGATACGATACCCATAATGTAGTTCTCATACTTTTGAGCGGTGGCCATCTTGGATTTGAAAAATGATCACAAAATCGTTCTCAGTACCCTCGAGAACCTCTGATACGATACCCATAATGTAGTTATCATATTTTGTAGCCGCGGCCATCTTGGATTTGAAAAATGATCACATTTCTGCTCCCTCGAGAATCTCTGATACGATACCAATAATGTAGATATCCTTATTTTGAGCGGCGGCCATGTCGGAATTAAAAATGATTCCAAAATTGTTTTCTGCACCCTCAAAAACCTCGGACACGATATCCATATTGCTGAAAACATAATTGTTTGCGGCAGCCCTCTTGGATTTCAAAAATGATCACAGAATTGTTCTCTGCATCCTCGAGAACCTCGGACACGATATCAATATTGCTAAAATCATAATTTTGTCCGGCGGCCATCTTGGATTTGAAAAATTATCACCAAATCGTTCTCTGCACCCTCGAGAAACTTGTGTACGATATCCATATTGCTGAAATCATAATTTTGTGCGGCGGCCATCTTGGATTTGAAAAATGATCACAAAATCGTTCTCTGCACCCTCGAGAACCTCGGATACGATACCCATAATGAAGTTATCATAATTTTGAGCGGCGGCCATCTTGGATTTCAAAAAATTTCACAAAATCGTTCTGTGCACTCTCGAGAACCTCGGATACGATACCCATATTTTTATGATCATAATCTTGCATTGCGGCCATCTCGGATTTAAAAATGATCCCAAAATTATTTTCTGCACCCTCAAAAACCTCGGACACGATATCCATATTGCTGAAAATATAACTGTTTGCGGCAGCCCTCTTGGATTTGAAAAATTATCACCAAATCATTCTCTGCACCCTCGAGAAACTCGTGTACGATATCCATATTGCTGAAATCATAATTTTGTGCGGCGGCCATCTTGGATTTGAAAAATGATCACAAAATCGTTCTTTGCACTCTCTAGAACCTAGGATACGATACCCATAATAAAGTTATCATACTTTTGAGCGGCGGCGATCTTGGATTTGAAAAATGATCCCAAAATTATTTTCTGCACCCTCGAGAACCTCTGATACGATACCCATAATGTACTTATCATAATTTTGAGCGGCGGCCATCGTGGATTTAAAAAATGATCACAAAATCGTCCTGTGCACTCTCGAGAATCTCGGATACGATACCCATAATGTAGTTATCATACTTTTGAGCGGCGGCCATCTTGGATTTGAAAAATGATCACAAAATCGCTCGCTGCACCCTCGAGAACATCGGATACGATACCCATTATGTATTTATCATAATTTTGAGCGGCAGCCATCTTGGATTTAAAAAATGATCACAAAATCGTTCTGTGCACTCTCGAGAACCTCGGATACGATACCCATAATGTAGTTATCATACTTTTGTCGAGCGGCCATCTTGGATTTAAAAATGATCACAAAATCGCTATCTGCACCCTCGAGAACCTCGGATACGATACCCATAATGTAGTTATCATAATTTTGAGCGGCGGCCATCTTGGATTTGAAAAATGATGTCAAAATCGTTCTCTGCTCCCTCGAGAACCTACTATACGATACCCATAATCTTGTCATCATACTTTTGAACGGCGGCCATCTTGGATTTGAAAAATGATCACAAAATCGCTCTCTGCACACTCGAGAACCTCGGATACGATACCCATAATGTAGTTATCATACTTTTGAGTGGCGGCCATCTTGGATTTGAAATATGATCACAAAATCGTTCTCTGCACCCTCGAGAACCTAGGATACGATACCCATGATCTAGTTATCATACTTTTGAGCGGCGGCCATCTTGGATTTGAAAAATGATCACAAAATCGCTCTCTGCACCCTCGAGAACCTCGGATACGATACCCATAATGTAGTTATCATAATTTTGAGTGGCGGCCATCTTGGATTTAAAAAATGATCACTAAATCGTTCTGTGCACTCTCGAGAACCTCGGATATGATACCCATAATGTAGTTATCATACTTTTGAGCGGCGACCATCTTGGAATTGAAAAATGATCACAAAATCGCTCTCTGCACTCTCGAGAACCTAGGATACGATACCCATAATCTAGCTATCATACTTTTGAGCGGCGGCCGTCTCGGATTTAAAAATGATCCCAAAATTGTTTTTAGCAAGCACCCTTGAGAACCTCGGACACGATATCCATATTGCTGAAAACATAATTGTTTGCGGCAGCCCTCTTGGATTTAAAAAATGATCACAGAATTATTCTCTGCACCCTCGAGAACTTCGAATACGAAACACATAATTTAGTTATCATAATTGTTCTCTGCACCCTCGAGAGCCTCGGACACGATATCCATATTGCTAAAATCATAATTTTGTGCGGCGGCCATCTTGGATTTGAAAAATGATTACCAAATCGTTCTATACACCCTCAAGAACCTCGGATACGATACCCATAATGTAGTTATCATACTTTTGAGCGGCGCCAAATCGTTCTCTACACCCTCAAGAACCTCGGATACGATACCCATAATGTAGTTATCATACTTTTGAGCGGCGGCCATCTTGTATTTGAAAAATGATCACAAAATCGTTCTCAGTACCCTCGAGAACCTCTGATACGATACCCATAATGTAGTTATCATATTTTGTAGCCGCGGCCATCTTGGATTTGAAAAATGATCACATTTCTGCTCCCTCGAGAACCTCTGATACGATACCAATAATGTAGATATCCTAATTTTGAGCGGCGGCCATGTCGGAATTAAAAATGATGCCAAAATTGTTTTCTGCAACCTCAAAAACCTCGGACACGATATCCATATTGCTGAAAACATAATTGTTTGCGGCAGCCCTCTTGGATTTCAAAAATGATCACAGAATTGTTCTCTGCATCCTCGAGAACCTCGGACACGATATCAATATTGCTAAAATCATAATTTTGTCCGGCGGCCATCTTGGATTTGAAAAATTATCACCAAATCGTTCTCTGCACCCTCGAGAAACTTGTGTACGATATCCATATTGCTGAAATCATAATTTTGTGCGGCGGCCATCTTGGATTTGAAAAATGATCACAAAATCGTTCTCTGCACCCTCGAGAACCTCGGACACGATACCCATAATGTAGTTATCATATTTTTGAGCGGCGCCAAATCGTTCTCTACACCCTCAAGAACCTCGGATACGATACCCATAATGTAGTTATCATACTTTTGAGCGGTGGCCATCTTGGATTTGAAAAATGATCACAAAATCGTTCTCAGTACCCTCGAGAACCTCTGATACGATACCCATAATGTAGTTATCATATTTTGTAGCCGCGGCCATCTTGGATTTGAAAAATGATCACATTTCTGCTCCCTCGAGAACCTCTGATACGATACCAATAATGTAGATATCCTAATTTTGAGCGGCGGCCATGTCAGAATTAAAAATGATGCCAAAATTGTTTTCTGCACCCTCAAAAACCTCGGACACGATATCCATATTGCTGAAAACATAATTGTTTGCGGCAGCCCTCTTGGATTTCAAAAATGATCACAGAATTGTTCTCTGCATCCTCGAGAACCTCGGACACGATATCAATATTGCTAAAATCATAATTTTGTCCGGCGGCCATCTTGGATTTGAAAAATTATCACCAAATCGTTCTCTGCACCCTCGAGAAACTTGTGTACGATATCCACATTGCTGAAATCATAATTTTGTGCGGCGGCCATCTTGGATTTGAAAAATGATCACAAAATCGTTCTCTGCACCCTCGAGAACCTTGGACACGATACCCATAATGTAGTTATCATATTTTTGAGCGGCGCCAAATCGTTCTCTACACCCTCAAGAACCTCGGATACGATACCCATAATGTAGTTATCATACTTTTGAGCGGTGGCCATCTTGGATTTGAAAAATGATCACAAAATCGTTCTCAGTACCCTCGAGAACCTCTGATACGATACCCATAATGTAGTTATCATATTTTGTAGCCGCGGCGATCTTGGATTTGAAAAATGATCACATTTCTGCTCCCTCGAGAATCTCTGATACGATACCAATAATGTAGATATCCTTATTTTGAGCGGCGGCCATGTCGGAATTAAAAATGATTCCAAAATTGTTTTCTGCACCCTCAAAAACCTCGGACACGATATCCATATTGCTGAAAACATAATTGTTTGCGGCAGCCCTCTTGGATTTCAAAAATGATCACAGAATTGTTCTCTGCATCCTCGAGAACCTCGGACACGATATCAATATTGCTAAAATCATAATTTTGTCCGGCGGCCATCTTGGATTTGAAAAATTATCACCAAATCGTTCTCTGCACCCTCGAGAAACTTGTGTACGATATCCATATTGCTGAAATCATAATTTTGTGCGGCGGCCATCTTGGATTTGAAAAATGATCACAAAATCGTTCTCTGCACCCTCGAGAACCTCGGATACGATACCCATAGCCCTCTTGGATTTCAAAAATGATCACAGAATTGTTCTCTGCATCCTCGAGAACCTCGGACACGATATCAATATTGCTAAAATCATAATTTTGTCCGGCGGCCATCTTGGATTTGAAAAATTATCACCAAATCGTTCTCTGCACCCTCGAGAAACTTGTGTACGATATCCATATTGCTGAAATCATAATTTTGTGCGGCGGCCATCTTGGATTTGAAAAATGATCACAAAATCGTTCTCTGCACCCTCGAGAACCTCGGATACGATACCCATAATGAAGTTATCATAATTTTGAGCGGCGGCCATCTTGGATTTCAAAAAATTTCACAAAATCGTTCTGTGCACTCTCGAGAACCTCGGATACGATACCCATATTTTTATGATCATAATCTTGCATTGCGGCCATCTCGGATTTAAAAATGATCCCAAAATTATTTTCTGCACCCTCAAAAACCTCGGACACGATATCCATATTGCTGAAAATATAACTGTTTGCGGCAGCCCTCTTGGATTTGAAAAATTATCACCAAATCATTCTCTGCACCCTCGAGAAACTCGTGTACGATATCCATATTGCTGAAATCATAATTTTGTGCGGCGGCCATCTTGGTTTTGAAAAATGATCACAAAATCGTTCTTTGCACTCTCTAGAACCTAGGATACGAAACCCATAATTTAGTTATCATACTTTTGAGCGGCGCCAGATCGTTCTCTACACCCTCAAGAACCTCGGATACGATACCCATAATGTAGTTATCATACTTTTGAGCGGCCGCCATCTTGGATTTGAAAAATGATCACAAAATCGTTCTCAGCACCCTCGAGTACCTCTGATACGATACCCATAATGTAGTTATCATATTTTTTAGCCGCGGCCATCTTGGATTTGAAAAATGATCACATTTCTGCTCCCTCGAGAACCTCTGATACGATACCAATAATGTAGTTATCTCTTATTTTGAGCGGCGGCCATGTCGGATTTAAAAATAATCCCAAAATTGTTTTCTGCACCCTCAAAAACCTCGGACACGATATCCATATTGCTGAAAACATAATTGTTTGCGGCAGCCCTCTTGGATTTCAAAAATGATCAAAGAATTGTTCTCTGCATCCTCGAGAACCTCGGACACGATATCAATATTGCTAAAATCATAATTTTGTGCGGCGGCTATCTTGGATTCGAAATATTATCACCAAATCGTTCTCTGCACCCTCGAGAAACTCGTGTACAATATCTATATTGATGAAAACATAATTGTTTGCGGCAACCCTCTTGGATTTCAAAAATGATCACAGAATTGTTCTCAGCACCTTCGAGAACCTCGGACACGTTATCCATAATGTAGTTATCATACTTTTGAGCGGCGGCCATCTACGATTTGAAAAATGATCACAAAATCGTTCTCTGCACCCTCGAGAACCTCGGATACGATACCCATAATGTGGTTATCATAATTTTGAGCGGCGGCCATCTTGGATTTCAAAAATGATCACAAAATCGTTCTTTGCACTCTCTAGAACCTAGGATACGATAACCATAATATAGTTATCATACTTTTGAGCGGCGGCCATCTCGGATTTAAAAATGATCCCAAAAGTGTTTTTTGCACCCTCGAGAACCTCGGACACGATATCCATATTGCTGAAAACATAATTTTGTGCGGCGGCAATCTTGGATTTGAACAATGATCACAAAATTATTTTCTGCACCCTCGAGAACCTCGGATACGATACCCATAATGTATTTATCATAATTTTGAGCGGCGGCCATCTTGGATTTGAAAAATGATAACAAAATCGTTCTGTGCACCCTCGAGAACCTAGTATACGATACTCACAATCTTGTTATCATACTTTTGAGCGGCGACCATCTTGGATTTGAAAAATGATCACAAAATCGCTCTCTGCACCCTCGAGAACCTCGGATACGATACCCATAATGAATTTATCATAATTTTGAGCGGCGGCCATTTTGGATTTGGAAAATGATAACAAATTCGTTATCTGCACCCTCGAGAACCTCGGATACGATACCCATAATGTTGTTATCATAATTTTGAGCAGCGGCTATCTTGGATTTAAAAAAGGTCACAAAATCGTTCTGTGCACTCTCGAGAACCTCGGATATGATACCCGTAATTTAATAATCATACTTTTGAGCGGCGATCATCTTGGATTTGAAAAATGATCACAAAATCGCTCTCTGCACTCTCGAGAACCTCGGATACGATACCCATATTTTTGTGATCATAATCTTGCATGGCGGCCATATTGGATTTGAAAAATCATCACAAAATCGTTCTCAGCACACTCGAGAGCCTCGGATACGATACCCATAATGTAGTTATCATACTTTTGAGCGGCGGCCATCTTGGATTTGAAAACTGATCACAAAATCGTTCTCTGCGCCCTCGAGAACCTAGGATACGATACCAATAATCTAGTTATCATACTTTTGAGCGGCGGCCGTCTCGGTTTTAAAAATGATCCCAAAATTGTTTTTAGCACCCTCGAGAACCTCGGACACGATATCCATATTGCTGAAAACATAATTGTTTGCGACAGCCCTCTTGGATTTCAAAAATGATCACAGAATTATTCTCTGCACCCTCGAGAACCTCGGATACGATAGCCATAATGTATTTATCAAAATTTTGAGCGGCGGCCATCTTGGATTTAAAAAATGATCACAAAATCGTTCTGTGCACTCTCGAAAACCTCGGATACGATATCCATAATGTAGTTATCATACTTTTGAGCGGCGGCCATCTTGGATTTGAAAAATGATCACAAAATCGTTCTCTGCACCCTCGAGAACCTCGGATACGATACCCATAATATAGTTATCATAATTTTGAGCGGCGGCCATCTTGGATTTCAAAAATGATCACAAAATCGTTCTTTGCACTCTCTAGAACCTAGGATACGATACCCATAATAAAGTTATCATACTTTTGAGCGGCGGCGATCTTGGATTTGAAAAATGATCCCAAAATCGTCCTGTGCACACTCGAGAATCTCGGATACGATACCCATAATGTAGTTATCATACTTTTGAGCGGCGGCCATCTTGGATTTGAAAAATGATCACAAAATCGCTCGCTGCACCCTCGAGAACATCGGATACGATACCCATAATGTATTTATCATAATTTTGAGCGGCAGCCATCTTGGATTTAAAAAATGATCACAAAATCGTTCTGTGCACTCTCGAGAACCTCGGATACGATACCCATAATGTTGTTATCATACTTTTGAGCGGCGGCCATCTTGGATTTAAAAATGATCACAAAATCGCTCTCTGCACCCTCGAGAACCTCGGATACGATACCCATAATGTAGTTATCATAATTTTGAGCGGCGGCCATCTTGGATTTGAAAAATGATGTCAAAATCGTTCTCTGCTCCCTCGAGAACCTACTATACGATACCCATAATCTTGTCATCATACTTTTGAACGGCGGCCATCTTGGATTTGAAAAATGATCACAAAATCGCTCTCTGCACCCTCGAGAACCTCGGATACGATACCCATAATGTAGTTATCATACTTTTGTCGAGCGGCCATCTTGGATTTAAAAATGATCACAAAATCGCTATCTGCACCCTCGAGAACCTCGGATACGATACCCATAATGTAGTTATCATAATTTTGAGCGGCGGCCATCTTGGATTTGAAAAATGATGTCAAAATCGTTCTCTGCTCCCTCGAGAACCTACTATACGATACCCATAATCTTGTCATCATACTTTTGAACGGCGGCCATCTTGGATTTGAAAAATGATCACAAAATCACTCTCTGCACACTCGAGAACCTCGGATACGATACCCATAATGTAGTTATCATACTTTTGAGTGGCGGCCATCTTGGATTTGAAATATGATCACAAAATCGTTCTCTGCACCCTCGAGAACCTAGGATACGATACCCATGATCTAGTTATCATACTTTTGAGCGGCGGCCATCTTGGATTTGAAAAATGATCACAAAATCGCTCTCTGCACCCTCGAGAACCTCGGATACGATACCCATAATGTAGTTATCATAATTTTGAGTGGCGGCCATCTTGGATTTAAAAAATGATCACTAAATCGTTCTGTGCACTCTCGAGAACCTCGGATATGATACCCATAATGTAGTTATCATACTTTTGAGCGGCGACCATCTTGGAATTGAAAAATGATCACAAAATCGCTCTCTGCACTCTCGAGAACCTAGGATACGATACCCATAATCTAGCTATCATACTTTTGAGCGGCGGCCGTCTCGGATTTAAAAATGATCCCAAAATTGTTTTTAGCAAGCACCCTTGAGAACCTCGGACACGATATCCATATTGCTGAAAACATAATTGTTTGCGGCAGCCCTCTTGGATTTAAAAAATGATCACAGAATTATTCTCTGCACCCTCGAGAACTTCGAATACGAAACACATAATTTAGTTATCATAATTGTTCTCTGCACCCTCGAGAGCCTCGGACACGATATCCATATTGCTAAAATCATAATTTTGTGCGGCGGCCATCTTGGATTTGAAAAATGATTACCAAATCGTTCTATACACCCTCAAGAACCTCGGATACGATACCCATAATGTAGTTATCATACTTTTGAGCGGCGCCAAATCGTTCTCTACACCCTCAAGAACCTCGAATACGATACCCATAATGTAGTTATCATACTTTTGAGCGGCGGCCATCTTGTATTTGAAAAATGATCACAAAATCTTTCTCAGGACCCTCGAGAACCTCGGATACGATACCCATAATGTAGTTATCATATTTTGTAGCCGCGGCCATCTTGGATTTGAAAAATGATCACATTTCTGCTCCCTCGAGAACCTCTGATACGATACCAATAATGTAGATATCCTAATTTTGAGCGGCGGCCATGTCGGAATTAAAAATGATGCCAAAATTGTTTTCTGCAACCTCAAAAACCTCGGACACGATATCCATATTGCTGAAAACATAATTGTTTGCGGCAGCCCTCTTGGATTTCAAAAATGATCACAGAATTGTTCTCTGCATCCTCGAGAACCTCGGACACGATATCAATATTGCTAAAATCATAATTTTGTCCGGCGGCCATCTTGGATTTGAAAAATTATCACCAAATCGTTCTCTGCACCCTCGAGAAACTTGTGTACGATATCCATATTGCTGAAATCATAATTTTGTGCGGCGGCCATCTTGGATTTGAAAAATGATCACAAAATCGTTCTCTGCACCCTCGAGAACCTCGGACACGATACCCATAATGTAGTTATCATATTTTTGAGCGGCGCCAAATCGTTCTCTACACCCTCAAGAACCTCGGATACGATACCCATAATGTAGTTATCATACTTTTGAGCGGTGGCCATCTTGGATTTGAAAAATGATCACAAAATCGTTCTCAGTACCCTCGAGAACCTCTGATACGATACCCATAATGTAGTTATCATATTTTGTAGCCGCGGCCATCTTGGATTTGAAAAATGATCACATTTCTGCTCCCTCGAGAACCTCTGATACGATACCAATAATGTAGATATCCTAATTTTGAGCGGCGGCCATGTCAGAATTAAAAATGATGCCAAAATTGTTTTCTGCACCCTCAAAAACCTCGGACACGATATCCATATTGCTGAAAACATAATTGTTTGCGGCAGCCCTCTTGGATTTCAAAAATGATCACAGAATTGTTCTCTGCATCCTCGAGAACCTCGGACACGATATCAATATTGCTAAAATCATAATTTTGTCCGGCGGCCATCTTGGATTTGAAAAATTATCACCAAATCGTTCTCTGCACCCTCGAGAAACTTGTGTACGATATCCACATTGCTGAAATCATAATTTTGTGCGGCGGCCATCTTGGATTTGAAAAATGATCACAAAATCGTTCTCTGCACCCTCGAGAACCTTGGACACGATACCCATAATGTAGTTATCATATTTTTGAGCGGCGCCAAATCGTTCTCTACACCCTCAAGAACCTCGGATACGATACCCATAATGTAGTTATCATACTTTTGAGCGGTGGCCATCTTGGATTTGAAAAATGATCACAAAATCAATCTCAGTACCCTCGAGAACCTCTGATACGATACCCATAATGTAGTTATCATATTTTGTAGCCGCGGCGATCTTGGATTTGAAAAATGATCACATTTCTGCTCCCTCGAGAATCTCTGATACGATACCAATAATGTAGATATCCTTATTTTGAGCGGCGGCCATGTCGGAATTAAAAATGATTCCAAAATTGTTTTCTGCACCCTCAAAAACCTCGGACACGATATCCATATTGCTGAAAACATAATTGTTTGCGGCAGCCCTCTTGGATTTCAAAAATGATCACAGAATTGTTCTCTGCATCCTCGAGAACCTCGGACACGATATCAATATTGCTAAAATCATAATTTTGTCCGGCGGCCATCTTGGATTTGAAAAATTATCACCAAATCGTTCTCTGCACCCTCGAGAAACTTGTGTACGATATCCATATTGCTGAAATCATAATTTTGTGCGGCGGCCATCTTGGATTTGAAAAATGATCACAAAATCGTTCTCTGCACCCTCGAGAACCTCGGATACGATACCCATAGCCCTCTTGGATTTCAAAAATGATCACAGAATTGTTCTCTGCATCCTCGAGAACCTCGGACACGATATCAATATTGCTAAAATCATAATTTTGTCCGGCGGCCATCTTGGATTTGAAAAATTATCACCAAATCGTTCTCTGCACCCTCGAGAAACTTGTGTACGATATCCATATTGCTGAAATCATAATTTTGGGCGGCGGCCATCTTGGATTTGAAAAATGATCACAAAATCGTTCTCTGCACCCTCGAGAACCTCGGATACGATACCCATAATGAAGTTATCATAATTTTGAGCGGCGGCCATCTTGGATTTCAAAAAATTTCACAAAATCGTTCTGTGCACTCTCGAGAACCTCGGATACGATACCCATATTTTTATGATCATAATCTTGCATTGCGGCCATCTCGGATTTAAAAATGATCCCAAAATTATTTTCTGCACCCTCAAAAACCTCGGACACGATATCCATATTGCTGAAAATATAACTGTTTGCGGCAGCCCTCTTGGATTTGAAAAATTATCACCAAATCATTCTCTGCACCCTCGAGAAACTCGTGTACGATATCCATATTGCTGAAATCATAATTTTGTGCGGCGGCCATCTTGGTTTTGAAAAATGATCACAAAATCGTTCTTTGCACTCTCTAGAACCTAGGATACGAAACCCATAATTTAGTTATCATACTTTTGAGCGGCGCCAGATCGTTCTCTACACCCTCAAGAACCTCGGATACGATACCCATAATGTAGTTATCATACTTTTGAGCGGCCGCCATCTTGGATTTGAAAAATGATCACAAAATCGTTCTCAGCACCCTCGAGTACCTCTGATACGATACCCATAATGTAGTTATCATATTTTTTAGCCGCGGCCATCTTGGATTTGAAAAATGATCACATTTCTGCTCCCTCGAGAACCTCTGATACGATACCAATAATGTAGTTATCTCTTATTTTGAGCGGCGGCCATGTCGGATTTAAAAATAATCCCAAAATTGTTTTCTGCACCCTCAAAAACCTCGGACACGATATCCATATTGCTGAAAACATAATTGTTTGCGGCAGCCCTCTTGGATTTCAAAAATGATCAAAGAATTGTTCTCTGCATCCTCGAGAACCTCGGACACGATATCAATATTGCTAAAATCATAATTTTGTGCGGCGGCTATCTTGGATTCGAAATATTATCACCAAATCGTTCTCTGCACCCTCGAGAAACTCGTGTACAATATCTATATTGATGAAAACATAATTGTTTGCGGCAACCCTCTTGGATTTCAAAAATGATCACAGAATTGTTCTCAGCACCTTCGAGAACCTCGGACACGTTATCCATAATGTAGTTATCATACTTTTGAGCGGCGGCCATCTACGATTTGAAAAATGATCACAAAATCGTTCTCTGCACCCTCGAGAACCTCGGATACGATACCCATAATGTGGTTATCATAATTTTGAGCGGCGGCCATCTTGGATTTCAAAAATGATCACAAAATCGTTCTTTGCACTCTCTAGAACCTAGGATACGATACCCATAATATAGTTATCATACTTTTGAGCGGCGGCCATCTCGGATTTAAAAATGATCCCAAAAGTGTTTTTTGCACCCTCGAGAACCTCGGACACGATATCCATATTGCTGAAAACATAATTTTGTGCGGCGGCAATCTTGGATTTGAACAATGATCACAAAATTATTTTCTGCACCCTCGAGAACCTCGGATACGATACCCATAATGTATTTATCATAATTTTGAGCGGCGGCCATCTTGGATTTGAAAAATGATAACAAAATCGTTCTGTGCACCCTCGAGAACCTAGTATACGATACTCACAATCTTGTTATCATACTTTTGAGCGGCGACCATCTTGGATTTGAAAAATGATCACAAAATCGCTCTCTGCACCCTCGAGAACCTCGGATACGATACCCATAATGAATTTATCATAATTTTGAGCGGCGGCCATTTTGGATTTGGAAAATGATAACAAATTCGTTATCTGCACCCTCGAGAACCTCGGATACGATACCCATAATGTTGTTATCATAATTTTGAGCAGCGGCTATCTTGGATTTAAAAAAGGTCACAAAATCGTTCTGTGCACTCTCGAGAACCTCGGATATGATACCCGTAATTTAATAATCATACTTTTGAGCGGCGATCATCTTGGATTTGAAAAATGATCACAAAATCGCTCTCTGCACTCTCGAGAACCTCGGATACGATACCCATATTTTTGTGATCATAATCTTGCATGGCGGCCCTATTGGATTTGAAAAATCATCACAAAATCGTTCTCAGCACACTCGAGAGCCTCGGATACGATACCCATAATGTAGTTATCATACTTTTGAGCGGCGGCCATCTTGGATTTGAAAACTGATCACAAAATCGTTCTCTGCGCCCTCGAGAACCTAGGATACGATACCAATAATCTAGTTATCATACTTTTGAGCGGCGGCCGTCTCGGTTTTAAAAATGATCCCAAAATTGTTTTTAGCACCCTCGAGAACCTCGGACACGATATCCATATTGCTGAAAACATAATTGTTTGCGACAGCCCTCTTGGATTTCAAAAATGATCACAGAATTATTCTCTGCACCCTCGAGAACCTCGGATACGATAGCCATAATGTATTTATCAAAATTTTGAGCGGCGGCCATCTTGGATTTAAAAAATGATCACAAAATCGTTCTGTGCACTCTCGAAAACCTCGGATACGATATCCATAATGTAGTTATCATACTTTTGAGCGGCGGCCATCTTGGATTTGAAAAATGATCACAAAATCGTTCTCTGCACCCTCGAGAACCTCGGATACGATACCCATAATGTAGTTATCATAATTTTGAGCGGCGGCCATCTTGGATTTCAAAAATGATCACAAAATCGTTCTTTGCACTCTCTAGAACCTAGGATACGATACCCATAATAAAGTTATCATACTTTTGAGCGGCGGCGATCTTGGATTTGAAAAATGATCCCAAAATCGTCCTGTGCACACTCGAGAATCTCGGATACGATACCCATAATGTAGTTATCATACTTTTGAGCGGCGGCCATCTTGGATTTGAAAAATGATCACAAAATCGCTCGCTGCACCCTCGAGAACATCGGATACGATACCCATAATGTATTTATCATAATTTTGAGCGGCAGCCATCTTGGATTTAAAAAATGATCACAAAATCGTTCTGTGCACTCTCGAGAACCTCGGATACGATACCCATAATGTTGTTATCATACTTTTGAGCGGCGGCCATCTTGGATTTAAAAATGATCACAAAATCGCTCTCTGCACCCTCGAGAACCTCGGATACGATACCCATAATGTAGTTATCATAATTTTGAGCGGCGGCCATCTTGGATTTGAAAAATGATGTCAAAATCGTTCTCTGCTCCCTCGAGAACCTACTATACGATACCCATAATCTTGTCATCATACTTTTGAACGGCGGCCATCTTGGATTTGAAAAATGATCACAAAATCGCTCTCTGCACCCTCGAGAACCTCGGATACGATACCCATAATGTAGTTATCATACTTTTGAGTGGCGGCCATCTTGGATTTGAAATATGATCACAAAATCGTTCTCTGCACCCTCGAGAACCTAGGATACGATACCCATGATCTAGTTATCATACTTTTGAGCGGCGGCCATCTTGGATTTGAAAAATGATCACAAAATCGCTCTCTGCACCCTCGAGAACCTCGGATACGATACCCATAATGTAGTTATCATAATTTTGAGTGGCGGCCATTTTGGATTTAAAAAATGATCACTAAATCGTTCTGTGCACTCTCGAGAACCTCGGATATGATACCCATAATGTAGTTATCATACTTTTGAGCGGCGACCATCTTGGAATTGAAAAATGATCACAAAATCGCTCTCTGCACTCTCGAGAACCTAGGATACGATACCCATAATCTAGCTATCATACTTTTGAGCGGCGGCCGTCTCGGATTTAAAAATGATCCCAAAATTGTTTTTAGCACCCTTGAGAACCTCGGACACGATATCCATATTGCTGAAAACATAATTGTTTGCGGCAGCCCTCTTGGATTTAAAAAATGATCACAGAATTATTCTCTGCACCCTCGAGGACTTCGGATACGAAACCCATAATTTAGTTATCATAATTGTTCTCTGCACCCTCGAGAGCCTCGGACACGATATCCATATTGCTAAAATCATAATTTTGTGCGGCGGCCATCTTGTATTTGAAAAATGATTACCAAATCGTTCTATACACCCTCAAGAACCTCGGATACGATACCCATAATGTAGTTATCATACTTTTGAGCGGCGCCAAAACGTTCTATACACCCTCAAGAACCTCGGATACGATACCCATAATGTAGTTATCATACTTTTGAGCGGCGGCCATCTTGGATTTGAAAAATGATCACAAAATCGTTCTCAGTACCCTCGAGAACCTCTGATACGATACCCATAATGTAGTTATCATATTTTGTAGCCGCGGCCATCTTGGATTTGAAAAATGATCACATTTCTGCTCCCTCGAGAACCTCTGATACGATACCAATAATGTAGATATCCTAATTTTGAGCGGCGGCCATGTCGGAATTAAAAATGATGCCAAAATTGTTTTCTGCACCCTCAAAAACCTCGGACACGATATCCATATTGCTGAAAACATAATTGTTTGCGGCAGCCCTCTTGGATTTCAAAAATGATCACAGAATTGTTCTCTGCATCCTCGAGAACCTCGGACACGATATCAATATTGCTAAAATCATAATTTTGTCCGGCGGCCATCTTGGATTTGAAAAATTATCACCAAATCGTTCTCTGCACCCTCGAGAAACTTGTGTACGATATCCATATTGCTGAAATCATAATTTTTTGTGGCGGCCATCTTGGATTTGAAAAATGATCACAAAATCGTTCTCTGCACCCTCGAGAACCTCGGACACGATACCCATAATGTAGTTATCATATTTTTGAGCGGCGCCAAATCGTTCTCTACACCCTCAAGAACCTCGGATACGATACCCATAATGTAGTTATCATACTTTTGAGCGGTGGCCATCTTGGATTTGAAAAATGATCACAAAATCGTTCTCAGTACCCTCGAGAACCTCTGATACGATACCCATAATGTAGTTATCATATTTTGTAGCCGCGGCCATCTTGGATTTGAAAAATGATCACATTTCTGCTCCCTCGAGAATCTCTGATACGATACCAATAATGTAGATATCCTTATTTTGAGCGGCGGCCATGTCGGAATTAAAAATGATTCCAAAATTGTTTTCTGCACCCTCAAAAACCTCGGACACGATATCCATATTGCTGAAAACATAATTGTTTGCGGCAGCCCTCTTGGATTTCAAAAATGATCACAGAATTGTTCTCTGCATCCTCGAGAACCTCGGACACGATATCAATATTGCTAAAATCATAATTTTGTCCGGCGGCCATCTTGGATTTGAAAAATTATCACCAAATCGTTCTCTGCACCCTCGAGAAACTTGTGTACGATATCCATATTGCTGAAATCATAATTTTGTGCGGCGGCCATCTTGGATTTGAAAAATGATCACAAAATCGTTCTCTGCACCCTCGAGAACCTCGGATACGATACCCATAATGAAGTTATCATAATTTTGAGCGGCGGCCATCTTGGATTTCAAAAAATTTCACAAAATCGTTCTGTGCACTCTCGAGAACCTCGAATACGATACCCATATTTTTATGATCATAATCTTGCATTGCGGCCATCTCGGATTTAAAAATGATCCCAAAATTATTTTCTGCACCCTCAAAAACCTCGGACACGATATCCATATTGCTGAAAATATAATTGTTTGCGGCAGCCCTCTTGGATTTGAAAAATTATCACCAAATCATTCTCTGCACCCTCGAGAAACTCGTGTACGATATCCATATTGCTGAAATCATAATTTTGTGCGGCGGCCATCTTGGATTTGAAAAATGATCACGAAATCGTTCTCTGCACCCTCGACAACCTCGGATACGAAACCCATAATTTAGTTATCATACTTTTGAGCGGCGCCAAATCGTTCTATACACCCTCAAGAACCTCGGATACGATACCCATAATGTAGTTATCATACTTTTGAGCGGCCGCCATCTTGGATTTGAAAAATGATCACAAAATCGTTCTCAGCACCCTCGAGTACCTCTGATACGATACCCATAATGTAGTTATCATATTTTTTAGCAGCGGCCATCTTGGATTTGAAAAATGATCACATTTCTGCTCCCTCGAGAACCTCTGATACGATACCAATAATGTAGTTATCTCTTATTTTGTGCGGCGGCCATGTCGGATTTAAAAATAATCCCAAAATTGTTTTCTGCACCCTCAAAAACCTCGGACACGATATCCATATTGCTGAAAACATAATTGTTTGCGGCAGCCCTCTTGGATTTCAAAAATGATCAAAGAATTGTTCTCTGCATCCTCGAGAACCTCGGACACGATATCAATATTGCTAAAATCATAATTTTGTGCGGCGGCTATCTTGGATTCGAAATATTATCACCAAATCGTTCTCTGCACCCTCGAGAAACTCGTGTACAATATCTATATTGATGAAAACATAATTGTTTGCGGCAACCCTCTTGGATTTCAAAAATGATCACAGAATTGTTCTCAGCACCTTCGAGAACCTCGGACACGTTATCCATAATGTAGTTATCATACTTTTGAGCGGCGGCCATCTACGATTTGAGAAATGATCACAAAATCGTTCTCTGCACCCTCGAGAACCTCGGATACGATACCCATAATGTGGTTATCATAATTTTGAGCGGCGGCCATCTTGGATTTCAAAAATGATCACAAAATCGTTCTTTGCACTCTCTAGAACCTAGGATACGATACCAATTATATAGTTATCATACTTTTGAGCGGCGGCCATCTCGGATTTAAAAATGATCCCAAAAGTGTTTTTTGCACCCTCGAGAACCTCGGACACGATATCCATATTGCTGAAAACATAATTTTGTGCGGCGGCAATCTTGGATTTGAACAATGATCACAAAATTATTTTCTGCACCCTCGAGAACCTCGGATACGATACCCATAATGTACTTATCATATTTTTTAAGCCGCGGCTATCTTGGATTTGAAAAATGATCACATTTCTGCTCCCTCGAAAACCTCGGATACGATACCCATAATGAAGTTATCATACTTTTGAGCGGCGGCCATCTTGGATTTGAAAAATTATCACAAAATCATTCTCTGCACCCTCGAGAACCTAGGATACGATACCGAAAATCTAGTTATCATACATTTGAGCGGCGGCCATCTTGGATTTGAAAACTGATCACAAAATCGCTCGCTGCACCCTCGAGAACCTCGGATACGATACCCATAATGTATTTATCATAATTTTGAGCGGCGGCCATCTTGGATTTAAAAAATGATCACAAAATCGTTCTGTGCACTCTCGAGAACCTCGGATACGATACCCATAATGTAGTTATCATACTTTTGAACGGCGGCCATCTTGGATTTGAAAAATGATCACAAAATCGCTCTCTGCACCCTCGAGAACCTCGGATACGATACCCATAATGTAGTTATCATAATTTTGAGCGGCGGCCATCTTGGATTTGAAAAATGATATCAAAATCGTTCTCTGCACCCTCGAGAACCTAGTATACGATACCCATAATCTAGTAATCATACATTTGAGCGGCGGCCATCTTGGATTTGAAAACTGATCACAAAATCGCTCGCTGCACCCTCAAGAACCTCGGATACGATACCCATAATGTAGTTATCATACTTTTGAGCGGCGGCCATCTTAGATTTGAAAAATTATCACAAAATCATTCTCTGCACCCTCGAGAACCTAGGTTACGATACCGATAATCTAGTTATCATACATTTGAGCGGCGGCCATCTTGGATTTGAAAACTGATCACAAAATCGCTCGCTGCACCCTCAAGAACCTCGGATACGATACCCATAATGTAGTTATCATACTTTTGAACGGCGCCAAATCGTTCTCTACACCCTCAAGAACCTCGGATACGATACCCATAATGTAGTTATCATACTTTTGAGCGGCGGCCATCTTGGATTTGAAAAAGGATCACAAAATCGTTCTCAGCACCCTCTAGAACCTCTGATACGATACCCATAATGTAGTTATCATATTTTGTAGCCGCGGCCATCTTGGATTTGAAAAATGATCACATTTCTGCTCCCTCGAGAACCTCTAATACGATACCAATAATGTTAATATCCTTATTTTAAGCGGCGGCCATGTCGGATTTAAAAATGATCCCAAGATTGTTTTCTGCACCCTCAAAAACCTCGGACACGATATCCATATTGCTGAAAACATAATTGTTTGCGACAGCCCTCTTGGATTTCAAAAATGATCACAAAATTGTTCTCTGCACCCTCGAGAACCTCGGATACGATACCCATAATGAATTTATCAAAATTTTGAGCGGCGGCCATCTTGGATTTAAAAAATGATCACAAAATCGTTCGTGCACTCTCGAGAACCTCGGATACGATACCCATATAGAAGTTATCATACTTTTGAGCGGCGGCCATCTTGGATTTGACAAATGATCACAAAATCGTTCTCTGCACCCTCGAGAACCTCGGATACGATACCCATAATATAGTTATCATAATTTTGAGCGGCGGCCATCTTGGATTTCAAAAATGATCACAAAATCGTTCTTTGCACTCTCTAGAACCTAGGATACGATACCCATAATAAAGTTATCATACTTCTGAGCGGCGGTCATCTCGGATTTAAAAATGATCCCAAAAGTGTTTTCTGCACCCTCGAGATCCTCGGATACGATATCCATATTGCTGAAAACATAATTTTGTGCGGCGGCGATCTTGGATTTGAAAAATGATCCCAATATTAGTTTCTGCACCCTCGAGAACCTCTGATACGATACCCATAATGTACTTATCATAATTTTGAGCGGCGGCCATCTTGGATTTAAAAAATGATCACAAAATCGTTCTGTGCACTCTCGAGAACCTCGGATACGATACCCATAATGTAGTTATCATACTTTTGAGCGGCAGCCATCTTTGATTTGAAAAATGATCACAAAATCGCTCGCTGCACCCTCGAGAACCTCGGATACGATACCCATAATGTATTTATCATTATTTTGAGCGGCGGCCATCTTGGATTTGAAAAATGATCACAAAATCGCTCTCTGCACCCTCGAGAACCTCGGATACGATACCCATAATGTAGTTATCATTCTTTTGAGTGGCGGCCATCTTGGATTTGAAATATGATCACAAAATCGTTCTCTGCACCCTCGAGAACCTAAGATACGATACCCATGATCTAGTTATCATACTTTTGAGCGGCGGCCATCTTGGATTTGAAAAATGATCACAAAATCGCTCTCTGCACCCTCGAGAACCTCGGATACGATACCCATAATGAGTGATATCATAATTTTGAGTGGCGGCAATCTTGGATTTAAAAAATGATCACAAAATCGTTTTGTGCACTCTCGAGAACCTCGGATATGATTCCCATAATGTAGTTATCATACTTTTGAGCGGCGACCATCTTGGAATTGAAAAATGATCACAAAATCGCTCTCTGCACTCTCGAGAACCCAGGATACGATACCCATAATCTAGCTATCATACTTTTGAGCGGCGGCCGTCTCGGATTTAAAAATGATCCCAAAATTGTTTTAGCACCCTCGAGAACTTCGGACACGATATCCATATTGCTGAAAACATAATTGTTTGCGGCAGCCCTCTTGGATTTCAAAAATGATCACAGAATTGTTCTCTGCACCCTCGAGGACTTCGGATACGAAACCCATAATTTAGTTATCATAATTGTTCTCTGCACCCTCGAGAGCCTCGGACACGATATCCATGTTGCTTAAATCATAATTTTGTGCGGCGGCCATCTTGGATTTGAAAAATGATTACCAAATCGTTCTATACACCCTCAAGAACCTCGGATACGATACCCATAATGTAGTTATCATACTTTTGAGCGGCGCCAAATCGTTCTCTACACCCTCAAGAACCTCGGATACGATACACATAATGTAGTTATCATACTTTTGAGCGGCGCCCATCTTGGATTGAAAAATGATCACAAAATCGTTCTCAGTACCCTCGAGAACCTCTGATACGATACCCATAATGTAGTTATCATATTTTGTAGCCGCGGCCATCTTGGATTTGAAAAATGATCACATTTCTGCTCCCTCGAGAACCTCTGATACGATACCAATAATGTTAATATCCTAATTTTGAGCGGCGGCCATGTCGGATTTAAAAATGATCCCAAAATTGTTTTCTGCACCCTCAAAAACCTCGGACACGATATCCATATTGCTGAAAACATAATTGTTTGCGGCAGCCCTCTTGGATTTCAAAAATGATCACAGAATTGTTCCCTGCACCCTCGAGAACCTCGGACACGATATCCATAATGTAGTTATCATACTTTTGAGCGGCGGCCATCTTCGATTTAAAAAATGATCACAAAATCGTTCTCTGCACCCTCGAGAACCTCGGATACGATACCCATAATGTAGTTATCATAATTTTGAGCGGCGGCCATCTTGGATTTCAAAAATGATCACAAAATCGTTCTTTGCACTCTCTAGAACCTAGGATACGATACCCATAATATAGTTATCATACTTTTGAGCGGCGGCCATCTCGGATTTAAAAATGATCCCAAAATTGTTTTCAGCACCCTCGAGAACCTCGGACACGATATCCATATTGCTTAAAATATAATTTTGTGCAGCGGCAATCTTGGATTTGAAAAATGATCCCAAAATTATTTTCTGCACCCTCGAGAACCTCGGACACGATATCCATATTGCTTAAAATATAATTTTGTGCGGCGGCAATCTTGGATTTGAAAAATGATCACAAAATCGTTCTTTGCACTCTCTAGAACCTAGGATACGATACCCATAAAATAGTTATCATACTTTTGAGCGGCGGCCATCTCGGATTTAAAAATGATCCCAAAATTGTTTTCTGCACCCTCGAGAACCTCGGACACGATATCCATATTGCTTAAAATATAATTTTGTGCGGCGGCAATCTTGGATTTGAAAAATGATCCCAAAATTATTTTCTGCACCCTGGAGAACCTCTGATACGATACCCATAATGTACTTATCATATTTTTTAAGCCGCGGCCATCATGGATTTGAAAAATGATCACATTTCTGCTCCCTAGAGAACCTCGGATACGATATCCATAATGTAGTTATCATAATTTTGAGCGGCGGCCATCTTGGATTTCAAAAATGATCACAAAATCGTTCTTTGCACTCTCTAGAACCTAGGATACGATACCCATAATAAAGTTATCATACTTCTGAGCGGCGGTCATCTCGGATTTAAAAATGATCCCAAAAGTGTTTTCTGCACCCTCGAGATCCTCGGACACGATATCCATATTGCTGAAAACATAATTTTGTGCGGCGGCGATCTTGGATTTGAAAAATGATCCCAATATTAGTTTCTGCACCCTCGAGAACCTCTGATACGATACCCATAATGTACTTATCATAATTTTGAGCGGCGGCCATCTTGGATTTAAAAAATGATCACAAAATCGTTCTGTGCACTCTCGAGAACCTCGGATACGATACCCATAATGTAGTTATCATACTTTTGAGCGGCAGCCATCTTTGATTTGAAAAATGATCACAAAATCGCTCGCTGCACCCTCGAGAACCTCGGATACGATACCCATAATGTATTTATCATTATTTTGAGCGGCGGCCATCTTGGATTTGAAAAATGATCACAAAATCGCTCTCTGCACCCTCGAGAACCTCGGATACGATACCCATAATGTAGTTATCATACTTTTGAGTGGCGGCCATCTTGGATTTGAAATATGATCACAAAATCGTTCTCTGCACCCTCGAGAACCTAAGATACGATACCCATGATCTAGTTATCATACTTTTAAGCGGCGGCCATCTTGGATTTGAAAAATGATCACAAAATCGCTCTCTGCACCCTCGAGAACCTCGGATACGATACCCATAATGAGTGATATCATAATTTTGAGTGGCGGCAATCTTGGATTTAAAAAATGATCACAAAATCGTTCTGTGCACTCTCGAGAACCTCGGATATGATACCCATAATGTAGTTATCATACTTTTGAGCGGCGACCATCTTGGAATTGAAAAATGATCACAAAATCGCTCTCTGCACTCTCGAGAACCTAGGATACGATACCCATAATCTAGCTATCATACTTTTGAGCGGCGGCCGTCTCGGATTTAAAAATGATCCCAAAATTGTTTTAGCACCCTCGAGAACTTCGGACACGATATCCATATTGCTGAAAACATAATTGTTTGCGGCAGCCCTCTTGGATTTCAAAAATGATCACAGAATTGTTCTCTGCACCCTCGAGGACTTCGGATACGAAACCCATAATTTAGTTATCATAATTGTTCTCTGCACCCTCGAGAGCCTCGGACACGATATCCATATTGCTAAAATCATAATTTTGTGCGGCGGCCATCTTGGATTTGAAAAATGATTACCAAATCGTTCTATACAACCTCAAGAACCTCGGATACGATACCCATAATGTAGTTATCATACTTTTGAGCGGCGCCAAATCGTTCTCTACACCCTCAAGAACCTCGGATACGATACCCATAATGTAGTTATCATACTTTTGAGCGGCGCCCATCTTGGATTTGAAAAATGATCACAAAATCGTTCTCAGTACCCTCGAGAACCTCTGATACGATACCCATAATGTAGTTATCATATTTTGTAGCCGCGGCCATCTTGGATTTGAAAAATGATCACATTTCTGCTCCCTCGAGAACCTCTGATACGATACCAATAATGTTAATATCCTAATTTTGAGCGGCGGCCATGTCGGATTTAAAAATGATCCCAAAATTGTTTTCTGCACCCTCAAAAACCTCGGACACGATATCCATATTGCTGAAAACATAATTGTTTGCGGCAGCCCTCTTGGATTTCAAAAATGATCACAGAATTGTTCCCTGCACCCTCGAGAACCTCGGACACGATATCCATAATGTAGTTATCATACTTTTGAGCGGCGGCCATCTTCGATTTAAAAAATGATCACAAAATCGTTCTCTGCACCCTCGAGAACCTCGGATACGATACCCATAATGTAGTTATCATAATTTTGAGCGGCGGCCATCTTGGATTTCAAAAATGATCACAAAATCGTTCTTTGCACTCTCTAGAACCTAGGATACGATACCCATAATCTAGTTATCATACTTTTGAGCGGCGGCCATCTCGGATTTAAAAATGATCCCAAAATTGTTTTCAGCACCCTCGAGAACCTCGGACACGATATCCATATTGCTTAAAATATAATTTTGTGCAGCGGCAATCTTGGATTTGAAAAATGATCCCAAAATTATTTTCTGCACCCTCGAGAACCTCGGACACGATATCCATATTGCTTAAAATATAATTTTGTGCGGCGGCAATCTTGGATTTGAAAAATGATCACAAAATCGTTCTTTGCACTCTCTAGAACCTAGGATACGATACCCATAAAATAGTTATCATACTTTTGAGCGGCGGCCATCTCGGATTTAAAAATGATCCCAAAATTGTTTTCTGCACCCTCGAGAACCTCGGACACGATATCCATATTGCTTAAAATATAATTTTGTGCGGCGGCAATCTTGGATTTGAAAAATGATCCCAAAATTATTTTCTGCACCCTGGAGAACCTCTGATACGATACCCATAATGTACTTATCATATTTTTTAAGCCGCGGCCATCATGGATTTGAAAAATGATCACATTTCTGCTCCCTAAAGAACCTCGGATACGATATCCATAATGTAGTTATCATAATTTTGAGCGGCGGCCATCTTGGATTTCAAAAATGATCACAAAATCGTTCTTTGCACTCTCTAGAACCTAGGATACGATACCCATAATAAAGTTATCATACTTCTGAGCGGCGGTCATCTCGGATTTAAAAATGATCCCAAAAGTGTTTTCTGCACCCTCGAGATCCTCGGACACGATATCCATATTGCTGAAAACATAATTTTGTGCGGCGGCGATCTTGGATTTGAAAAATGATCCCAATATTAGTTTCTGCACCCTCGAGAACCTCTGATACGATACCCATAATGTACTTATCATAATTTTGAGCGGCGGCCATCTTGGATTTAAAAAATGATCACAAAATCGTTCTGTGCACTGTCGAGAACCTCGGATACGGTACCCATAATGTAGTTATCATACTTTTGAGCGGCAGCCATCTTTGATTTGAAAAATGATCACAAAATCGCTCGCTGCACCCTCGAGAACCTCGGATACGATACCCATAATGTATTTATCATTATTTTGAGCGGCGGCCATCTTGGATTTGAAAAATGATCACAAAATCGCTCTCTGCACCCTCGAGAACCTCGGATACGATACCCATAATGTAGTTATCATACTTTTGAGTGGCGGCCATCTTGGATTTGAAATATGATCACAAAATCGTTCTCTGCACCCTCGAGAACCTAAGATACGATACCCATGATCTAGCTATCATACTTTTAAGCGGCGGCCATCTTGGATTTGAAAAATGATCACAAAATCGCTCTCTGCACCCTCGAGAACCTCGGATACGATACCCATAATGAGTGATATCATAATTTTGAGTGGCGGCAATCTTGGATTTAAAAAATGATCACAAAATCGTTCTGTGCACTCTCGAGAACCTCGGATATGATACCCATAATGTAGTTATCATACTTTTGAGCGGCGACCATCTTGGAATTGAAAAATGATCACAAAATCGCTCTCTGCACTCTCGAGAACCTAGGATACGATACCCATAATCTAGCTATCATACTTTTGAGCGGCGGCCGTCTCGGATTTAAAAATGATCCCAAAATTGTTTTAGCACCCTCGAGAACTTCGGACACGATATCCATATTGCTGAAAACATAATTGTTTGCGGCAGCCCTCTTGGATTTCAAAAATGATCACAGAATTGTTCTCTGCACCCTCGAGGACTTCGGATACGAAACCCATAATTTAGTTATCATAATTGTTCTCTGCACCCTCGAGAGCCTCGGACACGATATCCATATTGCTAAAATCATAATTTTGTGCGGCGGCCATCTTGGATTTGAAAAATGATTACCAAATCGTTCTATACACCCTCAAGAACCTCGGATACGATACCCATAATGTAGTTATCATACTTTTGAGCGGCGCCAAATCGTTCTCTACACCCTCAAGAACCTCGGATACGATACCCATAATGTAGTTATCATACTTTTGAGCGGCGCCCATCTTGGATTTGAAAAATGATCACAAAATCGTTCTCAGTACCCTCGAGAACCTCTGATACGATACCCATAATGTAGTTATCATATTTTGTAGCCGCGGCCATCTTGGATTTGAAAAATGATCACATTTCTGCTCCCTCGAGAACCTCTGATACGATACCAATAATGTTAATATCCTAATTTTGAGCGGCGGCCATGTCGGATTTAAAAATGATCCCAAAATTGTTTTCTGCACCCTCAAAAACCTCGGACACGATATCCATATTGCTGAAAACATAATTGTTTGCGGCAGCCCTCTTGGATTTCAAAAATGATCACAGAATTGTTCCCTGCACCCTCGAGAACCTCGGACACGATATCCATAATGTAGTTATCATACTTTTGAGCGGCGGCCATCTTCGATTTAAAAAATGATCACAAAATCGTTCTCTGCACCCTCGAGAACCTCGGATACGATACCCATAATGTAGTTATCATAATTTTGAGCGGCGGCCATCTTGGATTTCAAAAATGATCACAAAATCGTTCTTTGCACTCTCTAGAACCTAGGATACGATACCCATAATATAGTTATCATACTTTTGAGCGGCGGCCATCTCGGATTTAAAAATGATCCCAAAATTGTTTTCAGCACCCTCGAGAACCTCGGACACGATATCCATATTGCTTAAAATATAATTTTGTGCAGCGGCAATCTTGGATTTGAAAAATGATCCCAAAATTATTTTCTGCACCCTCGAGAACCTCTGATACGATACCCATAATGTACTTATCATATTTATTAAGCCGCGGCCATCATGGATTTGAAAAATGATCACAAAATCGTTCTTTGCACTCTCTAGAACCTCGGATACGATACCCATAATATAGTTATCATACTTTTGAGCGGCGGCCATCTCGGATTTAAAAATGATCCCAAAATTGTTTTCTGCACCCTCGAGAACCTCGGACACGATATCCATATTGCTTAAAATATAATTTTGTGCGGCGGCAATCTTGGATTTGAAAAATGATCACAAAATCGTTCTTTGCACTCTCTAGAACCTAGGATACGATACCCATAATATGGTTATCATACTTTTGAGCGGCGGCCATCTCGGATTTAAAAATGATCCCAAAATTGTTTTCTGCACCCTCGAGAACCTCGGACACGATATCCATATTGCTTAAAATATAATTTTGTGCGGCGGCAATCTTGGATTTGAAAAATGATCCTAAAATTATTTTCTGCACCCTCGAGAACCTCTGATACGATACCCATAATGTACTTATCATATTTTTTAAGCCGCGGCCATCATGGATTTGAAAAATGATCACATTTCTGCTCCCTCGAGAACCTCGGATACGATATCCATAATGTAGTTATCATAATTTTGAGCGGCGGCCATCTTGGATTTCAGAAATGATCACAAAATCGTTCTTTGCACTCTCTAGAACCTAGGATACGATACCCATAATATAGTTATCATACTTTTGAGCGGCGGCCATCTCGGATTTAAAAATGATCCCAAAATTGTTTTCTGCACCCTCGAGAACCTCGGACACGATATCCATATTGCTTAAAATATAATTTTGTGCGGCGGCAATCTTGGATTTGAAAAATGATCCCAAAATTATTTTCTGCACCCTCGAGAACCTCTGATACGATACCCATAATGTACTTATCATATTTTTTAAGCCGCGGCCATCATGGATTTGAAAAATGATCACATTTCTGCTCCCTCGAGAACCTCGGATACGATATCCATAATGTAATTATCATACATTTGAGCGGCGGCCATCTTGGATTAGAAAAATGATCACAAAATCGCTCTCTGAACCCTCGACAACCTCGAATACGATACCCATAATGTATTTATCATAATTTTGAGCGGCGGCCATCTTGGATTTGAAAAATGATAACAAAATCGGTCTCTGCACCCTCGAGAACCTAGTATACCATACCCACAATCTTGTTATCATACTTTTGAGCGGCGACCATCTTGGATTTGAAAAATGATCACAAAATCGCTCTGTGCACCCTCGAGAACCTCGGATACGATACCCATAATGAATTTATCATAATTTTGAGCGGCGGCCATCTTGGATTTGGAAAATGATAACAAATTCGTTATCTGCACCCTCGAGAACCTCGGATACGATACCCATAATGTTGTTATCATAATTTTTAGCAGCGGCTATCTTGGATTTAAAAAAAGATCACAAAATCGTTCTGTGCACTCTCGAGAACCTCGGATATGATACCCGTAATGTAATAATCATACTTTTGAGCGGCGAACATCTTGGATTTGAAAAATGATCACAAAATCGCTCTCTGCACTCTCGAGAACCTCGGATACGATACCCATATTTTTGTGATCATAATCTTGTATGGCGGCCCTATTGGATTTGAAAAATCATCACAAAATCGTTCTCAGCACACTCGAGAGCCTCGGATACGATACCCATAATGTAGTTATCATACTTTTGAGCGGCGGCCATCTTGGATTTGAAAACTGATCACAAAATCGTTCTCTGCGCCCTCGAGAACCTAGGATACGATACCCATAATCTAGTTATCATACTTTTGAGCGGCGGCCGTCTCGGTTTTAAAAATGATCCCAAAATTGTTTTTAGCACCCTCGAGAACCTCGGACACGATATCCATATTGCTGAAAACATAATTGTTTGCGACAGCCCTCTTGGATTTCAAAAATGATCACAGAATTATTCTCTGCACCCTCGAGAACCTCGGATACGATAGCCATAATGTGTTTATCAAAATTTTGAGCGGCGGCCATCTTGGATTTAAAAAATGATCACAAAATCGTTCTGTGCACTCTCGAGAACCTCGGATACGATATCCACAATGTAGTTATCATACTTTTGAGCGGCGGCCATCTTGGATTTGAAAAATGATCACAAAATCGTTCTCTGCACCCTCGAGAACCTCGGATACGATACCCATAATATAGTTATCATAATTTTGAGCGGCGGCCATCTTGGATTTCAAAAATGATCACAAAATCGTTCTTTGCACTCTCTAGAACCTAGGATACGATACCCATAATAAAGTTATCATACTTTTGAGCGGCGGCGATCTTGGATTTGAAAAATGATCCCAAAATTATTTTCTGCACCCTCGAGAACCTCTAATACGATACCCATAATGTACTTATCATAATTTTGAGCGTCGGCCATCGTGGATTTAAAAAATGATCACAAAATCGTCCTGTGCACTCTCGAGAATCTCGGATACGATACCCATAATGTAGTTATCATACTTTTGAGCGGCGGCCATCTTGGATTTAAAAATGATCACAAAATCGCTCTCTGCACCCTCGAGAACCTCGGATACGATACCCATAATGTAGTTATCATAATTTTGAGCGGCGGCCATCTTCGATTTGAAAAATGATGTCAAAATCGTTCTCTGCTCCCTCGAGAACCTACTATACGATACCCATAATCTTGTTATCATACTTTTGAACGGCGGCCATCTTGGATTTGAAAAATGATCACAAAATCGCTCGCTGCACCCTCGAGAACCTCGGATACGATACCCATAATGTAGTTATCATACTTTTGAGTGGCGGCCATCTTGGATTTGAAATATGATCACAAAATCGTTCTCTGCACCCTCGAGAACCTAGGATACGATACCCATGATCTAGTTATCATACTTTTGAGCGGCGGCCATCTTGGATTTGAAAAATGATCACAAAATCGCTCTCTGCACCCTCGAGAACCTCGGATACGATACCCATAATGTAGTTATCATAATTTTGAGTGGCGGCCATCTTGGATTTAAAAAATGATCACAAAATCGTTCTGTGCACTCTCGAGAACCTCGGATATGATACCCATAATGTAGTTATCATACTTTTGAGCGGCGACCATCTTGGAATTGAAAAATGATCACAAAATCGCTCTCTGCACTCTCGAGAACCTAGGATACGATACCCATAATCTAGCTATCATACTTTTGAGCGGCGGCCGTCTCGGATTTAAAAATGATCCCAAAATTGTTTTTAGCACCCTCGAGAACCTCGGACACGATATCAATATTGCTGAAAACATAATTGTTTGCGGCAGCCCTCTTGGATTTCAAAAATGATAACAGAATTATTCTCTGCACCCTCGAGAACTTCGGATACGAAACCCATAATTTAGTTATCATAATTGTTCTCTGCACCCTCGACAGCCTCGGACACGATATCCATATTGCTAAAATCATAATTTTGTGCGGCGGCCATCTTGGATTTGAAAAATGATTACCAAATCGTTCTATACACCCTCAAGAACCTCGGATACGATACCCATAATGTAGTTATCATACTTTTGAGCGGCGCCAAATCGTTCTCTACACCCTCAAGAACCTCGGATACGATACCCATAATGTAGTTATCATACTTTTGAGCGGCGGCCATCTTGGATTTGAAAAATGATCACAAAATCGTTCTCAGTACCCTCGAGAACCTCTGATACGATACCCATAATGTAGTTATCATATTTTGTAGCCGCGGCCATCTTGGATTTGAAAAATGATCACATTTCTGCTCCCTCGAGAACCTCTGATACGATACCAATAATGTAGATATCCTAATTTTGAGCGGCGGCCATGTCGGAATTAAAAATGATGCCAAAATTGTTTTCTGCACCCTCAAAAACCTCGGACACGATATCCATATTGCTGAAAACATAATTGTTTGCGGCAGCCCTCTTGGATTTCAAAAATGATCACAAAATTGTTCTCTGCATCCTCGAGAACCTCGGACACGATATCAATATTGCTAAAATCATAATTTTGTCCGGCGGCCATCTTGGATTTGAAAAATTATCACCAAATCGTTCTCTGCACCCTCGAGAAACTTGTGTACGATATCCATATTGCTGAAATCATAATTTTGTGCGGCGGCCATCTTGGATTTGAAAAATGATCACAAAATCGTTCTCAGCACCTTCGAGAACCTCGGACACGATACCTATTATGTAGTTATCATACTTTTGAGCGGCGGCCATCTTCGATTTGAAAAATGATCACAAAATTGTTCTCTGCTCCCTCGAGAACCTCGGATACGATACCCATCATGTAGTTATCATATTTTTGAGCGGCGCCAAATCGTTCTCTACACCCTCAAGAACCTCGGATACGATACCCATAATGTAGTTATCATACTTTTGAGCGGTGGCCATCTTGGATTTGAAAAATGATCACAAAATCGTTCTCAGTACCCTCGAGAACCTCTGATACGATACCCATAATGTAGTTATCATATTTTGTAGCCGCGGCCATCTTGGATTTGAAAAATGATCACATTTCTGCTCCCTCGAGAACCTCTGATACGATACCAATAATGTAGATATCCTTATTTTGAGCGGCGGCCATGTCGGAATTAAAAATGATTCCAAAATTGTTTTCTGCACCCTCAAAAACCTCGGACACGATATCCATATTGCTGAAAACATAATTGTTTGCGGCAGCCCTCTTGGATTTCAAAAATGATCACAGAATTGTTCTCTGCATCCTCGAGAACCTCGGACACGATATCAATATTGCTAAAATCATAATTTTGTCCGGCGGCCATCTTGAATTTGAAAAATTATCACCAAATCGTTCTCTGCACCCTCGAGAAACTTGTGTACGATATCCATATTGCTGAAATCATAATTTTGTGCGGCGGCCATCTTGGATTTGAAAAATGATCACAAAATCGTTCTCTGCACCCTCGAGAACCTCGGATACGATACCCATATTGTAGTTATCATAATTTTGAGCGGCGGCCATCTTGGATTTCAAAAATTATCACAAAATCGTTCTGTGCACTCTCGAGAACCTCGGATACGATACCCATATTTTTATGATCATAATCTTGCATTGCGGCCATCTCGGATTTAAAAATGATCCCAAAATTATTTCTGCACCCTCAAAAACCTCGGACACGATATCCATATTGCTGAAAATATAACTGTTTGCGGCAGCCCTCTTGGATTTGAAAAATTATCACCAAATCATTCTCTGCACCCTCGAGAAACTCGTGTACGATATCCATATTGCTGAAATCATAATTTTGTGCGGCGGCCATCTTGGATTTGAAAAATGATCACGAAATCGTTCTCTGCACCCTCGACAACCTCGGATACGAAACCCATAATTTAGTTATCATACTTTTGAGCGGCGCCAAATCGTTCTCTACACCCTCAAGAACCTCGGATACGATACCCATAATGTAGTTATCATACTTTTGAGCGGCCGCCATCTTGGATTTGAAAAATGATCACAAAATCGTTCTCAGCACCCTCGAGAACCTCTGATACGATACCCATAATGTAGTTATCATATTTTTTAGCAGTGGCCATCTTGGATTTGAAAAATGATCACATTTCTGCTCCCTCGAGAACCTCTGATACGATACCAATAATGTAGTTATCATACTTTTGAGCGGCGGCCATCTTGGATTTGAAAAATGATCACAAAATCGTTCTCTGCACCCTCGAGAACCTCGGATACGATACCCATAATATAGTTATCATAATTTTGAGCGGCGGCCATCTTGGATTTCAAAAATGATCACAAAATCGTTCTTTGCACTCTCTAGAACCTAGGATACGATACCCATAATAAAGTTATCATACTTTTGAGCGGCGGCGATCTTGGATTTGAAAAATGATCCCAAAATTATTTTCTGCACCCTCGAGAACCTCTGATACGATACCCATAATGTACTTATCATAATTTTGAGCGTCGGCCATCGTGGATTTAAAAAATGATCACAAAATCGTCCTGTGCACTCTCGAGAATCTCGGATACGATACCCATAATGTAGTTATCATACTTTTGAGCGGCGGCCATCTTGGATTTGAAAAATGATCACAAAATCGCTCACTGCACCCTCGAGAACATCGGATACGATACCCATAATGTATTTATCATAATTTTGAGCGGCGGCCATCTTGGATTTAAAAAATGATCACAAAATCGTTCTGTGCACTCTCGAGAACCTCGGATACGATACCCATAATGTAGTTATCATACTTTTGAGCGGCGGCCATCTTGGATTTAAAAATGATCACAAAATCGCTCTCTGCACCCTCGAGAACCTCGGATACGATACCCATAATGTAGTTATCATAATTTTGAGCGGCGGCCATCTTGGATTTGAAAAATGATGTCAAAATCGTTCTCTGCTCCCTCGAGAACCTACTATACGATACCCATAATCTTGTTATCATACTTTTGAACGGCGGCCATCTTGGATTTGAAAAATGATCACAAAATCGCTCTCTGCACCCTCGAGAACCTCGGATACGATACCCATAATGTAGTTATCATACTTTTGAGTGGCGGCCATCTTGGATTTGAAATATGATCACAAAATCGTTCTCTGCACCCTCGAGAACCTAGGATACGATACCCATGATCTAGTTATCATACTTTTGAGCGGCGGCCATCTTGGATTTGAAAAATGATCACAAAATCGCTCTCTGCACCCTCGAGAACCTCGGATACGATACCCATAATGTAGTTATCATAATTTTGAGTGGCGGCCATCTTGGATTTAAAAAATGATCACAAAATCGTTCTGTGCACTCTCGAGAACCTCGGATATGATACCCATAATGTAGTTATCATACTTTTGAGCGGCGACCATCTTGGAATTGAAAAATGATCACAAAATCGTTCTCTGCACTCTCGAGAACCTAGGATACGATACCCATAATCTAGCTATCATACTTTTGAGCGGCGGCCGTCTCGGATTTAAAAATGATCCCAAAATTGTTTTTAGCACCCTCGAGAACCTCGGACACGATATCAATATTGCTGAAAACATAATTGTTTGCGGCAGCCCTCTTGGATTTCAAAAATGATCACAGAATTATTCTCTGCACCCTCGAGAACTTCGGATACGAAACCCATAATTTAGTTATCATAATTGTTCTCTGCACCCTCGAGAGCCTCGGACACGATATCCATATTGCTAAAATCATAATTTTGTGCGGCGGCCATCTTGGATTTGAAAAATGATTACCAAATCGTTCTATACACCCTGAAGAACCTCGGATACGATACCCATAATGTAGTTATCATACTTTTGAGCGGCGCCAAATCGTTCTCTACACCCTCAAGAACCTCGGATACGATACCCATAATGTAGTTATCATACTTTTGAGCGGCGGCCATCTTGGATTTGAAAAATGATCACAAAATCGTTCTCAGTACCCTCGAGAACCTCTGATACGATACCCATAATGTAGTTATCATATTTTGTAGCCGCGGCTTTCTTGGATTTGAAAAATGATCACATTTCTGCTCCCTCGAGAACCTCTGATACGATACCAATAATGTAGATATCCTAATTTTGAGCGGCGGCCATGTCGGAATTAAAAATGATGCCAAAATTGTTTTCTGCACCCTCAAAAACCTCGGACACGATATCCATATTGCTGAAAACATAATTGTTTGCGGCAGCCCTCTTGGATTTTAAAAATGATCACAGAATTGTTCTCTGCATCCTCGAGAACCTCGGACACGATATCAATATTGCTAAAATCATAATTTTGTCCGGCGGCCATCTTGGATTTGAAAAATTATCACCAAATCGTTCTCTGCACCCTCGAGAAACTTGTGTACGATATCCATATTGCTGAAATCATAATTTTGTGCGGCGGCCATCTTGGATTTGAAAAATGATCACAAAATCGTTCTCAGCACCTTCGAGAACCTCGGACACGATACCTATAATGTAGTTATCATACTTTTGAGCGGCGGCCATCTTCGATTTGAAAAATGATCACAAAATCGTTCTCTGCACCCTCGAGAACCTCGGATACGATACCCATCATGTAGTTATCATATTTTTGAGCGGCGCCAAATCGTTCTCTACACCCTCAAGAACCTCGGATACGATACCCATAATGTAGTTATCATACTTTTGAGCGGTGGCCATCTTGGATTTGAAAAATGATCACAAAATCGTTCTCAGTACCCTCGAGAACCTCTGATACGATACCCATAATGTAGTTATCATATTTTGTAGCCGCGGCCATCTTGGATTTGAAAAATGATCACATTTCTGTTCCCTCGAGAACCTCTGATACGATACCAATAATGTAGATATCCTTATTTTGAGCGGCGGCCATGTCGGAATTAAAAATGATTCCAAAATTGTTTTCTGCACCCTCAAAAACCTCGGACACGATATCCATATTGCTGAAAACATAATTGTTTGCGGCAGCCCTCTTGGATTTCAAAAATGATCACAGAATTGTTCTCTGCATCCTCGAGAACCTCGGACACGATATCAATATTGCTAAAATCATAATTTTGTCCGGCGGCCATCTTGGATTTGAAAAATTATCACCAAATCGTTCTCTGCACCCTCGAGAAACTTGTGTACGATATCCATATTGCTGAAATCATAATTTTGTGCGGCGGCCATCTTGGATTTGAAAAATGATCACAAAATCGTTCTCTGCACCCTCGAGAACCTCGGATACGATACCCATAATGTAGTTTTCATAATTTTGAGCTGCGGCCATCTTGGATTTCAAAAATTATCACAAAATCGTTCTGTGCACTCTCGAGAACCTCGGATACGATACCCATATTTTTATGATCATAATCTTGCATTGCGGCCATCTCGGATTTAAAAATGATCCCAAAATTATTTCTGCACCCTCAAAAACCTCGGACACGATATCCATATTGCTGAAAATATAACTGTTTGCGGCAGCCCTCTTGGATTTGAAAAATTATCACCAAATCATTCTCTGCACCCTCGAGAAACTCGTGTACGATATCCATATTGCTGAAATCATAATTTTGTGCGGCGGCCATCTTGGATTTGAAAAATGATCACGAAATCGTTCTCTGCACCCTCGACAACCTCGGATACGAAACCCATAATTTAGTTATCATACTTTTGAGCGGCGCCAAATCGTTCTCTACACCCTCAAGAACCTCGGATACGATACCCATAATGTAGTTATCATACTTTTGAGCGGCCGCCATCTTGGATTTGAAAAATGATCACAAAATCGTTCTCAGCACCCTCGAGAACCTATGATACGATACCCATAATGTAGTTATCATATTTTTAGCCGCGGCCATCTTGGATTTGAAAAATGATCACATTTCTGCTCCCTCGAGAACCTCTGATACGATACCAATAATGTAGTTATCTCTTATTTTGAGCGGCGGCCATGTCGGATTTAAAAATAATCCCAAAATGGTTTTCTGCACCCTCAAAAACCTCGAACACGATATCCATATTGTTGAAAACATAATTGTTTGCGGCAGCCCTCTTGGATTTCAAAAATGATCAAAGAATTGTTCTCTGCATCCTCGAGAACCTCGGACACGATATCAATATTGCTAAAATCATAATTTTGTGCGGCGGCTATCTTGGATTCGAAATATTATCACCAAATCGTTCTCTGCACCCTCGAGAAACTCGTGTACAATATCTATATTGATGAAAACATAATTGTTTGCGGCAACCCTCTTGGATTTCAAAAATGATCACAGAATTTTTCTCTGCATCCTCGAGAACCTCGGACACGATATCAATATTGCTAAAATCATAATTTTGTCCGGCGGCCATCTTGGATTTGAAAAATTATCACCAAATCGTTCTCTGCACCCTCGAGAAACTTGTGTACGATATCCATATTGCTGAAATCATAATTTTGTGCGGCGGCCATCTTGGATTTGAAAAATGATCACAAAATCGTTCTCTGCACCCTCGAGAACCTCGGATACGATACCCATAATGTAGTTTTCATAATTTTGAGCGGCGGCCATCTTGGATTTCAAAAATTATCACAAAATCGTTCTGTGCACTCTCGAGAACCTCGGATACGATATCCATATTTTTATGATCATAATCTTGCATTGCGGCCATCTCGGATTTAAAAATGATCCCAAAATTATTTCTGCACCCTCAAAAACCTCGGACACGATATCCATATTGCTGAAAATATAACTGTTTGCGGCAGCCCTCTTGGATTTGAAAAATTATCACCAAATCATTCTCTGCACCCTCGAGAAACTCGTGTACGAAACCCATAATTTAGTTATCATACTTTTGAGCGGCGCCAAATCGTTCTCTACACCCTCAAGAACCTCGGATACGATACCCATAATGTAGTTATCATACTTTTGAGCGGCCGCCATCTTGGATTTGAAAAATGATCACAAAATCGTTCTCAGCACCCTCGAGAACCTCTGATACGATACCCATAATGTAGTTATCATATTTTTAGCCGCGGCCATCTTGGATTTGAAAAATGATCACATTTCTGCTCCCTCGAGAACCTCTGATACGATACCAATAATGTAGTTATCTCTTATTTTGAGCGGCGGCCATGTCGGATTTAAAAATAATCCCAAAATGGTTTTCTGCACCCTCAAAAACCTCGGACACGATATCCATATTGCTGAAAACATAATTGTTTGCGGCAGCCCTCTTGGATTTCAAAAATGATCAAAGAATTGTTCTCTGCATCCTCGAGAACCTCGGACACGATATCAATATTGCTAAAATCATAATTTTGTGCGGCGGCTATCTTGGATTCGAAATATTATCACCAAATCGTTCTCTGCACCCTCGAGAAACTCGTGTACAATATCTATATTGATGAAAACATAATTGTTTGCGGCAACCCTCTTGGATTTCAAAAATGATCACAGAATTGTTCTCTGCACCTTCGAGAACCTCGGACACGTTATCCATAATGTAGTTATCATACTTTTGAGCGGCGGCCATCTACGATTTGAAAAATGATCACAAAATCGTTCTCTGCACCCTCGAGAACCTTGGATACGATACCCATAATGTGGTTATCATAATTTTGAGCGGCGGCCATCTTGGATTTCAAAAATGATCACAAAATCGTTCTTTGCACTCTCAAGAACCTAGGATACGATACCCATAATATAGTTATCATACTTTTGAGCGGCGGCCATCTCGGATTTAAAAATGATCCCAAAAGTGTTTTTTGCACCCTCGAGAACCTCGGACACGATATCCATATTGCTGAAAACATAATTTTGTGCGGCGGCAATCTTGGATTTGAACAATGATCCCAAAATTATTTTCTGCACCCTCGAGAACCTCGGATACGATACCCATAATGTACTTATCATATTTTTTAAGCCGCGGCTATCTTGGATTTGAAAAATGATCACATTTCTGCTCCCTCGAAAACCTCGGATACGATACCCATAATGAAGTTATCATAATTTTGAGCGGCGGCCATCTAGGATTTGAAAAATTATCACAAAATCATTCTCTGCACCCTCGAGAACCTAGGATACGATACCGATAATCTAGTTATCATACATTTGAGCGGCGGCCATCTTGGATTTGAAAACTGATCACAAAATCGCTCGCTGCACCCTCGAGAACCTCGGATACGATACCCATAATGTATTTATCATAATTTTGAGCGGCGGTCATCTTGGATTTAAAAAATGATCACAAAATCGTTCTGTGCACTCTCGAGAACCTCGGATACGATACCCATAATGTAGTTATCATACTTTTGAACGGCGGCCATCTTGGATTTGAAAAATGATCACAAAATCGCTCTCTGCACCCTCGAGAACCTCGGATACGATACCCATAATGTAGTTATCATAATTTTGAGCGGCGGCCATCTTGGATTTGAAAAATGATATCAAAATCGTCCTCTGCACCCTCGAGAACCTAGTATACGATACCCATAATCTAGTTATCATACATTTGAGCGGCGGCCATCTTGGATTTGAAAACTGATCACAAAATCGCTCGCTGCACCCTCAAGAACCTCGGATACGATACCCATAATGTAGTTATCATACTTTTGAGCGGCGGCCATCTTGGATTTGAAAAATTATCACAAAATCATTCTCTGCACCCTCGAGAACCTAGGATACGATACCGATAATCTAGTTATCATACATTTGAACGGCGGCCATCTTGGATTTGAAAACTGATCACAAAATCGCTCGCTGCACCCTCAAGAACCTCGGATACGATACCCATAATGTAGTTATCATACTTTTGAGCGGCGCCAAATCGTTCTCTACACCCTCAAGAACCTCGGATACGATACCCATAATGTAGTTATCATACTTTTGAGCGGCGGCCATCTTGGATTTGAAAAAGGATCACAAAATCGTTCTCAGCACCCACGAGAATCTCTGATACGATACCCATAATGTAGTTATCATATTTTGTAGCCGCGGCCATCTTGGATTTGAAAAATGATCACATTTCTGCTCCCTCGAGAATCTCTGATACGATACCAATAATGTTAATATCCTAATTTTGAGCGGCGGCCATGTCGGATTTATAAATGATCTCAAAATTGTTTTCTGCACCCTCAAAAACCTCGGACACGATATCCATATTGCTGCAAATATAATTGTTTGCGGCAACCCTCTTGGATTTCAAAAATGATCACAGAATTGTTCTCTGCACCCTCGAGACCCTCGGACACGATATCCATAATGTAGTTATCATACTTTTGAGCGGCGGCCATCTTCGATTTAAAAAATGATCACAAAATCGTTCTCTGCACCCTCGAGAACCTCGGATACGATACCCATAATGTAGTTATCATAATTTTGAGCGGCGGCCATCTTGGATTTCAAAAATGATCACATAATTGTTCTTTGCACTCTCTAGAACCTAGGATACGATACCCATAATATAGTTATCATACTTTTGAGCGGCGGCCATCTCGGATTTAAAAATGATCCCAAAATTGTTTTCTGCACACTCGAGAACCTCGGACACGATATCCATATTGCTGAAAATATAATTTTGTGCGGCGGCAATCTTGGATTTTAAAAATGATCCCAAAGTTATATTCTGCACCCTCGAGAACCTCTGATACGATACCCATAATGTACTTATCATATTTTTTAAGCCGCGGCCATCATGGATTTGAAAAATGATCACATTTCTGCTCCCTCGAGAACCTCGGATACGATATCCATAATGTAATTATCATACGTTTGAGCGGCGGCCATCTTGGATTTGAAAAATGATCACAAAATCGTTCTCTGCACCCTCGAGAACCTAGGATACGATACCCATAATCTAGTTATCATACATTAAAGCGGCGGCCATCTTGGATTTGAAAACTGATCACAAAATCGCTCGCTGCACCCTCAAGAACCTCGGATACGATACCCATAATGTAGTTATCATACTTTTGAGCGGCGCCAAATCGTTCTCTACACCCTCAAGAACCTCGGATACGATACCCATAATGTAGTTATCATACTTTTGAGCGGCGGCCATCTTGGATTTGAAAAAGGATCACAAAATCGTTCTCAGCACCCTCGAGAACCTCTGATACGATACCCATAATGTAGTTATCATATTTTGTAGCCGCGGCCATCTTGGATTTGAAAAATGATCACATTTCTGCTCCCTTGAGAATCTCTGATACGATACCAATGTTGATATCCTAATTTTGAGCGGCGGCCATGTCGGATTTAAAAATGATCTCAAAATTGTTTTCTGCACCCTCAAAAACCTCGGACACGATATCCATATTGCTGCAAACATAATTGTTTGCGGCAACCCTCTTGGATTTCAAAAATGATCACAGAATTGTTCTCTGCACCCTCGAGACCCTCGGACACGATATCCATAATGTAGTTATCATGCTTTTGAGCGGCGGCCATCTTCGATTTAAAAAATGATCACAAAATCGTTCTCTGCACCCTCGAGAACCTCGGATACGATGCCCATAATGTATTTATCATAATTTTGAGCGGCGGATATCTTGGATTTAAAAAATGATCACAAAATCGTTCTGTGCACTCTCGAGAACCTCGGATACGATACCCATAATGAAGTTATCATACTTTTGAGCGGCGGCCATCTTGGATTTGAAAGATGATCACAAAATCGCTCTCTGCACCCTCGAGAACCTCGGATACGATACCCATAATGTAGTTATCATAATTTTGAGTGGCGGCCATCTTGGATTTAAAAAATGATCACAAAATCGTTCTGTGCACTCTCGAGAACCTCGGATATGATACCCATAATGTAGTTATCATACTTTTGAGCGGCGACCATCTTGGATTAGAAAAATGATCACAAAATCGCTCTCTGCACTCTCGAGAACCTCGGATACGATACCCATAATGTAGTTATCATAATTTTGAGCGGCGGCCATCTTGGATTTCAAAAATGATCACATAATTGTTTTCTGCACACTCGAGAACCTCGGACACGATATCCATATTGCTGAAAATATAATTTTGTGCGGCGGCAATCTTGGATTTTAAAAATGATCCCAAAGTTCTATTCTGCACCCTCGAGAACCTCTGATACGATACCCATAATGTACTTATCATATTTTTTAAGCCGCGGCCATCATGGATTTGAAAAATGATCACATTTCTGCTCCCTCGAGAACCTCGGATACGATATCCATAATGTAATTATCATACGTTTGAGCGGCGGCCATCTTGGATTTGAAAAATTATCACAAAATCGTTCTCTGCACCCTCGAGAACCTAGGATACGATACCCATAATCTAGTTATCATACATTTGAGCGGCGGCCATCTTGGATTTGAAAACTGATCACAAAATCGCTCGCTGCACCCACAAGAACCTCGGATACGATACCCATAATGTAGTTATCATACTTTTGAGCGGCGGCCATCTTGGATTTGAAAAAGGATCACAAAATCGTTCTCAGCACCCTCGAGAACCTCTGATACGATACCCATAATGTAGTTATCATATTTTGTAGCCGCGGCCATCTTGGATTTGAAAAATGATCACATTTCTGCTCCCTTGAGAATCTCTGATACGATACCAATAATGTTGATATCCTAATTTTGAGCGGCGGCCATGTCGGATTTAAAAATGATCTCAAAATTGTTTTCTGCACCCTCAAAAACCTCGGACACGATATCCATATTGCTTCAAACATAATTGTTTGCGGCAACCCTCTTGGATTTCAAAAATGATCACAGAATTGTTCTCTGCACTCTCGAGATCCTCGGACACGATATCCATAATGTAGTTATCATACTTTTGAGCGGCGGCCATCTTCGATTTACAAAATTATCACAAAATCGTTCTCTGCACCCTCGAGAACCTCGGATACGATGCCCATAATGTATTTATCATAATTTTGAGCGGCGGCCATCTTGGATTTAAAAAATGATCACAAAATCGTTCTGTGCACTCTCGAGAACCTCGGATACGATACCCATAATGAAGTTATCATACTTTTGAGCGGCGGCCATCTTGGATTTGAAAAATGATCACAAAATCGCTCTCTGCACCCTCGAGAACCTCGGATAAGATACCCATAATGTAGTTATCATAATTTTGAGTGACGGCCATCTTGGATTTAAAAAATGATCACAAAATCGTTCTGTGCACTCTCGAGAACCTCGGATATGATACCCATAATGTAGTTATCATACTTTTGAGCGGCGACCATCTTGGATTTGAAAAATGATCACAAAATCGCTCTCTGCACTCTCGAGAACCTCGGATACGATACCCATATTTTTGTGATCATAATCTTGCACGGCGGCCCTATTGGATTTGAAAAATGATCACAAAATCGTTCTCAGCACCCTCGAGAACCTCGGATACGATACCCATAATGTAGTTATCATACTTTTGAGCGGCGGCCATCTTGGATTTGAAAACTGATCACAAATTCGTTCTCAGCGCCCTCGAGAACCTATGATACGACACCCATAATCTAGTTATCATTCTTTTGAGCGGCGGCCGTCTCGGATTTAAAAATGATCCCAAAATTGTTTTTAGCACCCTCGAGAACCTCGGACACGATATCCATATTGCTGAAAACATAATTGTTTGCGGCAGCCCTCTTGGATTTCAAAAATGATCACAGAATTGTTCCCTGCACCCTCGAGAACCTCGGATACGAAACCCATAATTTAGTTATCATAATTGTTCTCTGCACCTTCGAGAACCTCGGACACGATATCCATATTGCTAAAATCATAATTTTGTGCGGCGGCCATCTTGGATTTGATAAATGATCACCAAATCGTTCTATACACCCTCAAGAACCTCGGATACGATACCCATAATGTAGTTATCATACTTTTGAGCGGCGCCAAATCGTTCTCTACACCCTCAAGAACCTCGGATACGATACCCATAATGTAGTTATCATACTTTTGAGCGGCGGCCATCCTGGATTTGAAAAAGGATCACAAAATCGTTCTCAGCACCCTCGAGAACCTCTGATACGATACCCATAATGTAGTTATCATATTTTGTAGCCGCGGCCATCTTGGATTTGAAAAATGATCACATTTCTGCTCCCTCGAGAATCTCTGATACGATACCAATAATGTTAATATCCTAATTTTGAGCAGCGGCCATGTCGGATTTAAAAATGATCTCAAAATTGTTTTCTGCACCCTCAAAAACCTCGGACACGATATCCATATTGCTGAAAACATAATTGTTTGCGGCAACCCTCTTGGATTTCAAAAATTATCACAGAATTGTTCTCTGCACCCTCGAGACCCTCGGACACGATATCCATAAGGTAGCTATCATACTTTTGAGCGGCGGCCATCTTCGATTTAAAAAATGATCACAAAATCGTTCTCTGCACCCTCGAGAACCTCGGATACGATACCCATAATGTAGTTATCATAATTTTGAGCGGCGGCCATCTTGGATTTCAAAAATGATCACAAAATCGTTCTTTGCACTCTCTAGAACCTAGGATACGATACCCATAATATAGTTATCATACTTTTGAGCGGCGGCCATCTCGGATTTAAAAATGATCCCAAAATTGTTTTCTGCACACTCGAGAACCTAGGACACGATATCCATATTGCTGAAAGTATAATTTTGTGTTGCGGCAATCTTGGATTTTAAAAATGATCCCAAAGTTATATTCTGCACCCTCGAGAACCTCTGATACGATGCCCATAATGTACTTATGATATTTTTTAAGCCGCGGCCATCATGGATTTGAAAAATGATCACATTTCTGCTCCCTCGAGAACCTCGGATACGATATCCATAATGTAATTATCATACGTTTGAGCGGCGGCCATCTTGGATTTGAAAAATGATCACAAAATCGTTCTCTGCACCCTCGAGAACCTAGGATACGATACCCATAATCTAGTTATCATACATTTGAGCGGCGGCCATCTTGGATTTGAAAAATGATCACAAAATCGCTCTCTGAACCCTCGAGAACCTCGAATACGATGCCCATAATGTATTTATCATAATTTTGAGCGGCGGCCATCTTGGATTTAAAAAATGATCACAAAATCGTTCTGTGCACTCTCGAGAACCTCGGATACGATACCCATAATGAAGTTATCATACTTTTGAGCGGCGGCCATCTTGGATTTGAAAAATGATCACAAAATCGCTCTCTGCACCCTCGAGAACCTCGGATACCATACCCATAATGTAGTTATCATAATTTTGAGCGGCGGCCATCTTGGATTTGAAAAATGATAACAAAATCGTTCTCTGCACCCTCGAGAACCTAGTATACGATACCCACAATCTTGTTATCATACTTTTGAGCGGCGGCCATCTTGGATTTGAAAAATGATCACAAAATCGCTCTCTGCACCCTCGAGAACCTAGTATACGATACCCACAATCTTGTTATCATACTTTTGAGCGGCGGCCATCTTGGATTTGAAAAATGATCACAAAATCGCTCTCTGCACCCTCGAGATCCTCGGATACGATACCCATAATGAATTAATCATAATTTTGAGCGGCGGCCATCTTGGATTTGGAAAATGATAACAAATTCGTTATCTGCACCCTCGAGAACCTCGGATACGATACCCATAATGTTGTTATCATAATTTTGAGCGGCGGCCATCTTGGATTTAAAAAATGATCACAAAATCGTTCTGTGCACTCTCGAGAACCTCGGATATGATACCCGTAATGTAGTAATCAAACTTTTGAGCGGCGAACATCTTGGATTTGAAAAATGATCACAAAATCGCTCTCTGCACTCTCGAGAACCTCGGATACGATACCCATATTTTTGTGATCATAATCTTGCATGGCGGCCCTATTGGATTTGAAAAAATGATCACGAAATCGTTCTCAGCACCCTCGAGAGCCTCGGATACGATACCCATAATGTAGTTATCAAACTTTTGAGCGGCGGCCATCTAGGATTTGAAAACTGATCACAAAATCGTTCTCTGCGCCCTCGAGAACCTAGGATACGATACCCATAATCTAGTTATCATACTTTTGAGCGGCGGCCGTCTCGGATATAAAAATGATCCCAAAATTGTTTTTAGCACCCTCGAGAACCTCGGACACGATATCCATATTGCTGAAAACATAATTGTTTGTGACAGCCCTCTTGGATTTCAAAAATGATCACAGAATTGTTCTCTGCACCCTCGAGAACCTCGGATACGATACCCATAATGTATTTATCAAAATTTTGAGCGGCGGCCATCTTGGATTTAAAAAATGATCACAAAATCGTTCTGTGCACTCTCGAGAACCTCGGATACGATACCCATAATGTAGTTATCATACTTTTGAGCGGCGGCCATCGTGGATTTGAAAAATGATCACATTTCTGCTCCCTCGAAAACCTCGGATACGATACCCATAATGAAGTTATCATACTTTTGAGCGGCGGCCATCTTGGATTTGAAAAATTATCACAAAATCATTCTCTGCACCCTCGAGAACCTAGGATACGATACCGATAATCTAGTTATCATACATTTGAGCGGCGGCCATCTTGGATTTGAAAACTGATCACAAAATCGCTCGCTGCGCCCTCAAGAACCTCGGATACGATACCCATAATGTAGTTATCATACTTTTGAGCGGCGCCAAATCGTTCTCTACACCCTCAAGAACCTCGGATACGATACCCATAATATAGTTATCATACTTTTGAGCGGCGGCCATCTCGGATTTAAAAATGATCCCAAAATTGTTTTCTGCACACTCGAGAACCTCGGACACGATATCCATATTGCTGAAAATATAATTTTGTGCGGCGGCAATCTTGGATTTTAAAAATGATCCCAAAGTTATATTCTGCACCCTCGAGAACCTCTGATACGATACCCATAATGTACTTATCATATTTTTTAAGCCGCGGCCATCATGGATTTGAAAAATGATCACATTTCTGCTCCCTCGAGAACCTCGGATACGATATCCATAATGTTATTATCATACGTTTGAGCGGCGGCCATCTTGGATTTGAAAAATGATCACAAAATCGTTCTCTGCACCCTCGAGAACCTAGGATACGATACCCATAATCTAGTTATCATACATTTGAGCGGCGGCCATCTTGGATTTGAAAACTGATCACAAAATCGCTCGCTGCACCCTCAAGAACCTCGGATACGATACCCATAATGTAGTTATCATACTTTTGAGCGGCGCCAAATCGTTCTCTACACCCTCAAGAACCTCGGATACGATACCCATAATGTAGTTATCATACTTTTGAGCGGCGGCCATCTTGGATTTGAAAAAGGATCACAAAATCGTTCTCAGCACCCTCGAGAACCTCTGATACGATACCCTTAATGTAGTTATCATATTTTGTAGCCGCGGCCATCTTGGATTTGAAAAATGATCACATTTCTGCTCCCTTGAGAATCTCTGATACGATACCAATAATGTTGATATCCTAATTTTGAGCGGCGGCCATGTCGGATTTAAAAATGATCTCAAAATTGTTTTCTGCACCCTCAAAAACCTCGGACACGATATCCATATTGCTGCAAACATAATTGTTTGCGGCAACCCTCTTGGATTTCAAAAATGATCACAGAATTGTTCTCTGCACCCTCGAGACCCTCGGACACGATATCCATAATGAAGTTATCATACTTTTGAGCGGCGGCCATCTTCGATTTAAAAAATGATCACAAAATTGTTCTCTGCACCCTCGAGAACCTCGGATACGATGCCCATAATGTATTTATCATAATTTTGAGCGGCGGCCATCTTGGATTTAAAAAATGTTCACAAAATCGTTCTGTGCACTCTCGAGAACCTCGGATACGATACCCATAATGAAGTTATCATACTTTTGAGCGGCGGCCATCTTGGATTTGAAAGATGATCACAAAATCGCTCTCTGCACCCTCGAGAACCTCGGATACGATACCCATAATGTAGTTATCATAATTTTGAGTGGCGGCCATCTTGGATTTAAAAAATGATCACAAAATCGTTCTGTGCACTCTCGAGAACCTCGGATATGATACCCATAATGTAGTTATCATACTTTTGAGCGGCGACCATCTTGGATTAGAAAAATGATCACAAAATCGCTCTCTGCACTCTCGAGAGCCTCGGATACGTTACCCATATTTTTGTGATCATAATCTTGCACGGCGGCCCTATTGGATTTGAAAAATGATCACAAAATCGTTCTCAGCACCCTCGAGAACCTCGGATACGATACCCATAATGTAGTTATCATACTTTTGAGCGGCGGCCATCTTGGATTTGAAAACTGATCACAAATTCGTTCTCTGCGCCCTCGAGAACCTATGATACGACACCGATAATCTAGTTATCATTCTTTTGAGCGGCGGCCGTCTCGGATTTAAAAATGATCCCAAAATTGTTTTTAGCACCCTCGAGAACCTCGGACACGATAACCATATTGCTGAAAACATAATTGTTTGCGGCAGCCCTCTTGGATTTCAAAAATGATCACAGAATTGTTCCCTGCACCCTCGAGAACCTCGGATACGAAACCCATAATTTAGTTATCATAATTGTTCTCTGCACCTTCGAGAACCTCGGACACGATATCCATATTGCTAAAATCATAATTTTGTGCGGCGGCCATCTTGGATTTGATAAATGATCACCAAATCGTTCTATACACCCTCAAGAACCTCGGATACGATACCCATAATGTAGTTATCATACTTTTGAGCGGCGCCAAATCGTTCTCTACACCCTCAAGAACCTCGGATACGATACCCATAATGTAGTTATCATACTTTTGAGCGGCGGCCATCTTGGATTTGAAAAAGGATCACAAAATCGTTCTCAGCACCCTCGAGAACCTCTGATACGATACCCATAATGTAGTTATCATATTTTGTAGCCGCGGCCATCTTGGATTTGAAAAATGATCACATTTCTGCTCCCTCGAGAATCTCTGATACGATACCAATAATGTTAATATCCTAATTTTGAGCGGCGGCCATGTCGGATTTAAAAATGATCTCAAAATTGTTTTCTGCACCCTCAAAAACCTCGGACACGATATCCATATTGCTGAAAACATAATTGTTTGCGGCAACCCTCTTGGATTTCAAAAATGATCACAGAATTGTTCTCTGCACCCTCGAGACCCTCGGACACGATATCCATAATGTAGTTATCATACTTTTGAGCGGCGGCCATCTTCGATTTAAAAAATGATCACAAAATCGTTCTCTGCACCCTCGAGAACCTCGGATACGATACCCATAATGTAGTTATCATAATTTTGAGCGGCGGCCATCTTGGATTTCAAAAATGATCACAAAATCGTTCTTTGCACTCTCTAGAACCTAGGATACGATACCCATAATATAGTTATCATACTTTTGAGCGGCGGCAATCTCGGATTTAAAAATGATCCCAAAATTGTTTTCTGCACACTCGAGAACCTCGGACACGATATCCATGTTGCTGAAAATATAATTTTGTGCGGCGGCAATCTTGGATTTGAAAAATGATCCCAAAGTTATATTCTGCACCCTCGAGAACCTCTGATACGATACCCATAATGTACTTATCATATTTTTTAAGCCGCGGCCATCATGGATTTGAAAAATGATCACATTTCTGCTCCCTCGAGAACCTCGGATACGATATCCATAATGTAATTATCATACGTTTGAGCGGCGGCCATCTTGGATTTGAAAAATGATCACAAAATCGTTCTCTGCACCCTCGAGAACCTAGGATACGATACCCATAATCTAGTTATCATACATTTGAGCGGCGGCCATCTTGGATTTGAAAAATGATCACAAAATCGCTCTCTGAACCCTCGAGAACCTCGAATACGATGCCCATAATGTATTTATCATAATTTTGAGCGGCGGCCATCTTGGATTTAAAAAATGATCACAAAATCGTTTTGTTCACTCTCGAGAACCTCGGATACGATACCCATAATGAAGTTATCATACTTTTGAGCGGCGGCCATCTTGGATTTGAAAAATGATCACAAAATCGCTCTCTGCACCCTCGAGAAACTCGGATACGATATCCATAATGTAGTTATCGTAATTTTGAGCGGCGGCCATCTTGGATTTGAAAAATGATAACAAAATCGTTCTCTGCACCCTCGAGAACCTAGTATACGATACCCACAATCTTGTTATCATACTTTTGAGCGGCGGTCATCTTGGATTTGAAAAATGATCACAAAATTGCTCTCTGCACCCTCGAGAACCTCGGATACGATACCCATAATGAATTAATCATAATTTTGAGCGGCGGCCATCTTGGATTTGGAAAATGATAACAAATTCGTTATCGGCACCCTCGAGAACCTTGGATACGATACCCATAATGTTGTTATCATAATTTTGAGCGGCGGTCATCTTGGATTTGAAAAATGATCACAAAATTGCTCTCTGCACCCTCGAGAACCTCGGATACGATACCCATAATGAATTTATCATAATTTTGAGCGGCGGCCATCTTGGATTTGGAAAATGATAACAAATTCGTTATCGGCACCCTCGAGAACCTTGGATACGATACCCATAATGTTGTTATCATAATTTTGAGCGGCAGCCATCTTGGATTTAAAAAATGATCACAAAATCGTTCTGTGCACTCTCGAGAACCTCGGATATGATACCGGTAATGTAGTAATCATACTTTTGAGCGGCGAACATCTTGGATTTGAAAAATGATCACAAAATCGCTCTCTGCACTCTCGAGAACCTCGGATACGTTACCCATATTTTTGTGATCATAATCTTGCATGGCGGCCCTATTGGATTTGAAAAAATGATCACGAAATCTTTCTCAGCACCCTCGAGAGCCTCGGATACGATACCCATAATGTAGTTATCAAACTTTTGAGTGGCAGCCATCTTGGATTTGAAAACTGATCACAAAATCGTTCTCTGCGCCCTCGAGAACCTAGGATACGATACCCATAATCTAGTTATCATACTTTTGAGCGGCGGCCGTCTCGGATATAAAAATGATCCCAAAATTGTTTTTAGCACCCTCGAGAACCTCGGACACGATATCCATATTGCTGAAAACATAATTGTTTGTGACAGCCCTCTTGGATTTCAAAAATGATCACAGAATTGTTCTCTGCACCCTCGAGAACCTCGGATACGATACCCATAATGTATTTATCAAAATTTTGAGCGGCGGCCATCTTGGATTTAAAAAATGATCACAAAATCGTTCTGTGCACTCTCGAGAACCTCGGATACGATACCCATAATGTAGTTATCATACTTTTGAGCGGCGGCCATCGTGGATTTGAAAAATGATCACATTTCTGCTCCCTCGAAAACCTCGGATACGATACCCATAATGAAGTTATCATACTTTTGAGCGGCGGCCATCTTGGATTTGAAAAATTATCACAAAATCATTCTCTGCACCCTCGAGAACCTAGGATACGATACCGATAATCTAGTTATCATACATTTGAGCGGCGGCCATCTTGGATTTGAAAACTGATCACAAAATCGCTCGCTGCGCCCTCAAGAACCTCGGATACGATACCCATAATGTAGTTATCATACTTTTGAGCGGCGCCAAATCGTTCTCTACACCCTCAAGAACCTCGGATACGATACCCATAATATAGTTATCATACTTTTGAGCGGCGGCCATCTCGGATTTAAAAATGATCCCAAAATTGTTTTCTGCACACTCGAGAACCTCGGACACGATATCCATATTGATGAAAATATAATTTTGTGCGGCGGCAATCTTGGATTTTAAAAATGATCCCAAAGTTATATTCTGCACCCTCGAGAACCTCTGATACGATACCCATAATGTACTTATCATATTTTTTAAGCCGCGGCCATCATGGATTTGAAAAATGATCACATTTCTGCTCCCTCGAGAACCTCGGATACGATATCCATAATGTTATTATCATACGTTTGAGCGGCGGCCATCTTGGATTTGAAAAATGATCACAAAATCGTTCTCTGCACCCTCGAGAACCTAGGATACGATACCCATAATCTAGTTATCATACATTTGAGCGGCGGCCATCTTGGATTTGAAAAATGATCACAAAATCGCTTCATGAACCCTCCAGAACCTCGAATACGATGCCCATAATGTATTTATCATAATTTTGAGCGGCGGCCATCTTGGATTTAAAAAATGATCACAAAATCGTTTTGTTCACTCTCGAGAACCTCGGATACGATACCCATAATGAAGTTATCATACTTTTGAGCGGCGGCCATCTTGGATTTGAAAAATGATCACAAAATCGCTCTCTGCACCCTCGAGAAACTCGGATACGATATCCATAATGTAGTTATCGTAATTTTGAGCGGCGGCCATCTTGGATTTGAAAAATGATAACAAAATCGTTCTCTGCACCCTCGAGAACCTAGTATACGATACCCACAATCTTGTTATCATACTTTTGAGCGGCGGTCATCTTGGATTTGAAAAATGATCACAAAATTGCTCTCTGCACCCTCGAGAACCTCGGATACGATACCCATAATGAATTTATCATAATTTTGAGCGGCGGCCATCTTGGATTTGGAAAATGATAACAAATTCGTTATCGGCACCCTCGAGAACCTTGGATACGATACCCATAATGTTGTTATCATAATTTTGAGCGGCGGTCATCTTGGATTTGAAAAATGATCACAAAATTGCTCTCTGCACCCTCGAGAACCTCGGATACGATACCCATAATGAATTTATCATAATTTTGAGCGGCGGCCATCTTGGATTTGGAAAATGATAACAAATTCGTTATCGGCACCCTCGAGAACCTTGGATACGATACCCATAATGTTGTTATCATAATTTTGAGCGGCAGCCATCTTGGATTTAAAAAATGATCACAAAATCGTTCTGTGCACTCTCGAGAACCTCGGATATGATACCGGTAATGTAGTAATCATACTTTTGAGCGGCGAACATCTTGGATTTGAAAAATGATCACAAAATCGCTCTCTGCACTCTCGAGAACCTCGGATACGTTACCCATATTTTTGTGATCATAATCTTGCATGGCGGCCCTATTGGATTTGAAAAAATGATCACGAAATCTTTCTCAGCACCCTCGAGAGCCTCGGATACGATACCCATAATGTAGTTATCAAACTTTTGAGTGGCAGCCATCTTGGATTTGAAAACTGATCACAAAATCGTTCTCTGCGCCCTCGAGAACCTAGGATACGATACCCATAATCTAGTTATCATACTTTTGAGCGGCGGCCGTCTCGGATTTAAAAATGATCCCAAAATTGTTTTTAGCACCCTCGAGAACCTCGGACACGATATCCATATTGCTGAAAACATAATTGTTTGCGACAGCCCTCTTGGATTTCAAAAATGATCACAGAATTTTTCTCTGCACCCTCGAGAACCTCGGATACGATACCCATAATGTATTTATCAAAATTTTGAGCGGCGGCCATCTTGGATTTAAAAAATGATCACAAAATCGTTCTGTGCACTCTCGAGAACCTCGGATACGATACCCATAATGTAGTTATCATACTTTTGAGCGGCGGCCATCGTGGATTTGAAAAATGATCACAAAATTGTTCTCTGCACCCTCGAGAACCTCGGATACGATACCCATAATATAGTTATCATAATTTTGAGCGGCGGCCATTTTGGATTTCAAAAATGATCACAAAATCGTTCTTTGCACTCTCTAGAACCTAGGATACGATACCCATAGTAAAGTTATCATACTTTTGAGAGGCGGTCATTTCGGATTTAAAAATGATCCCAAAAGTGTTTTCTGCACCCTCGAGAACCTCGGACACGATATCCATATTGCTGAAAACATAATTTTGTGCGGCGGCGATCTTGAATTTGAAAAATGATCCCAAAATTATTTTCTGCACCCTCGAGAACCTCTGATACGATACCCATAATGTACTTATCATAATTTTGAGCGGCGGCCATCTTGGATTTAAAAAATGATCACAAAATCGTTCTGTGCACTCTCGAGAACCTCGGATACGATACCCATAATGTAGTTATCATACTTTTGAGCGGCGGCCATCTTGGATTCTAAAAATGATCACAAAATCGCTCGCTGCACCCTCGAGAACCTCGGATACGATACCCATAATGTATTTATCATAATTTTGAGCGGCGCCCATCTTGGATTTAAAAAATGATCACAAAATCGTTCTGTGCACTCTCGAGAACCTCGGATACGATACCCAAAATGTAGTTATCATACTTTTGAGCGGCGGCCATCTTGGATTTAAAAATGATCACAAAATCGCTCTCTGCACCCTCGAGAACCTCGGATACGATACTCATAATGTAGTTATCATAATTTTGAGCGGCGACCATCTTGGATTTGAAAAATGATGTCAAAATCGTTCTCTGCTCCCTCGAGAACCTACTATACGATACCCATAATCTTGTTATCATACTTTTGAGCGGCGGCCATCTTGGATTTGAAAAATGATCACAAAATCGCTCTCTGCACCCTCGAGAACCTCGGTTACGATACCCATAATGTAGTTATCATACTTTTGAGTAGCGGCAATCTTGGATTTGAAATATGATCACAAAATCGTTCTCTGCACCCTCGAGAACCTAGGATACGATACCCATGATCTAGTTATCATACTTTTGAGCGGTGGCCACCTTGGATTTGAAAAATGATCACAAAATCGCTCTCTGCACCCTCGAGAACCTCGGATACGATACCCATAATGTAGTTATCATAATTTTGAGTGGCGGCCATCTTGGATTTAAAAAATGATCACAAAATCGTTCTGTGCACTCTCGAGAACCTCGGATATGATACCCATAATGTAGCTATCATACTTTTGAGCGGCGACCATCTTGGAAATGAAAAATGATCACAAAATCGCTCTCTGCACTCTCGAGAACCTAGGATACGATACCCATAATCTAGCTATCATACTTTTGAGCGGCGGCCGTCTCGGATTTAAAAATGATCCCAAAATTGTTTTTAGCACCCTCGAGAACCTCGGACACAATATCCATATTGCTGAAAACATAATTGTTTGCGGCAGCCCTCTTGGATTTCAAAAATGATCACAGAATTGTTCTCAGCACCCTCGAGAACTTCGGATACGAAACCCATAATTTAGTTATCATAATTGTTCTCTGCACCCTCGAGAGCCTCGGACATGATATCCATATTGCTAAAATCATAATTTTGTGCGGCGGCCATCTTGGATTTGAAAAATGATTACCAAATCGTTCTATACACCCTCAAGAACCTCGGATACGATACCCATAATGTAGTTATCATACTTTTGAGCGGCGCTAAATCGTTCTCTACACCCTCAAGAACCTCGGATACGATACCCATAATGTAGTTATCATACTTTTGAGCGGCGGCCATCTTGGATTTGAAAAATGATCACAAAATCGTTCTCAGTACCCTCGAGAACCTCTGATACGATACCCATAATGTAGTTATCATATTTTGTAGCCGCGGCCATCTTGGATTTAAAAAATGATCACATTTCTGCTCCCTCGAGAACCTCTGATACGATACCAATAATATAGATATCCTAATTTTGAGCGGCGGCCATGTCGGATTTAAAAATGATCCCAAAATTGTTTTCTGCACCCTCAAAAACCCCCGGACACGATATCCATATTGCTGAAAACAAATTTGTTTAAGGCAGCCCTCTTGGATTTCAAAAATGATCACAGAATTGTTCTCTGCATCCACGAGAACCTCGGACACGATATCAATATTGCTAAAATCATAATTTTGTCCGGCGGCCATCTTGGATTTGAAAAATTATCACCAAATCGTTCTCTGCACCCTCGAGAAACTTGTGTACGATATCCATATTGCTGAAATCATAATTTTGTGCGGCGGCCATCTTGGATTTGAAAAATGATCACAAAATCGTTCTCAGCACCCTCGAGAACCTGGGATACGATACCCTTAATGTAGTTATCATACTTTTGAGCGGCGGCCATCTTGGATTTCAAAAATGATCACATTTCTGCTCCCTCGAAAACCTCGGATACGATACCCATATTGAAAATATCATACTTTTGAGCGGCGGCCATCTTGGATTTGAAAAATGATCACAAAATCATTCTCTGCACCCTCGAGAACCTAGGATACGATACCCATAATCTAGTTATCATACATTTGAGCGGCGGCCATCTTGGATTTGAAAAATGATCACAAAATCGCTCGCTGCACCCTTGAGAACCTCGGATACGATACCCATAATGTATTTATTATAATTTTGAGCAGCGGCCATCTTGGATTTAAAAAATGATCACAAAATCGTTTTGTGCACTCTCGAGAACCTCGGATACGAAACCCATAATGTAGTTATCATACTTTTGAACGGCGGCCATCTTGGATTTGAAAAATGATCACAAAATCGCTCTCTGCACCCTCGAGAACCTCGGATACGATACCCATAATGTAGTTATCATAATTTTGAGCGGCGGCCATCTTGGATTTGAAAAATGATATCAAAATCGTTCTCTGCACCCTCGAGAACCTAGTATACGATACCCATAATCTTGTTATCATACTTTTAAGCGGCGGCCATCTTGGATTTGAAACATGATCACAAAATCGCTCTCTGCACCCTCGAGAACCTCGGATACGATACCCATAATGTAGTTATCATACTTTTGAGAGGCGGCCATCTTGGATTTGAAAAATGATCACTAAATCGTTCTCTGCACCCTCAAGAACCTAGGATACGATACCCATATTCTAGTTATCATACTTTTGAGCGGCGGCCATCTTGGATTTGAAAAATGATCACAAAATCGCTCTCTGCACCCTCGAGAACCTCGGATACGATACCCATAATGAAGTTATCATAATTTTGAGTGGCGGCCATCTTGGATTTTAAAAATGATCACAAAATCGTTCTGTGCACTCTCGAGAACCTCGGATATGATACCCATAATGTAGTTATCATACTTTTGAGCGGCGACCATCTTGGATTTGAAAAATGATCACAAAATCGCTCTCTGCACTCTCGAGAACCTCGGATACGATACCCATATTTTTGTGATCATAATCTTGCACGGCGGCCCTATTGGATTTGAAAAATGATCACAAAATCGTTCTGTGCACTCTCGAGAACCTCGGATATGATACCCATAATGTAGTTATCATACTTTTGAGCGGCGACCATATTGGATTTGAAAAATGATCACAAAATCGTTCTCAGCACCCTCGAGAACCTCGGATACGATACCCATAATGTAGTTATCATACTTTCGAGCGGCGGCCGTCTCGGATTTAAAAATGATCCCAAAATTGTTTTTAGCACCCTCGAGAACCTCGGACACGATATCCATATTGCTGAAAACATAATTGTTTGCGGCAGCCCTCTTGGATTTCAAAAATGATCACAGAATTGTTCCCTGCACCCTCGAGAACCTTGGATACGAAACCCATAATTTAGTTATCATAATTGTTCTCTGCACCCTCGAGAACCTCGGACACGATATCCATATAGCTAAAATCATAATTTTGTGCGGCAGCCATCTTGGATTTGATAAATGATCACCAAATCGTTCTCTACACCCTCAAGAACCTCGGATACGATACCCATAATGTAGTTATCATACTTTTGAGCGGCGGCCATCTTGGATTTGAAACATGATTACAAAATCGCTCTCTGCACCCTCGAAAACCTCGGATACGATACCCATAATGTAGTTATCATAATTTTGAGCGGCGGCCATCTTGGATTTGAAACATGATCACAAAATCGCTCTCTGCACCCTCGAGAACCTCGGATACGATACCCATAATGTAGTTATCATAATTTTGAGCGGCGCCCATCTTGGATTTGAAAAATGATATCAAAATCGTTCTCTGCACCCTCGAGAACCTAGTATACGATACCCATAATTTGTTATCATACTTTTGAGCGGCGGCCATCTTGGATTTGAAAAATGATCACAAAATCGCTCTCTGCACCCTCGAGAACCTCGGATACGATACCCATAATGTAGTTATCATACTTTTGAGAGGCGGCCATCTTGGATTTGAAAAATGATCACAAAATCGTTCTCTGCACCCTCAAGAACCTAGGATACGATACCCATAATCTAGTTATCATACTTTTGAGCGGCGGCCATCTTGGATTTGAAAAATGATCACAAAATCGCTCTCTGCACCCTCGAGAACCTCGGATACGATACCCATAATGTAGTTATCATAATTTTGAGTGGCGGCCATCTTGGATTTAAAAAATGATCACAAAATCGTTCTATGCAGTCTCGAGAACCTCGGATATGATACCCATAATGTAGTTATCATACTTTTGAGCGGCGACCATCTTGGATTTGAAAAATGATCACAAGATCGCTCTCTGCACTCTCGAGAACCTCGGACACGATATCCATAATGTAGTTATCATACTTTTGAGCGGCGGCCATCTTCGATTTAAAAAATGATCACAAAATCGTTCTCTGCACCCTCGAGAACCTCGGATACGATACCCATAATGTAGTTATCATAATTTTGAACGGCGGCCATCTTGGATTTCAAAAATGATCACAAATTCGTTCTTTGCACTCTCTAGAACCTAGGATACGATACCCATAATATAGTTATCATACTTTTGAGCGGCGGCCATCTCGGATTTAAAAATGATCCCAAAATTGTTTTCTGCACACTCGAGAACCTCGGACACGATATCCATATTGCTGAAAATATAATTTTGTGCGGCGGCAATCTTGGATTTGAAAAATGATCCCATAGTTATATTCTGCACCCTCGAGAACCTCTGATACGATACCCATAATGTACTTATCATATTTTTTAAGCCGCGGCCATCATGGATTTGAAAAATGATCACATTTCTGCTCCCTCGAGAACCTCGGATACGATATCCATAATGTAGTTATCATACTTTTGAGAGGCGGCCATCTTGGATTTGAAAAATGATCACTAAATCGTTCTCTGCACCCTCAAGAACCTAGGATACGATACCCATAATCTAGTTATCATACTTTTGAGCGGCGGCCATCTTGGATTTGAAAAATGATCACAAAATCGCTCTCTGAACCCTCGAGAACCTCGAATACGATACCCATAATGTATTTATCATAATTTTGAGCGGCGGCCATCTTGGATTTAAAAAATGATCACAAAATCGTTCTGTGCACGCTCGAACACCTCGGATATGATACCCATAATGTAGTTATCATACTTTTGAGCGGCGACCATCTTGGATTTGAAAAATGATCACAAAATCGCTCTCTGCACTCTCGAGAACCTCGAATACGATACCCATATTTTTGTGATCATAATCTTGCACGGCGGCCCTATTGGATTTGAAAAATGATCACATTTCTGCTCCCTCGAGAACCTCTGATACGATACCAATAATGTTAATATCCTAATTTTGAGCGGCGGCCATGCCGGATTTAAAAATGATCCCAAAATTGTTTTCTGCACCCTCAAAAACCTCGGACACGATATCCATATTGCTGAAAACATAATTGTTTGCGGCAACCCTCTTGGATTTCAAAAATGATCACAGAATTGTTCTCTGCACCCTCGAGAACCTCGGACACGATATCCATAATGTAGTTATCATACTTTTGAGCGGCGGCCATCTTCGATTTAAAAAGTGATCACAAAATCGTTCTCTGCACCCTCGAGAACCTCGGATACGATAACCATGATATAGTTATCATAATTTTGAGCGGCGGCCATCTTGGATTTCAAAAATGATCACAAAATCGTTCTTTGCACTCTCTAGAACCTAGGATACGATACCCATAATATAGTTATCATACTTTTGAGCGGCGGCCATCTCGGATTTAAAAATGATCCCAAAATTGTTTTCTGAACCCTCGAGAACCTCGGACACGATATCCATATTGCTTAAAATATAATATTGTGCGGCGGCAATCTTGGATTTGAAAAATGATCCCAAAATTATTTTCTGCACCCTCGAGAACCTCTGATACGATACCCATAATTTACTTATCATATTTTTTAAGCCGCGGCCATCATGGATTTGAAAAATGATCACATTTCTGCTCCCTCGAGAACCTCGGATACGATATCCATAATGTTATTATCATACTTTTGAGCGGCGGCCATCTTGGATTTGAAAAATGATCACAAAATCGTTCTCTGCACCCTCGAGAACCTAGGATACAATACCCATAATCTAGTTATCATACATTTGAGCGCCGGCCATCTCTGATTTGAAAAATAATCACAAAATCGCTCTCTGAACCCTCGAGAACCTCGAATACGATACCCATAATGTATTTATCATAATTTTGAGCGGCGGCCATCTTGGATTTAAAAAATGATCACAAAATCATTCTGTGCACTCTCGAGAACCTCGGATACGATACCCATAATGAAGTTATCATACTTTTGAGCGGCGGCCTTCGTGGATTTGAAAAATGCTCACAAAATCGCTCTCTGCACCCTCGAGAACCTCGGATACGATACCCATAATGTAGTTATCATAATTTTGAGCGGCGGCCATCTTGGATTTGAAAAATGATAACAAAATCGTTCTCTGCACCCTCGAGAACCTAGAATACGATACCCACAATCTTGTTATCATACTTTTGAGCGGCGGCCATCTTGGATTTGAAAAATGATCACAAAATCGCTCTCTGCACCCTCGAGAACCTCGGATACGATACCCATAATGAATTTATCATAATTTTGATCGGCGGCCATCTTGGATTTGGAAAATGATAACAAATTCGTAATCTGCACCCTCGAGAACCTCGGATACGATACCCATAATGTTGTTATCATAATTTTGAGCGGCGGCCATCTTGGATTTATAAAATGATCACAAAATCGTTCTGTGCACCCTCGAGAACCTCGGATACGATACCTATAATATAGTTATCATAATTTTGAGCGGCGGCCATCTTGGATTTCAAAAATGATCACAAAATCGTTCTTTGCTCTCTCTAGAGCCTAGGATACGATACCCATACTAAAGTAATCATACTTTTGAGCGGCGGTCATCTCGGATTTAAAATGATCCCAAAAGTGTTTTCTGCACCCTCGAGAACCTCGGACACGATATCCATATTGCTGAAAACATAATTTTGTGCGGCGGCGATCTTGGATTTGAAAAATGATCCCAAAATTATTTTCTGCACCCTCGAGAACCTCGGATACGATACCCATAATGTATTTATCATAATTTTGAGCGGCGGCCATCTTGGATTTAAAAAATGATCACAAAATCGTTCTGTGCACTCTCGAGAACCTCGGATACGATACCCATAATGTAGTAATCATACTTTTGAGCGGCGGCCATCTTGGATTTAAAAATGATCACAAAATCGCTCTCTGCACATTCGAGAACCTCGGATACGATACCCATAATGTAGTTATCATAATTTTGAGCGGCGGCCATCTTGGATTTGAAAAATGATGTCAAAATCGTTCTCTGCTCCCTCGAGAACCTACTATACGATACCCATAATCTTGTTATCATATTTTTGAGCGGCGGCCATCTTAGATTTGAAAAATGATCACAAAATCGCTCTCTGCACCCTCGAGAACCTCGGATACGATACCCATAATGTAGTTATCATACTTTTGAGTGGCGGCCATCTTGGATTTGAAATATGATCACAAAATCGTTCTCTGCACCCTCGAGAGCCTAGGATACGATACCCATGATCTAGTTATCATACTTTTGAGCGGCGGCCATCTTGGATTTGAAAAATGATCACAAAATCGCTCTCTGCACCCTCGAGAACCTCGGATACGATACCCATAATGTAGTTATCATAATTTTGAGTGGCGGCCATCTTGGATTTAAAAAATGATCACAAAATCGTTCTGTGCACTCTCGAGAACCTCGGATATGGTACCCATATTGTAGTTATCATACTTTTGAGCGGCGACCATCTTGGAATTGAAAAATGATCACAAAATCGCTCTCTGCACTCTCGAGAACCTAGGATACGATACCCATAATCTAGCTATCATACTTTTGAGCGGCGGCCGTCTCGGATTTAAAAATGATCCCAAAATTGTTTTTGCACCCTCGAGAACCTCGGACACGATATCCATATTGCTGAAAACATAATTGTTTGCGGCAGCCCTCTTGGATTTCAAAAATGATCACAGAATTGTTCTCTGCACCCTCGAGAACTTCGGATACGAAACCCATAATTTAGTTATCATAATTGTTCTCTGCACCCTCGAGAGCCTCGGACACGATATCCATATTGCTAAAATCATAATTCTGTGCGGCGGCCATCTTGGATTTGAAAAATGATTACCAAATCGTTCTATACACCCTCAAGAATCTCGGATACGATACCCATAATGTAGTTATCATAATTTAGAGCGGCGCCAAATCGTTCTCTACACCCTCAAGAACCTCGGATACGATACCCATAATGTAGTTATCATACTTTTGAGCGGCGGCCATCTTGGATTTGAAAAATGATCACAAAATCGTTCTCAGTACCCTCGAGAACCTCTGATACGATACCCATAATGTAGTTATCATATTTTGTAGCCGCGGCCATCTTGGATTTGAAAAATGATCACATTTCTGCTCCCTCGAGAACCTCTGATACGATACCAATAATGTAGATATCCTAATTTTGAGCGGCGGCCATGTCGGATTTAAAAATGATCCCAAAATTGTTTTCTGCACCCTCAAAAACCTCGGACACGATATCCATATTGCTGAAAACATAATTGTTTGCGGTAGCCCTCTTGGATTTCAAAAATGATCACAGAATTGTTCTCTGCATCCTCGAGAACATCGGACACGATATCAATATTGCTAAAATCATAATTTTGTCCGGCGGCCATCTTGGATTTGAAAAATTATCACCAAATCGTTCTCTGCACCCTCGAGAAACTTGTGTACGATATCCATATTGCTGAAATCATAATTTTGTGCGGCGGCCATCTTGGATTTGAAAAATGATCACAAAATCGTTCTCAGCACCCTCGAGAACCTCGGATACGATACCCTTAATGTAGTTATCATATTTTTGAGCGGCGGCCATCTTGGATTTCAAAAATGATCACAAAATCGTTCTGTGCACTCTCGAGAACCTCGGATACGATACCCATATTTTTGTGATCATAATCTTGCACGGCGGCCCTATTGGATTTGAAAAATGATCACAAAATCGTTCTCAGCACACTCGAGAGCCTCGGATACGATACCCATAATCTAGTTATCATACTTTTGAGCGGCGGCCGTCTCGGATTAAAAAATGATCCCAAAATTGTTTTTAGCACCCTCGAGAACCTCGGACACGATATCCATATTGCTGAAAACATAATTGTTTGCGGCAGCCCTCTTGGATTTCAAAAATGATCACAGAATTGTTCCCTGCATCCTCGAGAACGTCGGACACGATATCAATATTGCTAAAATCATAATTTCGTGCGGCGGCCATCTTGGATTCGAAATATTATCACCAAATCGTTCTCTGCACCCTCGAGAACCTCGGATACGATACCCATAATGTAGTTATCATAATTTTGAGCGGCGGCCATCTTGGATTTCAAAAATGATCACAAAATCGTTCTTTGCACTCTCTAGAACCTAGGATAGGATACCCATAATCTAGTTATCATACTTTTGAGCGGCAGCCATCTCGGATTTAAAAATGATCCCAAAATTGTTTTCTGCACCCTCGAAAACCTCTGATACGATACCCATAATGTACTTATCATAATTTTGAGCGGCGGCCATCTTGGATTTAAAAAATGATCACAAAATCGTTCTCTGCGCCCTCGAGAACCTAGGATACGATACCCATAATCTAGTTATCATACTTTTGAGCGGCGGCCGTCTCGGATTAAAAAATGATCCCAAAATTGTTTTTAGCACCCTCGAGAACCTCGGACACGATATCCATATTGCTGAAAACATAATTGTTTGCGGCAGCCCTCTTGGATTTCAAAAATGATCACAGAATTGTTCCCTGCATCCTCGAGAACCTCGGACACGATATCAATATTGCTAAAATCATAATTTCGTGCGGCGGCCATCTTGGATTCGAAATATTATCACCAAATCGTTCTCTGCACCCTCGAGAAACTTCTGTACGATATCCATATTGCTGAAATCATAATTTTGTGCGGCGGCCATCTTGGATTTGAAAAATGATCACAAAATCGTTCTCAGCACCCTCGAGAACCTCGGATACAATACCCTTAATGTAGTTATCATACTTTTGAGCGGCGGCTATCTTGGATTTCAAAAATGATCACAAAATCGTTCTGTGCACTCTCGAGAACCTCGGGTACGATACCCATATTTTTGTGTTCATAATCTTGCACGGCGGCCCTATTGGATTTGAAAAATGATCCCAAAATTATTTTCTGCACCCTCGAGAACCTCTGATACGATACCCATAATGTAGTTATCATAATTTTGAGCGGCGGCCATCTTGGATTTCAAAAATGATCACAAAATCGTTCTGTGCACTCTCGAGAACCTCGGATACGATACCCATATTTTTGTGATCGTAATCTTGCACGGCGGCCCTATTGGATTTGAAAAATGATCCCAAAATTATTTTCTGCACCCTCGAGAACCTCTGATACGATACCCATAATGTACTTATCATAATTTTGAGCGGCGGCCATCTTTTAGATTTAAAAAATGATCACAAAATCGTTCTCTGCGCCCTAGAGAACCTAGGATACGATACCCATAATCTAGTTATCATACTTTTGAGCGGCGGCCGTCTCGGATTAAAAAATGATCCCAAAATTGTTTTTAGCACCCTCGAGAACCTCGGACACGATATCCATATTGCTGAAAACATAATTGTTTGCGGCAGCCCTCTTGGATTTCAAAAATGATCACAGAATTGTTCCCTGCATCCTCGAGAACCTCGGACACGATATCAATATTGCTAAAATCATAATTTCGTGCGGCGGCCATCTTGGATTCGAAATATTATCACCAAATCGTTCTCTGCACCCTCGAGAAACTTGTGTACGATATCCATATTGCTGAAATCATAATTTTGTGCGGCGGCCATCTTGGATTTGAAAAATGATCACAAAATCGTTCTCAGCACCCTCGAGAACCTCGGATACGATACCCTTAATGTAGTTATCATACTTTTGAGCGGCGGCCATCTTGGATTTCAAAAATGATCACAAAATCGTTCTGTGCACTCTCGAGAACCTCGGATACGATACCCATATTTTTGTGATCATAATCTTGCACGGCGGCCCTATTGGATTTGAAAACTGATCACAAAATCGTTCTCAGCACACTCGAGAGCCTCGGATACGATACCCATAATCTAGTTATCATACTTTTGAGCGGCGGCCGTCTCGGATTAAAAAATGATCCCAAAATTGTTTTTAGCACCCTCGAGAACCTCGGACACGATATCCATATTGCTGAAAACATAATTGTTTGCGGCAGCCCTCTTGGATTTCAAAAATGATCACAGAATTGTTCCCTGCATCCTCGAGAACGTCGGACACGATATCAATATTGCTAAAATCATAATTTCGTGCGGCGGCCATCTTGGATTCGAAATATTCTCACCAAATCGTTCTCTGCACCCTCGAGAACCTCGGATACGATACCCATAATGTAGTTATCATAATTTTGAGCGGCGGCCAACTTGGATTTCAAAAATGATCACAAAATCGTTCTTTGCACTCTCTAGAACCTAGGATAGGATACCCATAATCTAGTTATCATACTTTTGAGCGGCAGCCATCTCGGATTTAAAAATGATCCCAAAATTGTTTTCTGCACCCTCGAGAACCTCTGATACGATACCCATAATGTACTTATCATAATTTTGAGCGGCGGCCATCTTGGATTTAAAAAATGATCACAAAATCGTTCTCTGCGCCCTCGAGAACCTAGGATACGATACCCATAATCTAGTTATCATACTTTTGAGCGGCGGCCGTCTCGGATTAAAAAATGATCCCAAAATTGTTTTTAGCACCCTCGAGAACCTCGGACACGATATCCATATTGCTGAAAACATAATTGTTTGCGGCAGCCCTCTTGGATTTCAAAAATGATCACAGAATTGTTCCCTGCATCCTCGAGAACCTCGGACACGATATCAATATTGCTAAAATCATAATTTCGTGCGGCGGCCATCTTGGATTCGAAATATTATCACCAAATCGTTCTCTGCACCCTCGAGAAACTTGTGTACGATATCCATATTGCTGAAATCATAATTTTGTGCGGCGGCCATCTTGGATTTGAAAAATGATCACAAAATCGTTCTCAGCACCCTCGAGAACCTCGGATACGATACCCTTAATGTAGTTATCATACTTTTGAGCGGCGGCCATCTTGGATTTCAAAAATGATCACAAAATCGTTCTGTGCACTCTCGAGAACCTCGGGTACGATACCCATATTTTTGTGTTCATAATCTTGCACGGCGGCCCTATTCGATTTGAAAAATGATCACAAAATCGTTCTCAGCACACTCGAGAGCCTCGGATACGATACCCATAATCTAGTTATCATACTTTTGAGCGGCGGCCGTCGCGGATTAAAAAATGATCCCAAAATTGTTTTTAGCACCCTCGAGAACCTCGGACACGATATCCATATTGCTGAAAACATAATTGTTTGCGGCAGCCCTCTTGGATTTCAAAAATGATCACAGAATTGTTCCCTGCATCCTCGAGAACCTCGGACACGATATCAATATTGCTAAAATCATAATTTCGTGCGGCGGCCATCTTGGATTCGAAATATTATCACCAAATCGTTCTCTGCACCCTCGAGAACCTCGGATACGATACCCATAATGTAGTTATCATAATTTTGAGCGGCGGCCATCTTGGATTTCAAAAATGATCACAAAATCGTTCTTTGCACTCTTTAGAACCTAGGATAGGATACCCATAATCTAGTTATCAAACTTTTGAGCGGCGGCCATCTCGGATTTAAAAATGATCCCAAAATTGTTTTCTGCACCCTCGAGAACCTCGGACACGATATCCATATTGCTGAAAATATAGTTTTGTGCGGCGGCAATCTTGGATTTGAAAAATGATACCAAAATCGTTCTGTGCACTCTCGAGAACCTCGGATACGATACCCATATTTTTGTGATCATAATCTTGCACGGCGGCCCTATTGGATTTGAAAAATGATCCCAAAATTATTTTCTGCACCCTCGAGAACCTCTGATACGATACCCATAATGTAGTTATCATAATTTTGAGCGGCGGCCATCTTGGATTTCAAAAATGATCACAAAATCGTTCTGTGCACTCTCGAGAACCTCGGATACGATACCCATATTTTTGTGATGGTAATCTTGCACGGCGGCCCTATTGGATTTGAAAAATGATCCCAAAATTATTTTCTGCACCCTCGAGAACCTCTGATACGATACCCATAATGTACTTATCATAATTTTGAGCGGCGGCCATCTTGGATTTAAAAAATGATCACAAAATCGTTCTCTGCGCTCTAGAGAACCTAGGATACGATACCCATAATCTAGTTATCATACTTTTGAGCGGCGGCCGTCTCGGATTAAAAAATGATCCCAAAATTGTTTTTAGCACCCTCGAGAACCTCGGACACGATATCCATATTGCTGAAAACATAATTGTTTGCGGCAGCCCTCTTGGATTTCAAAAATGATCACAGAATTGTTCCCTGCATCCTTGAGAACCTCGGACACGATATCAATATTGCTAAAATCATAATTTCGTGCGGCGGCCATCTTGGATTCGAAATATTATCACCAAATCGTTCTCTGCACCCTCGAGAAACTTGTGTACGATATCCATATTGCTGAAATCATAATTTTGTGCGGCGGCCATCTTGGATTTGAAAAATGATCACAAAATCGTTCTCAGCACCCTCGAGAACCTCGGATACGATACCCTTAATGTAGTTATCATACTTTTGAGCGGCGGCCATCTTGGATTTCAAAAATGATCACAAAATCGTTCTGTGCACTCTCGAGAACCTCGGATACGATACCCATATTTTTGTGATCATAATCTTGCACGGCGGCCCTATTGGATTTGAAAAATGATCACAAAATCGTTCTCAGCACACTCGAGAGCCTCTGATACGATACCCATAATCTAGTTATCATACTTTTGAGCGGCGGCCGTCTCGGATTAAAAAATGATCCCAAAATTGTTTTTAGCAACCTCGAGAACCTCGGACACGATATCCATATTGCTGAAAACATAATTGTTTGCGGCAGCCCTCTTGGATTTCAAAAATGATCACAGAATTGTTCCCTGCATCCTCGAGAACGTCGGACACGATATCAATATTGCTAAAATCATAATTTCATGCGGCGGCCATCTTGGATTCGAAATATTATCACCAAATCGTTCTCTGCACCCTCAAGAACCTCGGATACGATACCCATAATGTAGTTATCATAATTTTGAGCGGCGGCCATCTTGGATTTGAAAAATGATACCAAAATTATTTTCTGCACCCTCGAGAACCTCTGATACGATACCCATAATGTACTTATCATATATTTAAGCCGCGGCCATCTTGGATTTGAAAAATGATCACATTTCTGCTCCCTCGAGAACCTCGGATACGATACCCATAATGTAATTATCATACTTTTGAGTGGCGGCCATCTTGGATTTGAAAAATGATCACAAAATCGTTCTCTGCACCCTCGAGAACCTAGGATACGATACCCATAATCTAGTTATCATACATTTGAGGGGCGGCCATCTTGGATTTGAAAAATGATCACAAAATCGCTCTCTGCACACTCGAGAACCTCGGATACGATACCCATAGTGCATTTATCATAATTTTGTGCGGCGGCCATCTTCGATTTGTAAAATGATTACAAAATCGTTCTCTGCACCCTCGAGAACATCGGATACGATACCCATAATGTAGTTATCATAATTTTGAGTGACGGCCATCTTCGATTTGAAAAAGGATCACAAAATCGTTCTCTGCACCCTGGAGAACCTGGGATACGATATCCATAATGTAGTTATCATACTATTGAGAGGCGGCCATCTTCGATTTGAAAAATGATCACAAAATCGTTCTCTGCACCCTCGAGAACCTAGGATACGATACCCATAGTCTTGTTATCATACTTTTGAGCGGAATCCAACCTGGATTTGAAAAATGATCACACAATCGCTCTCTGCACCCTCGAGAACCTCGGATACGATACCCATAATGTAGTTTAACAAACTTTTGAGCGGCGGCCATCTTGGATTTCAAAAATGATCACAAAATCGTTCTGTGCACTCTCGAGAACCTCGGATACGATACCCATATTTTTGTGATCATAATCTTGCACGGCGGCCCTATTGGATTTGAAAAATGATCACAAAATCGTTCTCAGCACCCTCGAGAAACTCGGATACGATACCCATAATGTATTTATCATACTATTGAGCGGCGGCCATCTTCGATTTGAAAAATGATCACAAATTTGTTCTCAGCACCCTCGAGAACCTAGGATACGATACCCATAATGTAGTTATCATAATTTTGAGTGGCGGCCATCTCGGATTTCAAAAATGAACACAAAATCGATCTGTGCACTCTCGAGAACCTCGGATACGATACCAATATTTTTATGATCATAATCTTGCACGGCGGCCATCTCGGATTTAAAAATGATCCCAAAATTATTTTCTGGACCCTCGAGAACATCGGACACGATATCTTTATTGATGAAAACATAATTGTTTGCGGCAACCCTCTTGGATTTCAAAAATGATCATAGTATTGTTCTCTGCACCCTCGAGAACCTCGGACACGATATCCATATTGCTGAAATCATAATTTTGTGCGGCGGCCATCTTCGATTTGTAAAATGATTACAAAATCGTTCTCTGCACCCTCGAGAACATCGGATACGATACCCATAATGTAGTTATCATAATTTTGAGCGGCGGCCATCTTCGATTTGAAAAAGGATTACAAAATCGTTCTCTGCACCCTGGAGAACCTGGGCTACGATATCCATAATGTAGTTATCATACTATTGAGAGGCGGCCATCTTCGATTTGAAAAATGATCACAAAATCGTTCTCTGCACCCTCGAGAACCTAGGATACGATACCCATAATGTAGTTATCATAATTTTGAGTGGCGGCCATCTCGGATTTTTAAAATGATCCCAATATTGTTTTCTGCACCGTCGAGAACCTCGGACACGATATCCGTATTGCTAAAATCATAATTTTGTGCGGCGGCCATCTTGGATTTGAAAAATGATCACAAAATCGCTCTCTGCACCCTCGAGAACCTCGGATACGATATCCGTATTGCTAAAATCATAATTTTGTGCGGCGGCCATCTTGGATTTCAAAAATGATCACAGAATTGTTCTCTGCATCCTCGAGAACCTCGGACACAATATCCATATTTCTAAAATCATAATTTTGTGCGGCGGCCATCTTCGATTTGAAAAATGATCACAAAATCGTTCTCTGCACCCTCGAGAACCTCGGATACGAAACCCATAATTTAGTTATCATACTTTTGAGCGGCGCCAAATTGTTCTCTACACCCTCAAGAACCTCGGATACGATACCCATAATGTAGTTATCATACTTTTGAGCGGCGGCCATCTTGGATTTGAAAAATGATCACAAAATCGTTCTCAGCACCCTCGAGAACCTCTGATACGATACCAATAATGTAGTTATCTCTTATTTTGAGCGGCGGCCATGTCGGATTTAAAAATGATCCCAAAATTGTTTTCTGCACCCGCAAAAACCTCGGACACGATATCCATATTGCTGAAAACATAATTGTTTGCGGCAACCCTCTTGGATTTCAAAAATGATCACAGAATTGTTCTCTGCATCCTCGAGAACCTCGGACACGATATCAATATTGCTAAAATCATAATTTTGTGCGGCGGCCATCTTGGATTCGAAATATTATCACCAAATCGTTCTCTGTACCCTCGAGAAACTCGTGTACGATATCAATATTGATGACAACATAATTGTTTGCAGCAACCCTCTTGGATTTCAAAAATGATCACAGAATTGTTCTCTGCACCTTCGAGAACCTCGGACACGTTATCCATAATGTAGTTATCATACTTTTGAGCGGCGGCCATCTTCGATTTGAAAAAGGATTACAAAATCGTTCTCTGCACCCTGGAGAACCTGGGATACGATATCCATAATGTAGTTATCATACTATTGAGAGGCGGCCATCTTCGATTTGAAAAATGATCACAAAATCGTTCTCTGCACCCTCGAGAACCTAGGATACGATACCCATAATGTAGTTATCATAATTTTGAGTGGCGGCCATCTCGGATTTTTAAAATGATCCCAATATTGTTTTCTGCACCCTCGAGAACCTCGGACACGATATCCGTATTGCTAAAATCATAATTTTGTGCGGCGGCCATCTTGGATTTGAAAAATGATCACAAAATCGCTCTCTGCACCCTCGAGAACCTCGGATACGATATCCGTATTGCTAAAATCATAATTTTGTGCGGCGGCCATCTTGGATTTCAAAAATGATCACAGAATTGTTCTCTGCATCCTCGAGAACCTCGGACACAATATCCATATTTCTAAAATCATAATTTTGTGCGGCGGCCTTCTTGGATTTGAAAAATTATCACCAAATCATTCTCTGCACCCTCGAGAAACTCGTGTACGATATCCATATTGCTGAAATCATAATTTTGTGCGGCGGCCATCTTGGATTTAAAAAATGATCACAAAATCGTTCTCTGCACCCTCGAGAACCTCGGATACGAAACCCATAATTTAGTTATCATACTTTTGAGCGGCGCCAAATCGTTCTCTACACCCTCAAGAACCTCGGATACGATACCCATAATGTAGTTATCAAACTTTTGAGCGGCGGCCATCTTGGATTTGAACAATGATCACAAAATCGTTCTCAGCACCCTCGAGAACCTCTGATACGTTACCCAAAATGTAGTTATCATATTTTTAGCCGCGGCCATCTTGGATTTGAAAAATGATAACATTTCTGCTCCCTCGAGAACCTCGGACACGATATCAATATTGCTAAAATCATAATTTTGTGCGGCGGCCATCTTGGATTCGAAATATTATCACCAAATCGTTCTCTGTACCCTCGAGAAACTCGTGTACGATATCAATATTGATGAAAACATAATTGTTTGCGGCAACCCTCTTGGATTTCAAAAATGATCACAGAATTGTTCTCTGCACCTTCGAGAACCTCGGACACGTTATCCATAATGTAGTTATCATACTTTTGAGCGGCGGCCATCTTCGATTTGAAAAATGATCAAAAAATCGTTCTCTGCACCCTCGAGAACCTCGGATACGATACCCATAATGTAGTTATCATAATTTTGAGCGGCGGCCATCTTGGATTTCAAAAATGATCACAAAATCGTTCTTTGCACTCTCTAGAACCTAGGATACTATACCCATAATATAGTTATCATACTTTTGAGCGGCGGCCATCTTGGATTTGAAAAATGATCACAAAATCGTTCTCTACACCCTAGAGAAACTCGTGTTCGATATCCATATTGCTGAAATCATAATTTTGTGCGGCGGCCATCTTGGATTTGAAAAATGATCACAAAATCGCTCTCTGCACTCTCGAGAACCTAGGATACGATACCCATAATCTAGCTATCATACTTTTGAGCGGCGGCCGTCTCGGATTTAAAAATGATCCCAAAATTGTTTTTAGCACCCTCGAGAACCTCGGACACGAAACCCATAATTAAGTTATCATAATTGTTCTCTGCACCCTCGAGAGCCTCGGACACGATATCCATATTGCTAAAATCATAATTTTGTGCGGCGGCCATCTTGGATTTGAAAAATGATTACCAAATCGTTCTATACACCCATAAGAACCTCGGATACGATACCCATAATTTAGTTATCATACTTTTGAGCGGCGGCCATCTTGGATTTGAAAAATGGTCACAAAATCGTTCTCAGTACCCTCGAGAACCTCTGATACGATACCCATAATGTAGTTATCATATTTTGTAGCCGCGGCCATCTTGGATTGGAAAAATGATCACATTTCTGCTCCCTCGAGAACCTCTGATACGATACCAATAATGTAGATATCCTAATTTTGAGCGGCGGCCATTTCGGATTTAAAAATGATCCCAAAATTGTTTACTGCACCCGCAAAAACCTCGGACACGATATCCATATTGCTGAAAACATAATTGTTTGCGGCAACCCTCTTGGATTTCAAAAATGATCACAGAATTGTTCTCTGCATCCTCGAGAACCTCGGACACGATATCAATATTGCTAAAATCATAATTTTGTGCGGCGGCCATCTTGGATTCGAAATATTATCACCAAATCGTTCTCTGTACCCTCGAGAAACTCGTGTACGATATCAATATTGATGAAAACATAATTGTTTGCGGCAACCCTCTTGGATTTCAAAAATGATCACAGAATTGTTCTCTGCACCTTCGAGAACCTCGGACACGTTATCCATAATGTAGTTATCATACTTTTGAGCGGCGGCCATCTTCGATTTGAAAAAGGATTACAAAATCGTTCTCTGCACCCTGGAGAACCTGGGATACGATATCCATAATGTAGTTATCATACTATTGAGAGGCGGCCATCTTCGATTTGAAAAATGATCACAAAATCGTTCTCTGCACCCTCGAGAACCTAGGATACGATACCCATAATGTAGTTATCATAATTTTGAGTGGCGGCCATCTCGGATTTTTAAAATGATCCCAATATTGTTTTCTGCACCCTCGAGAACCTCGGACACGATATCCGTATTGCTAAAATCATAATTTTGTGCGGCGGCCATCTTGGATTTGAAAAATGATCACAAAATCGCTCTCTGCACCCTCGAGAACCTCGGATACGATATCCGTATTGCTAAAATCATAATTTTGTGCGGCGGCCATCTTGGATTTCAAAAATGATCACAGAATTGTTCTCTGCATCCTCGAGAACCTCGGACACAATATCCATATTTCTAAAATCATAATTTTAAGCGGCGGCCATCTTGGATTTGAAAAATTATCACCAAATCATTCTCTGCACCCTCGAGAAACTCGTGTACGATATCCATATTGCTGAAATCATAATTTTGTGCGGCGGCCATCATGGATTTAAAAAATGATCACAAAATCGTTCTCTGCACCCTCGAGAACCTCGGATACGAAACCCATAATTTAGTTATCATACTTTTGAGCGGCGCCAAATCGTTCTCTACACCCTCAAGAACCTCGGATACGATACCCATAATGTAGTTATCATACTTTTGAGCGGCGGCCATCTTGGATTTGAACAATGATCACAAAATCGTTCTCAGCACCCTCGAGAACCTCTGATACGATACCCAAAATGTAGTTATCATATTTTTTAGCCGCGGCCATCTTGGATTTGAAAAATGATAACATTTCTGCTCCCTCGAGAACCTCGGACACGATATCAATATTGCTAAAATCATAATTTTGTGCGGCGGCCATCTTGGATTCGAAATATTATCACCAAATCGTTCTCTGTACCCTCGAGAAACTCGTGTACGATATCAATATTGATGAAAACATAATTGTTTGGGGCAACCCTCTTGGATTTCAAAAATGATCACAGAATTGTTCTCTGCACCTTCGAGAACCTCGGACACGTTATCCATAATGTAGTTATCATACTTTTGAGGGGCGGCCATCTTCGATTTGAAAAATGATCACAAAATCGTTCTCTGCACCCTCGAGAACCTCGGATACGATACCCATAATGTAGTTATCATAATTTTGAGCGGCGGCCATCTTGGATTTCAAAAATGATCACAAAATCGTTCTTTGCACTCTCTAGAACCTAGGATACTATACCCATAATATAGTTATCATACTTTTGAGCGGCGGCCATCTTGGATTTGAAAAATGATCACAAAATCGCTCTCTGCACACTCGAGAACCTCGGATACGATACCCATAATGTAGTTATCATAATTTTGAGAGGCGGCCATCTTGGATTTAAAAAATGATCACAAAATCGTTCTGTGCACTCTCGAGAACCTCGGATACGATACCCATAAAGTAGTTATCATAATTTTGAGTGGCGGCCATCTTGGATTTCAAAAATGATCACAAAATCGTTCTGTGCACTCTCGAGAACCTCCGATACGATACCCATATTTTTGTGATCATAATCTTGCACGGCGGCCCTAATGGATTTGAAAAATGATCACAAAATCGTTCTCAGCACACTCGAGAGCCTCGAATACGATACCCATAATGTAGTTATCATACTTTTGAGCGGCGTCCATCTTGGATTTGAAAAATGATCACAAAATCGCTCTCTGCACCCTCGAGAACCTCGGACACGATATCCATATTGCTGAAAACATAATTGTTTGCGGCAGCCCTCTTGGATTTCAAAAATGATCACAGAATTGTTCTCGGCATCCTCGAGAACCTCGGACACGATATCCATATTTCTAAAATCATAATTTTGTGCGGCGGCCATCTTGGATTTGAAAAATTCTCACCAAATCGTTCTCTGCACCCTAGAGAAACTCGTGTTCGATATCCATATTGCTGAAATCATAATTTTGTGCGGCGGCCATCTTGGATTTGAAAAATGATCACAAAATCGCTCTCTGCACTCTCGAGAACCTAGGATACGATACCCATAATCTAGCTATCATACTTTTGAGCGGCGGCCGTCTCGGATTTAAAAATGATCCCAAAATTGTTTTTAGCACCCTCGAGAACCTCGGACACGAAACCCATAATTAAGTTATCATAATTGTTCTCTGCACCCTCGAGAGCCTTGGACACGATATCCATATTGCTAAAATCATAATTTTGTGCGGCGGCCATCTTGGATTTGAAAAATGATTACTAAATCGTTCTATACACCCTTAAGACCCTCGGATACGATACCCATAATTTAGTTATCATACTTTTGAGCGGCGGCCATCTTGGATTTGAAAAATGGTCACAAAATCGTTCTCAGTACCCTCGAGAACCTCTGATACGATACCCATAATGTAGTTATCATATTTTGTAGCCGCGGCCATCTTGGATTGGAAAAATGATCACATTTCTGCTCCCTCGAGAACCTCTGATACGATACCAATAATGTAGATATCCTAATTTTGAGCGGCGGCCATGTCGGATTTAAAAATGATCCCAAAATTGTTTTCTGCACCCGCAAAAACCTCGGACACGATATCCATATTGCTGAAAACATAATTGTTTGCGGCAACCCTCTTGGATTTCAAAAATGATCACAGAATTGTTCTCTGCACCCTCGAGAACTTCGGATACGAAACCCATAATTTTGTTATCATAATTGTTCTCTGCACCCTCGAGAGCTCCGGACACGATATCCATATTGCTAAAATCATAATTTTGTGCGGCGGCCATCTTGGATTTGAAAAATGATTACCAAATCGTTCTATACACCCTTAAGAACCTCGGATACGATACCCATAATTTAGTTATCATACTTTTGAGCGGCGGCCATCTTGGATTTGAAAAATGATCACATTTCTGCTCCCTCGAGAACCTCTGATACGATACCAATAATGTAGATATCCTAATTTTGAGCGGCGACCATGTCGGATTTAAAAATGATCCCAAAATTGTTTTCTGCACCCGCAAAAACCTCGGACACGATATCCATATTGCTGAAAACATAATTGTTTGCGGCAACCCTCTTGGATTTCAAAAATGATCACAGAATTGTTCTCTGCATCCTCGAGAACCTCGGACACGATATCAATATTGCAAAAATCATAATTTTGTGCGGCGGCCATCTAGGATTCGAAATATTATCACCAAATCGTTCTCTGTACCCTCGAGAAACTCGTGTACGATATCAATATTGATGAAAACATAATTGTTTGCGGCAACCCTCTTGGATTTCAAAAATGATCACAGAATTGTTCTCTGCACCTTCGAGAACCTCGGACACGTTATCCATAATGTAGTTATCATACTTTTGAGCGGCGGCCATCTTCGATTTGAAAAATGATCACAAAATCGTTCTCTGCACCCTCGAGAACCTCGGATACGATACCCATAATGTAGTTATCATAATTTTGAGCGGCGGCCATCTTGGATTTGAAAAATGATCACAAAATCATTCTCTGCACCCTCGAGAACCTAGGATACGATACCCATAATCTAGTTATCATACATTTGAGCGGCAGCCATCTTGGATTTGAAAAATGATCACAAAATCGCTCGCTGCACCCTCGAGAACCTCGGATACGATACCCATAATCTTGTTATCATACTTTTGAGCGGCGGCCATCTTGGATTTCAGAAATGATTACAAAATCGCTCTCTGCACCCTCGAGAACCTCGGATACGATACCCATAATGTAGTTATCATACTTTTGAGAGGCGGCCATCTTGGATTTGAAAAATGATCACAAAATCGTTCTCTGCACCCTCAAGAACCTAGGATACGATACCCATAATCTAGTATCATGCTTTTGAGCGGCGGCCATCTTGCATTTGAAAAATGATCACAAAATCGCTCTCTGCACCCTCGAGAACCTCGGATACGATATCCGTATTGCTAAAATCATAATTTTGTGCGGCGGCCATCTTGGATTTGAAAAATGATCACAAAATCGCTCTCTGCACCCTCGAGAACCTCGGATACGATATCCGTATTGCTAAAATCATAATTTTGTGCGGCGGCCATCTTGGATTTCAAAAATGATCACAGAATTGTTCTCTGCATCCTCGAGAACCTCGGACACAATATCCATATTTCTAAAATCATAATTTTGTGCGGCGGCCATCTTGGATTTGAAAAATTATCACCAAATCATTCTCTGCACCCTCGAGAAACTCGTGTACGATATCCATAATGCTGAAATCATAATTTTGTGCGGCGGCCATCTTGTATTTGAAAAATGATCACAAAATCGTTCTCTGCACCCTCGAGAACCTCGGATACGAAACCCATAATTTAGTTATCATACTTTTGAGCGGCGGCCATCTTGTATTTGAAAAATGATCACAAAATCGTTCTCAGCACCCTCGAGAACCTCTGATACGATACCCATAATGTAGTTATCATATTTTTTAGCCGCGGCCATCTTGGATTTGAAAAATTATAACATTTCTGCTCCCTCGAGAACCTCTGATACGATACCAATAATGTAGTTATCTCTTATTTTGAGCGGCGGCCATGTCGGATTTAAAAATGATCCCAAAATTGTTTTCTGCACCCGCAAAAACCTCGGACACGATATCCATATTGCTGAAAACATAATTGTTTGCGGCAACCCTCTTGGATTTCAAAAATGATCACAGAATTGTTCTCTGCATCCTCGAGAACCTCGGACACGATATCAATATTGCTAAAATCATAATTTTGTGCGGCGGCCATCTTGGATTCGAAATATTATCACCAAATCGTTCTCTGTACCCTCGAGAAACTCGTGTACGATATCAATATTGATGAAAACATAATTGTTTGCGGCAATCCTCTTGGATTTCAAAAATGATCACAGAATTGTTCTCTGCACCTTCGAGAACCTCGGACACGTTATCCATAATGTAGTTATCATACTTTTGAGCGGCGGCCATCTTCGATTTGAAAAAGGATTACAAAATCGTTCTCTGCACCCTGGAGAACCTGGGATACGATATCCATAATGTAGTTATCATACTATTGAGAGGCGGCCATCTTCGATTTGAAAAATGATCACAAAATCGTTCTCTGCACCCTCGAGAACCTAGGATACGATACCCATAATGTAGTTACCATAATTTTGAGTGGCGGCCATCTCGGATTTTTAAAATGATCCCAATATTGTTTTCTGCACCCTCGAGAACCTCGGACACGATATCCGTATTGCTAAAATCATAATTTTGTGCGGCGGCCATCTTGGATTTGAAAAATGATCACAAAATCGCTCTCTGCACCCTCGAGAACCTCGGATACGATATCCGTTTTGCTAAAATCATAATTTTGTGCGGCGGCCATCTTGGATTTGAAAAATGATCACAAAATCGCTCTCTGCACCCTCGAGAACCTCGGATACGATATCCGTATTGCTAAAATCATAATTTTGTGCGGCGGCCATCTTGGATTTGAAAAATGATCACAAAATCGCTCTCTGCACCCTCGAGAACCTCGGATACGATATCCGTATTGCTAAAATCATAATTTTGTGCGGCGGCCATCTTGGATTTCAAAAATGATCACAGAATTGTTCTCTGCATCCTCGAGAACCTCGGACACAATATCCATATTTCTAAAATCATAATTTTGTGCGGCGGCCATCTTGGATTTGAAAAATTATCACCAAATCATTCTCTGCACCCTCGAGAAACTCGTGTACGATATCCATAATGCTGAAATCATAATTTTGTGCGGCGGCCATCTTGGATTTGAAAAATGATCACAAAATCGTTCTCTGCACCCTCGAGAACCTCGGATACGAAACCCATAATTTAGTTATCATACTTTTGAGCGGCGGCCATCTTGGATTTGAAAAATGATCACAAAATCGTTCTCAGCACCCTCGAGAACCTCTGATACGATACCCATAATGTAGTTATCATATTTTTTAGCCGCGGCCATCTTGGATTTGAAAAATTATAACATTTCTGCTCCCTCGAGAACCTCTGATACGATACCAATAATGTAGTTATCTCTTATTTTGAGCGGCGGCCATGTCGGATTTAAAAATGATCCCAAAATTGTTTTCTGCACCCGCAAAAACCTCGGACACGATATCCATATTGCTGAAAACATAATTGTTTGCGGCAACCCTCTTGGATTTCAAAAATGATCACAGAATTGTTCTCTGCATCCTCGAGAACCTCGGACACGATATCAATATTGCTAAAATCATAATTTTGTGCGGCGGCCATCTTGGATTCGAAATATTATCACCAAATCGTTCTCTGTACCCTCGAGAAACTCGTGTACGATATCAATATTGATGAAAACATAATTGTTTGCGGCAACCCTCTTGGATTTCAAAAATGATCACAGAATTGTTCTCTGCACCTTCGAGAACCTCGGACACGTTATCCATAATGTAGTTATCATACTTTTGAGCGGCAGCCATCTTCGATTTGAAAAAGGATTACAAAATCGTTCTCTGCACCCTGGAGAACCTGGGATACGATATCCATAATGTAGTTATCATACTATTGAGAGGCGGCCATCTTCGATTTGAAAAATGATCACAAAATCGTTCTCTGCACCCTCGAGAACCTAGGATACGATACCCATAATGTAGTTATCATAATTTTGAGTGGCGGCCATCTCGGATTTTTAAAATGATCCCAATATTGTTTTCTGCACCCTCGAGAACCTCGGACACGATATCCGTATTGCTAAAATCATAACTTTGTGCGGCGGCCATCTTGGATTTGAAAAATGATCACAAAATCGCTCTCTGCACCCTCGAGAACCTCGGATACGATATCCGTTTTGCTAAAATCATAATTTTGTGCGGCGGCCATCTTGGATTTCAAAAATGATCACAGAATTGTTCTCTGCATCCTCGAGAACCTCGGACACAATATCCATATTTCTAAAATCATAATTTTGTGCGGCGGCCATCTTGGATTTGAAAAATTATCACCAAATCATTCTCTGCACCCTCGAGAAACTCGTGTACGATATCCATATTGCTGAAATCATAATTTTGTGCGGCGGCCATCTTGGATTTAAAAAATGATCACAAAATCGTTCTCTGCACCCTCGAGAACCTCGGATACGAAACCCATAATTTAGTTATCATACTTTTGAGCGGCGCCAAATCGTTCTCTACACCCTCAAGAACCTCGGATACGATACCCATAATGTAGTTATCATACTTTTGAGCGGCGGCCATCTTGGATTTGAACAATGATCACAAAATCGTTCTCAGCACCCTCGAGAACCTCTGATACGATACCCAAAATGTAGTTATCATATTTTTTAGCCGCGGCCATCTTGGATTTGAAAAATGATAACATTTCTGCTCCCTCGAGAACCTCGGACACGATATGAATATTGCTAAAATCATAATTTTGTGCGGCGGCCATCTAGGATTCGAAATATTATCACTAAATCGTTCTCTGTACCCTCGAGAAACTCGTGTACGATATCAATATTGATGAAAACATAATTGTTTGCGGCAACCCTCTTGGATTTCAAAAATGATCACAGAATTGTTCTCTGCACCTTCGAGAACCTCGGACACGTTATCCATAATGTAGTTATCATACTTTTGAGCGGCGGCCATCTTCAATTTGAAAAATGATCACAAAATCGTTCTCTGCACCCTCGAGAACCTCGGATACGATACCCATAATGTAGTTATCATAATTTTGAGCGGCGGCCATCTTGGATTTCAAAAATGATCACAAAATCGTTCTTTGCACTCTCTAGAACCTAGGATACTATACCCATAATATAGTTATCATACTTTTGAGCGGCGGCCATCTTGGATTTGAAAAATGATCACAAAATCGCTCTCTGCACACTCGAGAACCTCGGATACGATACCCATAATGTAGTTATCATAATTTTGAGAGGCGGCCATCTTGGATTTAAAAAATGATCACAAAATCGTTCTGTGCACTCTCGAGAATCTCGGATACGATACCCATAAAGTAGTTATCATAATTTTGAGTGGCGGCCATCTTGGATTTCAAAAATGATCACAAAATCGTTCTGTGCACTCTCGAGAACCTCCGATACGATACCCATATTTTTGTGATCATAATCTTGCACGGCGGCCCTATTGGATTTGAAAAATGATCACAAAATCGTTCTCAGCACACTCGAGAGCCTCGAATAAGATACCCATAATGTAGTTATCATACTTTTGAGCGGCATCCATCTTGGATTTGAAAAATGATCACAAAATCGCTCTCTGCACCCTCGAGAACCTCGGACACGATATCCATATTGCTGAAAACATAATTGTTTGCGGCAGCCCTCTTGGATTTCAAAAATGATCACAGAATTGTTCTCGGCATCCTCGAGAACCTCGGACAAGATATCCATATTTCTAAAATCATAATTTTGTGCGGCGGCCATCTTGGATTTGAATAATTCTCACCAAATCGTTCTCTGCACCCTAGAGAAACTCGAGTTCGATATCCATATTGCTGAAATCATAATTTTGTGCGGCGGCCATCTTGGATTTGAAAAATGATCACAAAATCGATCTCTGCACTCTCGAGAACCTAGGATACGATACCCATAATCTAGCTATCATACTTTTGAGCGGCGGCCGTCTCGGATTTAAAAATGATCCCAAAATTGTTTTTAGCACCCTCGAGAACCTCGGACACGAATCCCATAATTTAGTTATCATAATTGTTCTCTGCACCCTCGAGAGCCTCAGACACGATTTCCATATTGCTAAAATCATAATTTTGTGCGGCGACCATCTTGGATTTGAAAAATGATTACCAAATCGTTCTATACACCCTTAAGAACCTCGGATACGATACCCATAATTTAGTTATCATACTTTTGAGCGGCGTTCATCTTGGATTTGATAATGGTCACAAAATCGTTCTCAGTACCCTCGAGAACCTCTGATACGATACCCATAATGTAGTTATCATATTTTGTAGCCGCGGCCATCTTGGATTGGAAAAATGATCACATTTCTGCTCCCTCGAGAACCTCTGATACGATACCAATAATGTAGATATCCTAATTTTGAGCGGCGGCCATGTCGGATTTAAAAATGATCCCAAAATTGTTTTCTGCACCCGCAAAAACCTCGGACACGATATCCATATTGCTGAAAACATAATTGTTTGCGGCAGCCCTCTTGGATTTCAAAAATGATCACAGAATTGTTCTCGGCATCCTCGAGAACCTCGGACAAGATATCCATATTTCTAAAATCATAATTTTGTGCGGCGGCCATCTTGGATTTGAATAATTCTCACCAAATCGTTCTCTGCACCCTAGAGAAACTCGAGTTCGATATCCATATTGCTGAAATCATAATTTTGTGCGGCGGCCATCTTGGATTTGAAAAATGATCACAAAATCGATCTCTGCACTCTCGAGAACCTAGGATACGATACCCATAATCTAGCTATCATACTTTTGAGCGGCGGCCGTCTCGGATTTAAAAATGATCCCAAAATTGTTTTTAGCACCCTCGAGAACCTCGGACACGAATCCCATAATTTAGTTATCATAATTGTTCTCTGCACCCTCGAGAGCCTCGGACACGATATCCATATTGCTAAAATCATAATTTTGTGCGGCGGCCATCTTGGATTTGAAAATGATTACCAAATCGTTCTATACACCCTTAAGAACCTCGGATACGATACCCATAATTTAGTTATCATACTTTTGAGCGGCGGCCATCTTGGATTTGAAAAATGATCACAAAATCGTTCTGAGTACCCTCGAGAACCTCTGATACGATACCCATAATGTAGTTATCATATTTTGTAGCCGCGGCCATCTTGGATTGGAAAAATGATCACATTTCTGCTCCCTCGAGAACCTCTGATACGATACCAATAATGTAGATATCCTAATTTTGAGCGGCGGCCATGTCGGATTTAAAAATGATCCCAAAATTGTTTTCTGCACCCGCAAAAACCTCGGACACGATATCCATATTGCTGAAAACATAATTGTTTGCGGCAACCCTCTTGGATTTCAAAAATGATCACAGAATTGTTCTCTGCATCCTCGAGAACCTCGGACACGATATCAATATTGCAAAAATCATAATTTTGTGCGGCGGCCATCTAGGATTCGAAATATTATCACCAAATCGTTCTCTGTACCCTCGAGAAACTCGTGTACGATATCAATATTGATGAAAACATAATTGTTTGCGGCAACCCTCTTGGATTTCAAAAATGATCACAGAATTGTTCTCTGCACCTTCGAGAACCTCGGACACGTTATCCATAATGTAGTTATCATACTTTTGAGCGGCGGCCATCTTCGATTTGAAAAATGATCACAAAATCGTTCTCTGCACCCTCGAGAACCTCGGATACGATACCCATAATGTAGTTATCATAATTTTGAGCGGCGGCCATCTTGGATTTGAAAAATGATCACAAAATCATTCTCTGCACCCTCGAGAACCTAGAATACGATACCCATAATCTAGTTATCATACATTTGAGTGGCGGCCATCTTGGATTTGAAAAATGATCACAAAATCGCTCGCTGCACCCTCGAGAACCTCGGATACGATACCCATAATCTTGTTATCATACTTTTGAGCGGCGGCCATCTTGGATTTCAAAAATGATTACAAAATCGCTCTCTGCACCCTCGAGAACCTCGGATACGATACCCATAATGTAGTTATCATACTTTTGAGAGGCGGCCATCTTGGATTTGAAAAATGATCACAAAATCGTTCTCTGCACCCTCAAGAACCTAGGATACGATACCCATAATCTTGTTATCATACTTTTGAGCGGCGGCCATCTTGGATTTGAAAAATGATCACAAAATCGCTCTCTGCACCCTCGAGAACCTCGGATACGATACCCATAATGTAGTTATCATAATTTTGAGTGGCGGCCATCTTGCATTTAAAAAATGATCACAAAATCGTTCTGTGCACTCTCGAGAACCTCGGATATGATACCCATAATGTAGTTATCATACTTTTGAGCGGCGACCATCTTGGATTTGAAAAATGATCACAAAATCGCTCTCTGCACTCTCGAGAACCTCGGTTACGATACCGATATTTTTGTGATCATAATCTTGCACGGCGGCCCTATTGGATTTGAAAAATGATCACAAAATCGTTCTCAGCACCCTCGAGAACCTCGGATACGATACCCATAATGTTGTTATCATACTTTTGAGCGGCGGCCATCTTGGATTTGAAAACTGATCACAAACTCATTCCATGCGCCCTCGAGAACCTATGATACGATACCCATAATCTAGTTATCATACTTTTGAGCGGCGGCCGTCTCCTCATTGTTTTTAGCACCCTCGAGAACCTCGGACACGATATCCATATTGCTGAAAACATAATTGTTTGCGGCAGCCCTCTTGGATTTCAAAAATGATCACAGAATTGTTCCCTGCACCCTCGAGAACCTCGGATACGAAACCCATAATTTAGTTATCATAATTGTTCTCTGCACCTTCGAGAACCTCGGACACGATATCCATATTGCTAAAATCCTAAATTTTGTGCGGCGGCCATCTTGGATTTGATAAATGATAACCAAATCGTTCTATACACCCTCAAGAACCTCAGATACGATACCCATAATGTAGTTATCATACTTTTGAGCGGCGCCAAATCGTTCTCTACACCCTCAAGAACCTCGGATTCGATACCCATAATGTAGTTATCATACTTTTGAGCGGCGGCCATCTTGGATTTGAAAAATGATCACATTTCTGCTCCCTCGAGAACCTCTGATACGATACCCATAATGTACTTATCATATATTTTAAGCCGCGGCCATCTTGGATTTGAAAAATGATCACATTTCTGCTCCCTCGAGAACCTCGGATACGATACCCATAATCTAGTTATCATACATTTGAGCGGCGGCCATCTTGGATTTCAAAAATGATCACAGAATTGTTCTCTGCACCCTCGAGAACCTCGGATACGATACCCATAATGTATTTATCAAAATTTTGAGCGGCGGTCATCTTGGATTTAAAAAATGATCACAAAATCGTTCTCTGCACTCTCGAGAACCTCGGATACGATACCCATAATGTAGTTATCATACTTTTGAGCGGCGGCCATCTTGGATTTGAAAAATGATCACAAAATCGTTCTCTGCACCCTCGAGAACCTCGGATACGATACCCATAATATAGTTATCATAATTTTGAGCAGCGGCCATCTTGGATTTCAAAAATGATCACAAAATCGTTCTTTGCACTCTCTAGAACCTAGGATACGATACCCATAATAAAGTTATCATACTTTTGAGCGGCGGTCATCTCGGATTTAAAAATGATCCCAAAAGTGTTTTCTGCACCCTCGAGAACCTCGGACACGATATCCATATTGCTGAAAACATAATTTTGTGCGGGGGCCATCTTGGATTTGAATAATGATGTCAAAATCGTTCTCTGCTCCCTCGAGAACCTACTTTACGATACCCATAATCTTGTTATCATACTTTTGAGCAAAGGCCATCTTGGATTTGAAAAATGATCACAAAATCGCTCTCTGCACCCTCGAGAACCTCGGATACGATACCCATAATGTAGTTATCATACTTTTGAGTGGCGGCCATCTTGGATTTGAAATATGATCACAAAATTGTTCTCTGCACCCTCGAGAACCTAGGATACGTTACTCATGATCTAGTTATCATACTTTCGAGCGGCGGCCATCTTGGATTTGAAAAATGATCACAAACTCGCTCTCTGCACTCTCGAGAACCTCGTATACGATACCCATATTTTTGTGATCATAATCTTGCATGGCGGCCCTATTGGATTTGAAAAATGATCACAAAATCGTTCTCGGCACCCTCGAGAGCCTCGGATACGATACCCATAATGTAGTTATCATACTTTTGAGCGGCGGCCATCTTGGATTTGAAAACTTATCACAAAATCGTTCTCTGCGCCCTCGAGAACCTAGGATACGATACCCATAATCTAGTCATCATACTTTTGAGCGGCGGTCATCTCGGATTTAAAAATGATCCCAAAAGTGTTTTCTGCACCCTCGAGAACCTCGGACACGATATCCATATTGCTGAAAACATAATTTTGTGCGGGGGCCATCTTGGATTTGAATAATGATGTCAAAATCGTTCTCTGCTCCCTCGAGAACCTACTTTACGATACCCATAATCTTGTTATCATACTTTTGAGCAAAGGCCATCTTGGATTTGAAAAATGATCACAAAATCGCTCTCTGCACCCTCGAGAACCTCGGATACGATACCCATAATGTAGTTATCATACTTTTGAGTGGCGGCCATCTTGGATTTGAAATATGATCACAAAATTGTTCTCTGCACCCTCGAGAACCTAGGATACGTTACTCATGATCTAGTTATCATACTTTCGAGCGGCGGCCATCTTGGATTTGAAAAATGATCACAAACTCGCTCTCTGCACTCTCGAGAACCTCGTATACGATACCCATATTTTTGTGATCATAATCTTGCATGGCGGCCCTATTGGATTTGAAAAATTATCACAAAATCGTTCTCGGCACCCTCGAGAGCCTCGGATACGATACCCATAATGTAGTTATCATACTTTTGAGCGGCGGCCATCTTGGATTTGAAAACTTATCACAAAATCGTTCTCTGCGCCCTTGAGAACCTAGGATACGATACCCATAATCTAGTCATCATACTTTTGAGCGGCGGCGGTCTCGGATTTAAAAATGATCCCAAAATTGTTTTTAGCACCCTTGAGAACCTCGGACACGATATCCATATTGCTGAAAACATAATTGTTTGCGACAGCCCTCTTGGATTTCAAAAATGATCACAGAATTGTTCTCTGCACCCTCGAGAACCTCGGATACGATACCCATAATGTATTTATCAAAATTTTGAGCGGCGGCCATCTTGGATTTAAAAAATGATCACAAAATCATTCTGTGCACTCTCGAGAACCTCGGATACGATACCCATAATGTAGTTATCATACTTTTGAGCGGCGGCCATCTTGGATTTGAAAAATGATCACAAAATCGTTCTCTGCACCCTCGAGAACCTCGGATACGATACCCATAATATAGTTATCATAATTTTGAGCAGCGGCCATCTTGGATTTCAAAAATGATCACAAAATCGTTCTTTGCACTCTCTAGAACCTAGGATACGATACCCATAATAAAGTTATCATACTTTTGAGCGGCGGCCATCTTGGATTTGAAAACTGATCACAAACTCATTCTCTGCGCCCTCGAGAACCTATGATACGATACCCATAATCTAGTTATCATACTTTTGAGCGGCGGCCGTCTCCTCATTGTTTTTAGCACCCTCGAGAACCTCGGACACGATATCCATATTGCTGAAAACATAATTGTTTGCGACAGCCCTCTTGGATTTCAAAAATGATCACAGAATTGTTCTCTGCACCCTCGAGAACCTCGGATACGATACCCATAATGTATTTATCAAAATTTTGAGCGGCGGTCATCTTGGATTTAAAAAATGATCACAAAATCGTTCTCTGCACTCTCGAGAACCTCGGATACGATACCCATAATGTAGTTATCATACTTTTGAGCGGCGGCCATCTTGGATTTGAAAAATGATCACAAAATCGTTCTCTGCACCCTTGAGAACCTCGGATACGATACCCATAATATAGTTATCATAATTTTGAGCAGCGGCCATCTTGGATTTCAAAAATGATCACAAAATCGTTCTTTGCACTCTCTAGAACCTAGGATACGATACCCATAATAAAGTTATCATACTTTTGAGCGGCGGTCATCTCGGATTTAAAAATGATCCCAAAAGTGTTTTCTGCACCCTCGAGAACCTTGGACACGATATCCATATTGCTGAAAACATAATTTTGTGCGGGGGCCATCTTGGATTTGAATAATGATGTCAAAATCGTTCTCTGCTCCCTCGAGAACCTACTATATGATACCCATAATCTTGTTATCATACTTTTGAGCAAAGGCCATCTTGGATTTGAAAAATGATCACAAAATCGCTCTCTGCACCCTCGAGAACCTCGGATACGATACCCATAATGTAGTTTTCATAATTTTGAGCGGCGGCCATCTTGGATTTCAAAAATTATCACAAAATCGTTCTGTGCACTCTCGAGAACCTCGGATACGATATCCATATTTTTATGATCATAATCTTGCATTGCGGCCATCTCGGATTTAAAAATGATCCCAAAATTATTTCTGCACCCTCAAAAACCTCGGACACGATATCCATATTTTTGTGATCATAATCTAGCATGGCGGCCCTATTGGATTTGAAAAATGATCACAATATCGTTCTCGGCACCCTCGAGAGCCTCGGATACGATACCCATAATGTAGTTATCATACTTTTGAGCGGCGGCCATCTTGGATTTGAAAACTTATCACAAAATCGTTCTCTGCGCCCTCGAGAACCTAGGATACGATACCCATAATCTAGTCATCATACTTTTGAGCGGCGGCCGTCTCGGATTTAAAAATAATCCCAAAATTGTTTTTAGCACCCTTGAGAACCTCGGACACGATATCCATATTGCTGAAAACATAATTGTTTGCGACAGCCCTCTTGGATTTCAAAAATGATCACAGAATTGTTCTCTGCACCCTCGAGAACCTCGGATACGATACCCATAATGTAATTATCAAAATTTTGAGCGGCGGCCATCTTGGATTTAAAAAATGATCACAAAATCATTCTGTGCACTCTCGAGAACCTCGGATACGATACCCATAATGTAGTTATCATACTTTTGAGCGGCGGCCATCTTGGATTTGAAAAATGATCACAAAATCGTTCTCTGCACCCTCGAGAACCTCGGATACGATACCCATAATATAGTTATCATAATTTTGAGCAGCGGCCATCTTGGATTTCAAAAATGATCACAAAATCGTTCTTTGCACTCTCTAGAACCTAGGATACGATACCCATAATAAAGTTATCATACTTTTGAGCGGCGGTCATCTCGGATTTAAAAATGATCCCAAAAGTGTTTTCTGCACTCTCGAGAAACTCGGACACGATATCCATATTGCTGAAAACATAATTTTGTGCGGGGGCCATCTTGGATTTGAATAATGATGTCAAAATCGTTCTCTGCTCCCTCGAGAACCTACTATACGATTCCCATAATCTTGTTATCATACTTTTGAGCGGCGGCCATCTTGGATTTGAAAAATGATCACAAATTCGCTCTCTGAACCCTCGAGAACCTCGGATACGATACCCATAATGTAGTTATCATACTTTTGAGTGGCGGCCATCTTGGATTTGAAATATGATCACAAAATTGTTCTCTGCACCCTCGAGAACCTAGGATACGATACCCATGATCTAGTTATCATACTTTCGAGCGGCGGCCATATTGGATTTAAAAAATGATCACAAAATCGTTATAAGCATTCTCGAGAACCTCGGATATGATACCCATAATGTAGTTATCTTACTTTTGAGCGGCGTCCATCTTGGAATTGAAAAACTATCACAAAATCGCTCTCTGCACTCTCGAGAACCTAGGATACGATACCCATAATCTAGCTATCATACTTTTGAGCGGCGGCCGTCTCGGATTTAAAAATGATCCCAAAATTGTTTTTAGCACCCTCTCGAACCTCGGACACGATATCCATATTGCTGAAAACATAATTGTTTGCGGCAGCCCTCTTGGATTTCAAAAATGATCACGGAATTGTTCTCTGCACCCTCGAGAGCCTCGGACACGATATCCATATTGCTAAAATCATAATTTTGTGCGGCGGCCATCTTGGATTTGAAAAATGATTACCAAATCGTTCTATACACCCTCAAGAACCTCGGATACGATACCCATAATGTAGTTATCATACTTTTGAGCGGCGCCAAATCGTTCTCTACACCCTCAAGAACCTCGGATACGATACCCATAATGTAGTTATCATACTTTTGAGCGGCGGCCATCTTGGATTTGAAAAATGATCACAAAATCGTTCTTAGAACCCTCGAGAACCTCTGATACGATACCCATAATGTAGTTATCATATTTTGTAGCCGCGGCCTTCTTGGATTTGAAAAATGATCACATTTCTGCTCCCTCGAGAACCTCTGATACGATACCAATAATGTAGATATCCTAATTTTGAGCGGCGGCCATGTCGGATTTAAAAATGATCCCAAAATTGTATTCTGCACCCTCAAAAACCTCGGACACTATATCCATATTGCTGAAAACATAATTGTTTGCGGCAACCCTCTTGGATTTCAAAAATGATCACAGAATTGTTCTCTGCACCCTCGAGAACCTCGGACACGATATCCATAATGTAGTTATAATACTTTTGAGCGGCGGCCATCTTCGATTTAAAAAATGATCACAAAATCGTTCTCTGCACCCTCGAGATCCTCGGATACGATACCCATAATGTAGTTATCATAATTTTGAGCGGCGGCCATCTTGGATTTCAAAAATGATCAAATTTCTGCTCCCTCGAGAACCTCGGATACGATATCCATAATGTAATTATCATACTTTTGAGCGGCGGCCATCTTGGATTTGAAAAATGATCACAAAATCGTTCTCTGCACCCTCGAGAACCTAGGATACAATACCCATAATCTAGTTATCATACATTTGAGCGGCGGCCATCTTGGATTTGAAAAATGATCACAAAATCGCTCTCTGAACCCTCGAGAACCTCGAATACGATACCCATAATGTATTTATCATAATTTTGAGCGGCGGCCATCTTGGATTTAAAAAATGATCACAAAATCGTTCTGTGCACTCTCGAGAACCTCGTATACGATACCCATAATGAAGTTATCATACTTTTGAGCGGCGGCCATCGTGGATTTGAAAAATGATCACAAAATCGCTCTCTGCACCCTCGAGAACCTCGGATACGATACCCATAATGTAGTTATCATAATTTTGAGCGGCGGCCATCTTGGATTTGAAAAATGATAACAAAATCGTTCTCTGCACCCTCGAGAACCTAGTATACGATACCCACAATCTTGTTATCATACTTTTGAGCGGCGGCCATCTTGGATTTGAAAAATGATCACAAAATCGCTCTCTGCACCCTCGAGAACCTCGGATACGATACCCATAATGTTTTTATCATAATTTTGAGCGGCGGCCATCTTGGATTTAAAAAATGATCACAAAATTGTTCTGTGCACTCTCGAGAACCTCGGATATGATACCCGTAATGTAGTAATCATACTTTTGAGCGGCGAACATCTTGGATTTGAAAAATGATCACAAACTCGCTCTCTGCACTCTCGAGAACCTCGGATACGATACCCATATTTTTGTGATCATAATCTTGCATGGCGGCCCTGTTGGATTTGAAAAATGATCACAATATCGTTCTCGGCACCCTCGAGAGCCTCGGATACGATACCCATAATGTAGTTATCATACTTTTGAGCGGCGGCCATCTTGGATTTGAAAACTTATCACAAAATCGTTCTCTGCGCCCTCGAGAACCTAGGATACGATACCCATAATCTAGTTATCATACTTTTGAGCGGCGGCCGTCTCGGATTTAAAAATGATCCCAAAATTGTTTTTAGCACCCTCGAGAACCTCGGACACGATATCCATATTGCTGAAAACATAATTGTTTGCGACAGCCCTCTTGGATTTCAAAAATGATCACAGAATTGTTCTCTGCACCCTCGAGAACCTCGGATACGATACCCATAATGTATTTATCAAAATTTTGAGCGGCGGTCATCTTGGATTTAAAAAATGATCACAAAATCGTTCTCTGCACTCTCGAGAACCACTGATACGATACCCATAATGTAGTTATCATACTTTTGAGCGGCGGCCATCTTGGATTTGAAAAATGATCACAAAATCGTTCTTTGCACTCTCTAGAACCTAGGATACGATACCCATAATAAAGTTATCATACTTTTGAGCGGCGGTCATCTCGGATTTAAAAATGATCCCAAAAGTGTTTTCTGCACCCTCAAGAACCTCGGACACGATATCCATATTGCTGAAAACATAATTTTGTGCGGGGGCCATCTTGGATTTGAATAATGATGTCAAAATCGTTCTCTGCTCCCTCGAGAACCTACTATACGATACCCATAATCTTGTTATCATACTTTTGAGCAAAGGCCATCTTGGATTTGAAAAATGATCACAAAATCGCTCTCTGCACCCTCGAGAACCTCGGATACGATACCCATAATGTAGTTATCATACTTTTGAGTGGCGGCCATCTTGGATTTGAAATATGATCACAAAATTGTTCTCTGCACCCTCGAGAACCTAGGATACGATACCCATGATCTAGTTATCATACTTTCGAGCGGCGGCCATCTTGGATTTGAAAAATGATCACAAACTCGCTCTCTGCACTCTCGAGAACCTCGTATACGATACCCATATTTTTGTGATCATAATCTTGCATGGCGGCCCTATTGGATTTGAAAAATGATCACAAAATCGTTCTCGGCACCCTCGAGAGCCTCGGATACGATACCCATAATGTAGTTATCATACTTTTGAGCGGCGGCCATCTTGGATTTGAAAACTTATCACAAAATCGTTCTCTGCGCCCTCGAGAACCTAGGATACGATACCCATAATCTAGTCATCATACTTTTGAGCGGCGGCCGTCTCGGATTTAAAAATGATCCCAAAATTGTTTTTAGCACCCTTGAGAACCTCGGACACGATATCCATATTGCTGAAAACATAATTGTTTGCGACAGCCCTCTTGGATTTCAAAAATGATCACAGAATTGTTCTCTGCACCCTCGAGAACCTCGGATACGATACCCATAATGTATTTATCAAAATTTTGAGCGGCGGCCATCTTGGATTTAAAAAATGATCACAAAATCATTCTGTGCACTCTCGAGAACCTCGGACACGATACCCATAATGTAGTTATCATAATTTTGTGCGGGGGCCATCTTGGATTTGAATAATGATGTCAAAATCGTTCTCTGCTCCCTCGAGAACCTACTATATGATACCCATAATATTGTTATCATACTTTTGAGCGGCGGCCATCTTGGATTTGAAAAATGATCACAAAATCGCTCTCTGCACCCTCGAGAACCTCGGATACGATACCCATAATGTAGTTATCATACTTTTGAGTGGCGGCCATCTTGGATTTGAAATATGATCACAAAATTGTTCTCTGCACCCTCGAGAACCTAGGATACGATACCCATGATCTAGTTATCATACTTTCGAGCGGCGGCCATCTTGGATTTAAAAAATGATCACAAAATCGTTATAAGCACTCTCGAGAACCTCGGATATGATACCCATAATGTAGTTATCTTACTTTTGAGCGGCGACCATCTTGGAATTGAAAAATTATCACAAAATCGCTCTCTGCACTCTCGAGAACCTAGGATACGATACCCATAATCTAGCTATCATACTTTTGAGCGGCGGCCGTCTCGGATTTAAAAATGATCCCAAAAAATTTTTTTTAGCACCCTCTCGAACCTCGGACACGATATTCATATTGCTGAGAACATAATTGTTTGCGGCAGCCCTCTTGGATTTCAAAAATGATCACGGAATTGTTCTCTGCACCCTCGAGAACTTTGGATACGAAACCCATAATTTAGTTATCTTAATTGTTCTCTGCACCCTCGAGAGCCTCGGACACGATATCCATATTGCTAAAATCATAATTTTGTGCGGCGGCCATCTTGGATTTGAAAAATGATTACCAAATCGTTCTATACACCCTCAAGAACCTCGGATACGATACCCATAATGTAGTTATCATACTTTTGAGCGGCGCCAAATCGTTCTTTACACCCTCAAGAACCTCGGATACGATACCCATAATGTAGTTATCATACTTTTGAGCGGCGGCCATCTTGGATTTGAAAAATGATCACAAAATCGTTCTTAGAACCATCGAGAACCTCTGATACGATACCCATAATGTAGTTATCATATTTCGTAGCCGCGGCCTTCTAGGATTTGAAAAATGATCACATTTCTGCTCCCTCGAGAACCTCTGATACGATACCAATAATGTAGATATCCTAATTTTGAGCGGCGGCCATGTCGGATTTAAAAATGATCCCAAAATTGTATTCTGCACCCTCAAAAACCTCGGACACGATATCCATATTGCTGAAAACATAATTGTTTGCGGCAGCCCTCTTGGATTTCAAAAATGATCACAGAATTGTTCTCTGCATCCTCGAGAACCTCGGACACGATATCAATATTGCTAAATTCATAATTATGTCCGGCGGCCATCTTGGATTTGAAAAATTATCACCAAATCGTTCTCTGCACCCTCGAGAAACTTGTGTACGATATCCATATTGCTGAAATCATAATTTTGTGCGGTGGCCATCTTGGATTTGAAAAATGATCACAAAATCGTTCTCAGCACCCTCGAGAACCTCGGATACGATACCCTTAATGTAGTTATCATACTTTTGAGCGGCGGCCATCTTGGATTTCAAAAATGATCACAAAATCGTTCTGTGCACTCTCGAGAACCTCGGATACGATACCCATATTTTTGTGATCATAATCTTGCACGGTGGCCCTATTGGATTTGAAAAATGATCATAAAATCGTTCTCAGCACACTCGAGAGCCTCGGATACGATACCCATAATGTAGTTATCATACTTTTGAGCGGCGGCCGTCTCGGATTAAAAAATGATCCCAAAATTGTTTTTAGCACCCTCGAGAACCTCGGACACGATATCCATATTGCTGAAAACATAATTGTTTGCGGCAGCCCTCTTGGATTTCAAAAATGATCACAGAATTGTTCCCTGCATCCTCGAGAACCTCGGACAAGATATCAATATTGCTAAAATCATAATTTCGTGCGCCGGCCATCTTGGATTCGAAATATTATCACCAAATCGTTCTCTGCACCCTCGAGAACCTCGGATACGATACCCATAATGTAATTATCATAATTTTGAGCGGCGGCCATCTTGGATTTCAAAAATGATCACAAAATCGTTCTTTGCACTCTCTAGAACCTAGGATACGATACCCATAATATAGTTATCATACTTTTGAGCGGCGTCCATCTCGGATTTAAAAATGATCCCAAAATTGTTTTCTGCACACTCGAGAACCTCGGACACGATATCCATGTTGCTGAAAATATAATTTTGTGCGGCGGCAATCTTGGATTTGAAAAATGATACCAAAATTATTTTCTGCACCCTCGAGAACCTCTGATACGATACCCATAATGTACTTATCATATATTTTAAGCCGCGGCCATCTTGGATTTGAAAAATGATCACATTTCTGCTCCCTCGAGAACCTCGGATACGATACCCATAATCTAGTTATCATACATTTGAGCGGCGGCCATCTTGGATTTGAAAAATGATCACAAAATCGTTCTGTGCACTCTCGAGAACCTCGGATACGATACCCATAATGTAGTTATCATACTTTTGAGCGGCGGCCATCTTGGATTTGAAAAATGTTCACAAAATCGCTCTCTGCACCCTTGAGAACCTCGGATACGATACCCATAATGTAGTTATCATAATTTTGAGCGGAGGCCATCTTGGATTTGAAAAATGATAACAAAATCGCTCTCTGCACACTCGAGAACCTCGGATACGATACCCATAATGTATTTATCATAATTTTGAGCGGCGGCCATCTTGGATTTAAAAAATGATCACAAAATCGTTCTGTGCACTCTCGAGAACCTCGGATACGATACCCATAATGTAGTTATCATACTTTTGAGCGGCGGCTATCTTGGATTTGAAAAATGATCACAAAATCGCTCTCTGCACCCCCGAGAACCTCGGATACGATACCCATAATGAAGTTATCATAATTTTGAGCGGCGGCCATCTTGGATTTGAAAAATGATAACAAAATCGTTTTCTGCACCCTAGAAAACCTAGTATACGATACCCTTAATCTTGTTATCATACTTTTGAGCGGCGTCCATCCTGGATTTGAAAAATGATCACACAATCGCTCTCTGCACCCTCGAGAACCTCTGATACGATACCCATAATGTAGTTTAACATACTTTTGAGCGGCGGCTATCTTGGATTTGAAAAATGATCACAAAATCGCTCTCTGCACCCTCGAGAACCTCGGATACGATACCCATAATGTAGTTATCATAATTTTGAGCGGCGGCCATCTTGGATTTGAAAAATGATAACAAAATCGTTTTCTGCACCCTCGAAAACCTAGTATACGATACCCTTAATCTTGTTATCATACTTTTGAGCGGCGTCCATCCTGGATTTCAAAAATGATCACAAAATCGTTCTGTGCATTCTCGAGAACCTCGGATACGATACCCATATTTTTGTGATCATAATCTTGCATGGCGGCCCTATTGGATTTGAAAAATGATCAAAAAATCGTTCTCAGCACACTCGAGAGCCTCGAATACGATACCCATAATGTAGTTATCATACTTTTGAGCGGCGTCCATCTTGGATTTGAAAAATGATCACAAAATCGCTCTCTACACCCTCGAGAACCTCGGATACGATACCCATAATGTAGTTTATCATACTTTTGAGCGGCGGCCATCTTGGATTTGAAAAATTATCACAAAATCTTTCTCTGCACCCTCGAGAACGTCTTATACTATACCCATAATGTAGTTATCATAATATTGAGCGGCGGCCATGTCGGATTTAAAAATGATCCCAAAATTGTTTTCTGCACCCTCAAAAACCTCGGACACGATATCCATATTGCTGAAAACATAATTGTTTGCGGCAGCCCTCTTGGATTTCAAAAATGATCACAGAATTGTTCTCTGCATCCTCGAGAACCTCGGACACGATATCCATATTTCTAAAATCATAATTTTGTGCGGCGGCCATCTTGGATTTGAAAAATTCTCACCAAATCGTTCTCTGCACCCTAGAGAAACTCGTGTTCGATATCCATATTGCTGAAATCATAATTTTGTGCGGCGGCCATCTTGGATTTGAAAAATGATCACAAAATCGTTCTCAGCACACTCGAGAGCCTCGAATACGATACCCATAATGTAGTTATCATACTTTTGAGCGGCGTCCATCTTGGATTTGAAAAATGATCACAAAATCGCTCTCTGCACCCTCGAGAACCTCGGACACGATATCCATATTGCTGAAAACATAATTTTGTGCGGGGGCCATCTTGGATTTGAATAATGATGTCAAAATCGTTCTCTGCTCCCTCGAGAACCTACTATACGATACCCATAATCTTGTTATCATACTTTAGAGCAAAGGCCATCTTGGATTTGAAAAATGATCACAAAATCGCTCTCTGCACCTTCGAGAACCTCGGATACGATACCCATAACGTAGTTATCATACTTTTGAGTGGCGGCCATCTTCGATTTGAAAAATGATCACAAAATCGTTCTCTGCACCCTCGAGAACCTCGGATACGATACCCATAATGTAGTTATCATAATTTTGAGCGGCGGCCATCTTGGATTTCAAAAATGATCACAAAATCGTTCTTTGCACTCTGTAGAACCTAGGATACTATACCCATAATATAGTTATCATACTTTTGAGCGGCGGCCATCTTGGATTTGAAAATTGATCACAAAATCGCTCTCTGCACACTCGAGAACCTCGGATACGATACCCATAATGTAGTTATCATAATTTTGAGAGGCGGCCATCTTGGATTTAAAAAATGATCACAAAATCGTTCTGTGCACTCTCGAGAACCTCGGATACGATACCCATAAAGTAGTTATCATAATTTTGAGTGGCGGTCATCTTGGATTTCAAAAATGATCACAAAATCGTTCTGTGCACTCTCGAGAACCTCCGATACGATACCCATATTTTTGTGATCATAATCTTGCACGGCGGCCCTATTGGATTTGAAAAATGATTACAAAATCGTTCTCAGCACACTCGAGAGCCTCGAATACGATACCCATAATGTAGTTATCATACTTTTGAGCGGCGTCCATCTTGGATTTGAAAAATGATCACAAAATCGCTCTCTGCACCCTCGAGAACCTCGGACACGATATCCATATTGCTGAAAACATAATTGTTTGCGGCAGCCCTCTTGGATTTCAAAAATGATCACAGAATTGTTCTCGGCATCCTCGAGAACCTCGGACACGATATCCATATTTCTAAAATGATAATTTTGTGCGGCGGCCATCTTGGATTTGAAAAATTCTCACCAAATCGTTCTCTGCACCCTAGAGAAACTCGTGTTCGATATCCATATTGCTGAAATCATAATTTTGTGCGGCGGCCATCTTGGATTTGAAAAATGATCACAAAATCGCTCTCTGCACTCTCGAGAACCTAGGATACGATACCCATAATCTAGCTATCATACTTTTGAGCGGCGGCCGTCTCGGATTTAAAAATGATCCCAAAATTGTTTTTAGCACCCTCGAGAACCTCGGACACGAAACCCATAATTTAGTTATCATAATTGTTCTCTGCACCCTCGAGAGCCTCGGACACGATATCCATATTGCTAAAATCATAATTTTGTGCGGCGGCTATCTTGGATTTGAAAAATGATTACCAAATCGTTCTATACACTCTTAAGAACCTCGGATAAGATACCCATAATTTAGTTATCATACTTTTGAGCGGCGGCCATCTTGGATTTGAAAAATGATCACAAAATCGTTCTCAGTACCCTCGAGAACCACTGATACGATACCCATAATGTAGTTATCATATTTTGTAGCCGCGGCCATCTTGGATTGGAAAAATGATCACATTTCTGCTCCCTCGAGAACCTCTGATACGATACCAATAATGTAGATATCCTAATTTTGAGCGGCGGCCATGTCGGATTTAAAAATGATCCCAAAATTGTTTTCTGCACCCGCAAAAACCTCGGACACGATATCCATATTGCTGAAAACATAATTGTTTGCGGCAACCCTCTTGGATTTCAAAAATGATCACAGAATTGTTCTCTGCACCCTCGAGAACTTCGGATACGAAACCCATAATTTAGTTATCATAATTGTTCTCTGCACCCTCGAGAGCCTCGGACACGATATCCATATTGCTAAAATCATAATTTTGTGCGGCGGCCATCTTGGATTTGAAAAATGATTACCAAATCGTTCTATACACCCTTAAGAACCTCGGATACGATACCCATATTTTAGTTATCATACTTTTGAGCGGCGGCCATCTTGGATTTGAAAAATGATCACAAAATCGTTCTCAGTACCCTCGAGAACCTCTGATACGATACCCATAATGTAGTTATCATATTTTGTAGCCGCGTCCATCTTGGATTGGAAAAATGATCACATTTCTGCACCCTCGAGAACCTCTGATACGATACCAATAATGTAGATATCCTAATTTTGAGCGGCGGCCATGTCGGATTAAAAATGATCCCAAAATTGTTTTCTGCACCCGCAAAAACCTCGGACACGATATCCATATTGCTGAAAACATAATTGTTTGCGGCAACCCTCTTGGATTTCAAAAATGATCACAGAATTGTTCTCTGCATCCTCGAGAACCTCGGACACGATATCAATATTGCAAAAATCATAATTTTGTGCGGCGGCCATCTAGGATTCGAAATATTATCACCAAATCGTTCTCTGTACCCTCGAGAAACTCGTGTACGATATCAATATTGATGAAAACATAATTGTTTGCGGCAACCCTCTTGGATTTCAAAAATGATCACAGAATTGTTCTCTGCACCTTCGAGAACCTCGGACACGTTATCCATAATGTAGTTATCATACTTTTGAGCGGCGGCCATCTTCGATTTGAAAAATGATCACAAAATGGTTCTCTGCACCCTCGCGAAATTCGGATACGATACCCATAATGTAGTTATCATAATTTTGAGCGGCGGCCATCTTGGATTTGAAAAATGATCACAAAATCATTCTCTGCACCCTCGAGAACCTAGGATACGATACCCATAATCTAGTTATCATACATTTGAGCGGCGGCCATCTTGGATTTGAAAAATGATCACAAAATCGCTCGCTGCACCCTCGAGAACCTCGGATACGATACCCATAATCTTGTTATCATACTTTTGAGCGGCGGCCATCTTGGATTTCAAAAATGATTACAAAATCGCTCTCTGCACCCTCGAGAACCTCGGATACGATACCCATAATGTAGTTATCATACTTTTGAGAGGCGGCCATCTTGGATTTGAAAAATGATCACAAAATCGTTCTCTGCACCCTCAAGAACCTAGGATACGATACCCATATTCTAGTTATCATACTTTTGAGCGGCGACCATCTTGGATTTGAAAAATGATCACAAAATCGCTCTCTGCACTCTCGAGAACCTCGGATACGATACCGATATTTTTGTGATCATAATCTTGCACGGCGGCCCTATTGGATTTGAAAATTGATCACAAAATCGTTCTCAGCACCCTCGAGAACCTCGGATACGATACCCATAATGTTGTTATCATACTTTTGAGCGGCGGCCATCTTGGATTTGAAAACTGATCACAAACTCATTCTCTGCGCCTTCGAGAACCTATGATACGATACCCATAATCTAGTTATCATACTTTTGAGCGGCGGCCGTCTCCTCATTGTTTTTATCACCCTCGAGAACCTCGGACACGATATCCATATTGCTGAAAACATAATTGTTTGCGACAGCCCTCTTGGATTTCAAAAATGATCACAGAATTGTTCTCTGCACCCTCGAGAACCTCGGATACGATACCCATAATGTATTTATCAAAATTTTGAGCGGCGGTCATCTTGGATTTAAAAAATGATCACAAAATCGTTCTCTGCACTCTCGAGAACCTCGGATACGATACCCATAATGTAGTTATCATACTTTTGAGCGGCGGCCATCTTGGATTTGAAAAATGATCACAAAATCGTTCTCTGCACCATCGAGAACCTCGGATACGATACCCATAATATAGTTATCATAATTTTGAGCAGCGGCCATCTTGGATTTCAAAAATGATCACAAAATCGTTCTTTGCACTCTCTAGAACCTAGGATACGATACCCATGATCTAGTTATCATACTTTCGAGCGGCGGCCATCTTGGATTTGAAAAATGATCACAAACTCGCTCTCTGCACTCTCGAGAACCTCGTATACGTATGCGACAGCCCTCTTGGATTTCAAAAATGATCACAGAATTGTTCTCTGCACCCTCGAGAACCTCGGATACGATACCCATAATGTATTTATCAAAATTTTGAGCAGCGGTCATCTTGGATTTAAAAAATGATCACAAAATCGTTCTCTGCACTCTCGTGAACCTCGGATACGATACCCATAATGTAGTTATCATACTTTTGAGCGGCGGCCATCTTGGATTTGAAAAATGATCACAAAATCGTTCTCTGCACCCTCGAGAACCTCGGATACGATACCCATAATAAAGTTATCATACTTTTGAGCGGCGGTCATCTTGGATTTAAAAATGATCCCAAAAGTGTTTTCTGCACCCTCGAGAACCTCGGACACGATATCCATATTGCTGAAAACATTATTTTGTGCGGGGGCCATCTTGGATTTGAATAATGATGTCAAAATCGTTCTCTGCTCCCTCGAGAACCTACTATACGATACCCATAATCTTGTTATCATACTTTTGAGCAAAGGCCATCTTGGATTTGAAAAATGATCACAAAATCGCTCTCTGCACCCTCGAGAACCTCGGATACGATACCCATAATGTAGTTATCATACTTTTGAGTGGCGGCCATCTTGGATTTGAAATATGATCACAAAATTGTTCTCTGCACCCTCGAGAACCTAGGATACGATACCCATGATCTAGTTATCATACTTTCGAGCGGCGGCCATCTTGGATTTGAAAAATGATCACAAACTCGCTCTCTGCACTCTCGAGAACCTCGTATACGATACCCATATTTTTGTGATCATAATCTTGCATGGCGGCCCTATTGGATTTGAAAAATGATCACAAAATCGTTCTCGGCACCCTCGAGAGCCTCGGATACGATACCCATAATGTAGTTATCATACTTTTGAGCGGCGGCCATCTTGGATTTGAAAACTTATCACAAAATCGTTCTCTGCACCCTCGAGAACCTAGGATACGATACCCATAATCTAGTCATCATACTTTTGAGCGGCGGCCGTCTCGGATTTAAAAATGATCCCAAAATTGTTTTTAGCACCCTTGAGAACCTCGGACACGATATCCATATTGCTGAAAACATAATTGTTTGCGGCAGCCCTCTTGGATTTCAAAAATAATCCCAGAATTGTTCTCTGCACCCTCGAGAACCTCGGATACGATACCCATAATGTATTTATCAAAATTTTGAGCGGCGGCCATCTTGGATTTAAAAAATGATCACAAAATCATTCTGTGCACTCTCGAGAACCTCGGATACGATACCCATAATGTAGTTATCATACTTTTGAGCGGCGGCCATCTTGGATTTGAAAAATGATCACAAAATCGTTCTCTGCACCCTCGAGAACCTCGGATACGATACCCATAATATAGTTATCATAATTTTGAGCAGCGGCCATCTTGGATTTCAAAAATGATCACAAAATTGTTCTTTGCACTCTCTAGAACCTAGGATACGATACCCATAATAAAGTTATCATACTTTTGAGCGGCGGTCATCTCGGATTTAAAAATGATCCCAAAAGTGTTTTCTGCACCCTCGAGAACCTCGGACACGATATCCATATTGCTGAAAACATAATTTTGTGCGGGGGCCATCTTGGATTTGAATAATGATGTCAAAATCGTTCTGCTCCCTCGAGAACCTACTATACGATACCCATAATCTTGTTATCATACTTTTGAGCGGCGGCCATCTTGGATTTGAAAAATGATCACAAAATCGCTCTCTGCACCCTCGAGAACCTCGGATACGATACCCATAATGTAGTTATCATACTTTTGAGTGGCGGCCATCTTGGATTTGAAATATGATCACAAAATTGTTCTCTGCACCCTCGAGAACCTAGGATACGATACCCATGATCTAGTTATCATACTTTCGAGCGGCGGCCATCTTGTATTTAAAAAATGATCACAAAATCGTTCTAAGCACTCTCGAGAACCTCGGATATGATACCCATAATGTAGTTATCTTACTTTTGAGCGGCGACCATCTTGGAATTGAAAAATTATCACAAAATCGCTCTCTGCACTCTCGAGAACCTAAGATACGATACCCATAATCTAGCTATCATACTTTTGAGCGGCGGCCGTCTCGGATTTAAAAATGTACCCAAAATTGTTTTTAGCACCCTTGAGAACCTCGGACACGATATCCATATTGCTGAAAACATAATTGTTTGCGGCAGCCCTCTTGGATTTCAAAAATGATCACAGAATTGTTCTCTGCACCCTCGAGAACTTTGGATACGAAACCCATAATTTAGTTATCTTAATTGTTCTCTGCACCCTCGAGAGCCTCGGACACGATATCCATATTGCTAAAATCATAATTTTGTGCGGCGGCCATCTTGGATTTGAAAAATGATTACCAAATCGTTCTATACACCCTCAAGAACCTCGGATACGATACCCATAATGTAGTTATCATACTTTTGAGCGGCGCCAAATCGTTCTCTACACCCTCAAGAACCTTGGATACGATACCCATAATGTAGTTATCATACTTTTGAGCGGCGGCCATCTTGGATTTGAAAAATGATCACGAAATCGTTCTTAGAACCCTCGAGAACCTCTGATACGATACCCATAATGTAGTTATCATATTTTGTAGCCGCGGCCTTCTTGGATTTGAAAAATGATCACATTTCTGCTCCCTCGAGAACCTCTGATACGATACCAATAATGTAGATATTCTTATTTTGAGCGGCGGCTATGTCGGATTTAAAAATGATCCCAAAATTGTTTTCTGCACCCGCAAAAACCTCGGACACGATATCCATATTGCTGAAAACATAATTGTTTGCGGCAACCCTCTTGGATTTCAAAAATGATCACAGAATTGTTCTCTGCACCCTCGAGAACTTCGGATACGAAACCCATAATTTAGTTATCATAATTGTTCTCTGCACCCTCGAGAGCCTCGGACACGATATCCATATTGCTAAAATCATAATTTTGTGCGGCGGCCATCTTGGATTTGAAAAATGATTACCAAATCGTTCTATACACCCTTAAGAACCTCGGATACGATACCCATAATTTAGTTATCATACTTTTGAGCGGCGGCCATCTTGGATTTGAAAAATGATCACAAAATCGTTCTCAGTACCCTCGAGAACCTCTGATACGATACCCATAATGTAGTTATCATATTTTGTAGCCGCGGCCATCTTGGATTGGAAAAATGATCACATTTCTGCTCCCTCGAGAACCTCTGATACGATACCAATAATGTAGATATCCTAATTTTGAGCGGCGGTCATGTCGGATTAAAAATGATCCCAACATTGTTTTCTGCACCCGCAAAAACCTCGGACACGATATCCATATTGCTGAAAACATAATTGTTTGCGGCAACCCTCTTGGATTTCAAAAATGATCACAGAATTGTTCTCTGCATCCTCGAGAACCTCGGACACGATATCAATATTGCAAAAATCATAATTTTGTGCGGCGGCCATCTAGGATTCGAAATATTATCACCAAATCGTTCTCTCTACCCTCGAGAAACTCGTGTACGATATCAATATTGATGAAAACATAATTGTTTGCGGCAACCCTCTTGGATTTCAAAAATGATCACAGAATTGTTCTCTGCACCTTCGAGAACCTCGGACACGTTATCCATAATGTAGTCATCATACTTTTGAGCGGCGGCCATCTTCGATTTGAAAAATGATCACAAAATCGTTCTCTGCACCCTCGAGAACCTCGGATACGATACCCATAATGTAGTTATCATAATTTTGAGCGGCGGCCATCTTGGATTTGAAAAATGATCACAAAATCATTCTCTGCACCCTCGAGAACCTAGGATACGATACCCATAATCTAGTTATCATACATTTGAGCGGGGCCATCTTGGATTTGAAAAATGATCACAAAATCGCTCGCTGCACCCTCGAGAACCTCGGATACGATACCCATAATCTTGTTATCATACTTTTGAGCGGCGGTCATCTCGGATTTAAAAATGAACCCAAAAGTGTTTTCTGCACCCTCGAGAACCTCGGACACGATATCCATATTGCTGAAAACATAATTTTGTTCGGGGGCCATCTTGGATTTGAATAATGTTGTCAAAATCGTTCTCTGCTCCCTCGAGAACCTACTATACGATACCCATAATCTTGTTATCATACTTTTGAGCAGAGGCCATCTTGGATTTGAAAAATGATCACAAAATCGCTCTCTGCACCCTCGAGAACCTCGGATACGGTACCCATAATGTAGTTATCATACTTTTGTGTGGCGGCCATCTTGGATTTGAAATATGATCACAAAATTGTTCTCTGCACCCTCGAGAACCTAGGATACGATACCCATGATCTAGTTATCATACTTTCGAGCGGCGGCCATCTTGCATTTGAAAAATGATCACAAACTCGCTCTCTGCCCTCTCGAGAACCTCGTATACGATACCCATATTTTTGTGATCATAATCTTGCATGGCGGCCCTATTGGATTTGAAAAATGATCACAAAATCGCTCTCTGCACCCTCGAGAACCTCGGATACGATACCCATAATGTAGTTATCATACTTTTGAGTGGCGGCCATCTTGGATTTGAAATATGATCACAAAATTGTTCTCTGCACCCTCGAGAACCTAGGATACGATACCCATGATCTAGTTATCATACTTTCGAGCGGCGGCCATCTTGGATTTGAAAAATGATCACAAACTCGCTCTCTGCACTCTCGAGAACCTCGTATACGATACCCATATTTTTGTGATCATAATCTTGCATGGCGGCCCTATTGGATTTGAAAAATGATCACAAAATCGTTCTCGGCACCCTCGAGAGCCTCGGATACGATACCCATAATGTAGTTATCATACTTTTGAGCGGCGGCCATCTTGGATTTGAAAACTTATCACAAAATCGTTCTCTGCACCCTCGAGAACCTAGGATACGATACCCATAATCTAGTCATCATACTTTTGAGCGGCGGCCGTCTCGGATTTAAAAATGATCCCAAAATTGTTTTTAGCACCCTTGAGAACCTCGGACACGATATCCATATTGCTGAAAACATAATTGTTTGCGACAGCCCTCTTGGATTTCAAAAATGATCACAGAATTGTTCTCTGCACCCTCGAGAACCTCGGATACGATACCCATAATGTATTTATCAAAATTTTGAGCGGCGGCCATCTTGGATTTAAAAAATGATCACAAAATCATTCTGTGCACTCTCGAGAACCTCGGATACGATACCCATAATGTAGTTATCATACTTTTGAGCGGCGGCCATCTTGGATTTGAAAAATGATCACAATATCGTTCTCTGCACCCTCGAGAACCTCGGATACGATACCCATAATATAGTTATCATAATTTTGAGCAGCGGCCATATTGGATTTCAAAAATGATCACAAAATCGTTCTTTGCACTCTCTAGAACCTAGGATACGATACCCATAATAAAGTTATCATACTTTTGAGCGGCGGTCATCTCGGATTTAAAAATGATCCCAAAAGTGTTTTCTGCACCCTCGAGAACCTCGGACACGATATCCATATTGCTGAAAACATAATTTTGTGCGGGGGCCATCTTGGATTTGAAAAATGATCACAAAATCGTTCTTAGAACCCTCGAGAACCTCTGATACGATACCCATAATGTAGTTATCATATTTTGTAGCCGCGGCCTTCTTGGATTTGAAAAATGATCACATTTCTGCTCCCTCGAGAACCTCTGATACGATACCAATAATGTAGATATCCTAATTTTGAGCGGCGGCTATGTCGGATTTAAAAATGATCCCAAAATTGTTTTCTGCACCCGCAAAAACCTCGGACACGATATCCATATTGCTGAAAACATATTTGTTTGCGGCAACCCTCTTGGATTTCAAAAATGATCACAGAATTGTTCTCTGCACCCTCGAGAACTTCGGATACGAAACCCATAATTTAGTTATCATAATTGTTCTCTGCACCCTCGAGAGCCTCGGACACGATATCCATATTGCTAAAATCATAATTTTGTGCGGCGGCCATCTTGGATTTGAAAAATGATTACCAAATCGTTCTATACACCCTTAAGAACCTCGGATACGATACCAATAATTTAGTTATCATACTTTTGAGCGGCGGCCATCTTGGATTTGAAAAATGATCACAAAATCGTTCTCAGTACCCTCGAGAACCTCTGATACGATACCCATAATGTAGTTATCATATTTTGTAGTTGCGGCCATCTTGGATTGGAAAAATGATCACATTTCTGCTCCCTCGAGAACCTCTGATACGATACCAATAATGTAGATATCCTAATTTTGAGCGGCGGCCATGTCGGATTAAAAATGATCCCAACATTGTTTTCTGCACCCGCAAAAACCTCGGACACGATATCCATATTGCTGAAAACATAATTGTTTGCGGCAACCCTCTTGGATTTCAAAAATGATCACAGAATTGTTCTCTGCATCCTCGAGAACCTCGGATACGTTATCCATAATGTAGTCATCATACTTTTGAGCGGCGGCCATCTTCGATTTGAAAAATGATCACAAAATCGTTCTCTGCACCCTCGAGAACCTCGGATACGATACCCATAATGTAGTTATCATAATTTTGAGCGGCGGCCATCTTGGATTTGAAAAATGATCACAAAATCATTCTCTGCACCCTCGAGAACCTAGGATACGATACCCATAATCTAGTTATCATACATTTGAGCGGCGGCCATCTTGGGTTTGAAAAATGATCACAAAATCGCTCGCTGCACCCTCGAGAACCTCGGATACGATACCCATAATCTTGTTATCATACTTTTGAGCGGCGGTCATCTCGGATTTAAAAATGATCCCAAAAGTGTTTTCTGCACCCTAGAGAACCTCGGACACGATATCCATATTGCTGAAAACATAATTTTGTTCGGGGGCCATCTTGGATTTGAATAATGATGTCAAAATCGTTCTCTGCTCCCTCGAGAACCTACTATACGATACCCATAATCTTGTTATCATACTTTTGAGCAAAGGCCATCTTGGATTTGAAAAATGATCACAAAATCGCTCTCTGCACCCTCGAGAACCTCGGATACGATACCCATAATGTAGTTATCATACTTTTGAGTGGCGGCCATCTTGGATTTGAAATATGATCACAAAATTGTTCTCTGCACCCTCGAGAACCTAGGATACGATACCCATGATCTAGTTATCATACTTTCGAGCGGCGGCCATCTTGGATTTGAAAAATGATCACAAACTCGCTCTCTGCACTCTCGAGAACCTCGTATACGATACCCATATTTTTGTGATCATAATCTTGCATGGCGGCCCTATTGGATTTGAAAAATGATCACAAAATCGTTCTCGGCACCCTCGAGAGCCTCGGATACGATACCCATAATGTAGTTATCATACTTTTGAGCGGCGGCCATCTTGGATTTGAAAACTTATCACAAAATCGTTCTCTGCGCCCTCGAGAACCTAGGATACGATACCCATAATCTAGTCATCATACTTTTGAGCGGCGGCCGTCTCGGATTTAAAAATGATCCCAAAATTGTTTTTAGCACCCTTGAGAACCTCGGACACGATATCCATATTGCTGAAAACATAATTGTTTGCGACAGCCCTCTTGGATTTCAAAAATGATCACAGAATTGTTCTCTGCACCCTCGAGAACCTCGGATACGATACCCATAATGTATATATCAAAATTTTGAGCGGCGGCCATCTTGGATTTAAAAAATGATCACAAAATCATTCTGTGCACTCTCGAGAACCTCGGATACGATACCCATAATGTAGTTATTATACTTTTGAGCGGCGGCCATCTTGGATTTGAAAAATGATCACAAAATCGTTCTCTGCACCCTCGAGAACCTCGGATACGATACCCATAATATAGTTATCATAATTTTGAGCAGCGGCCATCTTGGATTTCAAAAATGATCACAAAATCGTTCTTTGCACTCTCTAGAACCTAGGATACGATACCCATAATAAAGTTATCATACTTTTGAGCGGCGGTCATCTCGGATTTAAAAATGATCCCAAAAGTGTTTTCTGCACCCTCGAGAACCTCGGACACGATATCCATATTGCTGAAAACATAATTTTGTGCGGAGGCCATCTTGGATTTGAATAATGATGTCAAAATCGTTCTCTGCTCCCTCGAGAACCTACTATACGATACCCATAATCTTGTTATCATACTTTTGAGCGGCGGCCATCTTGGATTTGAAAAATGATCATAAAATCGCTCTCTGCACCCTCGAGAACCTCGGATACGATACCCATAATGTAGTTATCATACTTTTGAGCAGCGGCCATCTTGGATTTGAAAAATGATCACAAAATCGTTCTTAGAACCCTCGAGAACCTCTGATACGATACCCATAATGTACCGTAAAACGGGGTGATTAGGGATCCAGGGGTGAATAGGGATAAAATCAAAATTGAACCTGAGACGAGAAATTAATTTGCTTACCATAGATTACTACATACTTTTTGGAAGAAAATCGTAGTAGAATATATACTCTCTAGGTTGGCAGCATTTGTTTAACATGAAGTCAAGCAATTCGGCGTAAGATTCACTACTGAAGTTGTTGCTCTGTTACCGGTGTTTTTTTGTGGTTCTAAACTTTCGAGATAAATATATTTTTTTAGAACTATTTGAGCTAGTTTAGTTTTATTACGGTATATTAGTTATTTCTAGAGACGTTACATAAAGGGTGAGTACAATTTAAGCGTTTATTTGTAAATTTAACGGTTAAAAGTGGGTGGAGATACTTTTTATCGAAATTTGAGGTGAATAGGAACGCCGAATGGGGTGTATAGGGATGGTTAGTAAGTCTAATAGGGACGCCATATTTGGTTAATAGTGACGAGCTTAGTGACTCAATGGGAATGTAGAAGGGTCAATAGGGACAGGGCTGTCACCACAATGTTCTTGTTTTTTATCATATAAATAGTTACAAAATTAAATATCGGCTTTAAACATGCAAAGATTATTAATACATGATAACTAAAAAGTAAAAAATAAATTATGACGAGTAGTAATTATGAGGGGGTACAACACCTTTACAATTCAAAGAAATCGTTACTTAAGATGTGGATATATAGGAAGAGCATGTGTTATGATAATTCTAATAAGCACAAGCTCAGCTTGGATAGTTACATGGTTCCATTAAGAAGTTCAGATGCCCACCTTCCGACTTAATCACCAGATAAGTTTGCTGGTACTATTGTTATTCTATGTGAATTTGGTTAGTTATAATATATTTTTAATGCAATAGGTAGACAAACGAGTTTATATTTGTTGAACAATAATAAGAAATAAGTGCAATTCTATCATTAAATCTCTTTCTTTTTTCAGATAACATCTATTTTTGGACAACGCCGCGTGATTACCAAACTAGTCGAAACACAAATTATAAAAAATATGACGATTCTGTAATAGAAATAGCACTACACGAGTACAATAGCTCTAACCTTTCCTTTAAAGATGTTTCACGGAAATACGATATACCGAAATCAGTCCTGCATCGACACAACACCCGTGTCATGAAAAAACAAGGAGGCCAAACTGCCCTAAGCCGGGCTGAAGAAGCGTACTTAGTAGAGTACGTAAATGTATGTTCAGAATGGGGATATCCTCTAGAACCCATTGATTTTAGATTGCTGATAAAAGGATACCTGGATAAAATGGGAGTTGATATCAAAAGGTTCAAAAATAATTTGCCAGGTCCTGATTTTATGTCATGTTTTCTTAAAAGGCATAAAAATAAAATTAGCAAAAGACTCAGTCAAAATATAAAGAGAGCAAGAGCAGCTGTTTCACCAGAAACCATCGATCAATATTTTAGAAAACTTGAAACGTCTCTTCGAGGCACACCACCTGCTAACATTGATAATTACGATGAGACCAACCTCAGCGATGACCCAGGACGTCAGAGTGCTGGTTAAGAGAACAGTCAAATACCCTGAAAGGGTAATGAACCATACAAAGGGTTCCACATCTCTTATGATGACTTCTGCAGCCGACGGCACTCTTCTACCCCCATATGTTGTATATAAATTGCAAAATATGTACGATACGTGGCGGCAAAATGGACATAAATATTGTAGGTACAACTGCACACCTTCCGGCTCGTTCGATGGTAATATTTTCCAGGACTGGGTTTGAACTATTGCAATGCCGTATTTCAGTGATAAAATTGGATCTAAAATTTTTATAGGTGATAACCTGGCCTCTTATTTATACTTAATATAATAATTAATATGTTAATTATAATACTTTAAAAAAAGATTTTAATACTTCTATAATGTTGATTATTACAGTGATTTTATATTTTTGAATTCGTTTGTATTATTTAACCTTTACCCGACTGTGCAAAATAATGGTAATATTTGACCTAGCTCGTGACAACCCTGACTGTTTTTTTCTATTGTCCCATAGCTGATCCCTATTAACCCCTCTAAGAGTTTAAATAGGGATGGGCAACATTTTAAGCTATCATGAGTAATTCGTAAATTTTATAAGTTCTTTCTACATTTTATCTAACAGAGATAGTTTTAACTCAAGTTTTTAAATATAAATAACATAGGTTTTATAGAAAGAAATCAGAGAAAATGTCATCTAAAATCTAGTTTCGTCCCCATTGACCCCGTTTTACGGTAGTTATCATATTTTGTAGCCGCGGCCTTCTTGGATTTGAAAAATGATCACATTTCTGCTCCCTCGAGAACCTCTGATACGATACCAATAATGTAGATATCCTAATTTTGAGCGGCGGCCATGTCGGATTTAAAAATGATCCCAAAATTGTTTTCTGCACCCGCAAAAACCTCGGACACGATATCCATATTGCTGAAAATATAATTGTTTGCGGCAACCCTCTTGGATTTCAAAAATGATCACAGAATTGTTCTCTGCATCCTCGAGAACCTCGGACACGATATCAATATTGCAAAAATCATAATTTTGTGCGGCGGCCATCTAGGATTCGAAATATTATCACCAAATCGTTCTCTGTACCCTCGAGAAACTCGTGTACGATATCAATATTGATGAAAACATAATTGTTTGCGGCAACCCTCTTGGATTTCAAAAATGATCACAGAATTGTTCTCTGCACCTTCGAGAACCTCGGACACGTTATCCATAATGTAGTCATCATACTTTTGAGCGGCGGCCATCTTCGATTTGAAAAATGATCACAAAATCGTTCTCTGCACCCTCGAGAACCTCGGATACGATACCCATAATGTAGTTATCATAATTTTGAGCGGCGGCCATCTTGGATTTGAAAAATGATCACAAAATCATTCTCTGCACCCTCGAGAACCTAGGATACAATACCCATAATCTAGTTATCATACATTTGAGCGGCGGCCATCTTGGATTTGAAAAATGATCACAAAATCGCTCGCTGCACCCTCGAGAACCTCGGATACGATACCCATAATCTTGTTATCATACTTTTGAGCGGCGGTCATCTCGGATTTAAAAATGATCCCAAAAGTGATTTCTGCACCCTCGAGAACCTCGGACACGATATCCATATTGCTGAAAACATAATTTTGTTCCGGGGCCATCTTGGATTTGAATAATGATCTCAAAATCGTTCTCTGCTCCCTCGAGAACCTACTATACGATACCCATAATCTTGTTATCATACTTTTGAGCAAAGGCCATCTTGGATTTGAAAAATGATCACAAAATCGCTCTCTGCACCCTCGAGAACCTCGGATACGATACCCATAATGTAGTTATCATACTTTTGAGTGGCGGCCATCTTGGATTTGAAATATGATCACAAAATTGTTCTCTGCACCCTCGAGAACCTAGGATACGATACCCATGATCTAGTTATCATACTTTCGAGCGGCGGCCATCTTGGATTTGAAAAATGATCACAAACTCGCTCTCTTCACTCTCGAGAACCTCGTATACGATACCCATATTTTTGTGATCATAATCTTGCATGGCGGCCCTATTGGATTTGAAAAATGATCACAAAATCGTTCTCGGCACCCTCGAGAGCCTCGGATACGATACCCATAATGTAGTTATCATACTTTTGAGCGGCGGCAATCTTGGATTTGAAAACTTATCACAAAATCGTTCTCTGCGCCCTCGAGAACCTAGGATACGATACCCATAATCTAGTCATCATACTTTTGAGCGGCGGCCGTCTCGGATTTAAAAATGATCCCAAAATTGTTTTTAGCACCCTTGAGAACCTCGGACACGATATCCGTATTGCTGAAAACATAATTGTTTGCGACAGCCCTCTTGGATTTCAAAAATGATCACAGAATTGTTCTCTGCACCCTCGAGAACCTCGGATACGATACCCATAATGTATTTATCAAAATTTTGAGCGGCGGCCATCTTGGATTTAAAAAATGATCACAAAATCATTCTGTGCACTCTCGAGAACCTCGGATACGATACCCATAATGTAGTTATCATACTTTTGAGCGGCGGCCATCTTGGATTTGAAAAATGATCACAAAATCGTTCTCTGCACCCTCGAGAACCTCGGATACGATACCCATAATGTAGTTATCATAATTTTGAGCAGCGGCCATCTTGGATTTCAAAAATGATCACAAAATCGTTCTTTGCACTCTCTAGAACCTAGGATACGATACCCATAATAAAGTTATCATACTTTTGAGCGGCGGTCATCTCGGATTTAAAAATGATCCCAAAAGTGTTTTCTGCACCCTCGAGAACCTCGGACACGATATCCATATTGCTGAAAACATAATTTTGTGCGGAGGCCATCTTGGATTTGAATAATGATGTCAAAATCGTTCTCTGCTCCCTCGAGAACCTACTATACGATACCCATAATCTTGTTATCATACTTTTGAGCGGCGGCCATCTTGGATTTGAAAAATGATCATAAAATCGCTCTCTGCACCCTCGAGAACCTCGGATACGATACCCATAATGTAGTTATCATACTTTTGAGCAGCGGCCATCTTGGATTTGAAAAATGATCACAAAATCGTTCTTAGAACCCTCGAGAACCTCTGATACGATACCCATAATGTAGTTATCATATTTTGTAGCCGCGGCCTTCTTGGATTTGAAAAATGATCACATTTCTGCTCCCTCGAGAACCTCTGATACGATACCAATAATGTAGATATCCTAATTTTGAGCGGCGGCCATGTCGGATTTAAAAATGATCCCAAAATTGTTTTCTGCACCCGCAAAAACCTCGGACACGATATCCATATTGCTGAAAATATAATTGTTTGCGGCAACCCTCTTGGATTTCAAAAATGATCACAGAATTGTTCTCTGCACCCTCGAGAACTTCGGATACGAAACCCATAATTTAGTTATCATAATTGTTCTCTGCACCCTCGAGAGCCTCGGACACGATATCCATATTGCTAAAATCATAATTTTGTGCGGCGGCCATCTTGGATTTGAAAAATGATTACCAAATCGTTCTATACACCCTTAAGAACCTCGGATACGATACCCATAATTTAGTTATCATACTTTTGAGCGGCGGCCTTCTTGGATTTGAAAAATGATCACAAAATCGTTCTCAGTACCCTCGCGAACCTCTGATACGATACCCATAATGTAGTTATCATATTTTGTAGCCGCGGCCATCTTGGATTGGAAAAATGATCACATTTCTGCTCCCTCGAGAACCTCTGATACGATACCAATAATGTTGATATCCTAATTTTGAGCGGCGGCCATGTCGGATTAAAAATGATCCCAACATTGTTTTCTGCACCCGCAAAAACCTCGGACACGATATCCAAATTGCTGAAAACATAATTGTTTGCGGCAACCCTCTTGGATTTCAAAAATGATCACAGAATTGTTCTCTGCATCCTCGAGAACCTCGGACACGATATCAATATTGCAAAAATCATAATTTTGTGCGGCGGCCATCTAGGATTCGAAATATTATCCCCAAATCGTTCTCTGTACCCTCGAGAAACTCGTGTACGATATCAATATTGATGAAAACATAATTGTTTGCGGCAACCCTCTTGGATTTCAAAAATGATCAGAGAATTGTTCTCTGCACCTTCGAGAACCTCGGACACGTTATCCATAATGTAGTTATCATACTTTTGAGCGGCGGCCATCTTCGATTTGAAAAATGATCACAAAATCGTTCTCTGCACCCTCGAGAACCTCGGATACGATACCCATAATGTAGTTATCATAATTTTGAGCGGCGGCCATCTTGGATTTGAAAAATGATCACAAAATCATTCTCTGCACCCTCGAGAACCTAGGATACGATACCCAAAATCTAGTTTTCATACATTTGAGCGGCGGCCATCTTGGATTTGAAAAATGATCACAAAATCGCTCGCTGCACCCTCGAGAACCTCGGATACGATACCCATAATCTTGTTATCATACTTTTGAGCGGCGGCCATCTTGGATTTCAAAAATGATTACAAAATCGCTCTCTGCACCCTCGAGAACCTCGGATACGATACCCATAATGTAGTTATCATACTTTTGAGAGGCGGCCATCTTGGATTTGAAAAATGATCACAAAATCGTTCTCTGCACCCTCAAGAACCTAGGATACGATACCCATAATCTAGTTATCATACTTTTGAGCGGCGGCCATCTTGGATTTGAAAAATGATCACAAAATCGCTCTCTGCACCCTCGAGAACCTCGGATACGATACCCATAATGTAGTTATCATAATTTTGAGTGGCGGCCATCTTGGATTTAAAAAATGATAACAAAATCGTTCTGTGCACTCTCGAGAACCTCGGATATGATACCCATAATGTAGTTATCATACTTTTGAGCGGCGACCATCTTGGATTTGAAAAATGATCACAAAATCGCTCTCTGCACTCTCGAGAACCTCGGATACGATACCGATACTTTTGTGATCATAATCTTGCACGGCGGCCCTATTGGATTTGAAAAATGATCACAAAATCGCTCTCAGCACCCTCGAGAACCTCGGATACGATACCCATAATGTTGTTATCATACTTTTGAGCGGCGGCCATCTTGGATTTGAAAACTGATCACAAACTCATTCTCTGCGCCCTCGAGAACCTATGATACGATACCCATAATCTAGTTATCATACTTTTGAGCGGCGGCCGTCTCCTCATTGTTTTTAGCACCCTCGAGAACCTCGGACACGATATCCATATTGCTGAAAACATAATTGTTTGCGGCAGCCCTCTTGGATTTCAAAAATGATCACAGAATTGTTCCCTGCACCCTCGAGAACCTCGGATACGAAACCCATAATTTAGTTATCATAATTGTTCTCTGCACCTTCGAGAACCTCGGACACGATATCCATATTGCTAAAATCCTAAATTTTGTGCGGCGACCATCTTGGATTTGATAAATGATCACCAAATCGTTCTATACACCCTCAAGAACCTCAGATACGATACCCATAATGTAGTTATCATACTTTTGAGCGGCGCCAAATCGTTCTCTACACCCTCAAGAACCTCGGATACGATACCCATAATGTAGTTATCATACTTTTGAGCGGCGGCCATCTTGGATTTGAAAAAGGATCACAAAATCGTTCTCAGCACCCTCGAGAACCTCTGATACGATACCCATAATGTAGTTATCATATTTTGTAGCCGCGGCCATCTTGGATTTGAAAAATGATCACATTGCTGCTCCCTCGAGAACCTCTGATACGATACCAATAATGTTAATATCCTAATTTTGAGCGGCGGCCATAACGGATTTAAAAATGATCCCAAAATTGTTTTCTGCACCCTCAAAAACCTCGGACACGATATCCATATAGCTGAAAACATAATTGATTGCGGCAACCCTCTTGGATTTCAAAAATGATCACAGAATTGTTCTCTGCACCCTCGAGAACCTCGGACACGATATCCATAATGTAGTTATAATACTTTTGAGCGGCGGCCATCTTCGATTTAAAAAATGATCACAAAATCGTTCTCTGCACCCTCGAGATCCTCGGATACGATACCCATAATGTAGTTATCATAATTTTGAGCGGCGGCCACCTTGGATTTCAAAAATGATCACATTTCTGCTCCCTCGAGAACCTCGGATACGATATCCATAATGTAATTATCATACTTTTGAGCGGCAGCCATCTTGGATTTGAAAAATGATCACAAAATCTTTCTCTGCACCCTCGAGAACCTAGGATACAATACCCATAATCTAGTTATCATACATTTGAGCGGCGGCCATCTTGGATTTGAAAAATGATCACAAAATCGCTCTCTGAACCCTCGAGAACCTCGAATACGATACCCATAATGTATTTATCATAATTTTGAGCGGCGGCCATCTTGGATTTAAAAAATGATCACAAAATCGTTCTGTGCACTCTCGAGAACCTCGGATACGATACCCATAATGAAGTTATCATACTTTTGAGCGGCGGCCATCGTGGATTTGAAAAATGATCACAAAATCGCTCTCTGCACCCTCGAGAACCTCGGATACGATACCCATAATGTAGTTATCATAATTTTGAGCGGCGGCCATCTTGGATTTGAAAAATGATAACAAAATCGTTCTCTGCACCCTCGAGAACCTAGTATACGATACCCACAATCTTGTTATCATACTTTTGAGCGGCGGCCATCTTGGATTTGAAAAATGATCACAAAATCGCTCTCTGCACCCTCGAGAACCTCGGATACGATACCCATAATGTTGTTATCATAATTTTGAGCGGCGGCCATCTTGGATTTAAAAAATGATCACAAAATTGGTCTGTGCACTCTCGAGAACCTCGGATATGATACCCGTAATGTAGTAATCATACTTTTGACTGGCGAACATCTTGGATTTGAAAAATGATCACAAACTCGCTCTCTGCACTCTCGAGTACCTCGGATACGATACCCATATATTTGTGATCATAATCTTGCATGGCGGCCCTGTTGGATTTGAAAAATGATCACAAAATCGTTCTCGGCACCCTCGAGAGCCTCGGATACGATACCCATAATGTAGTTATCATACTTTTGAGCGGCGGCCATCTTGGATTTGAAAACTTATCACAAACTCGTTCTCTGCACTCTCGAGAACCTCGTATACGATACCCATATTTTTGTGATCATAATCTTGTATGGCGGCCCTATTGGATTTTAAAAATGATCACAAAATCGTTCTCGGCACCCTCGAGAGCCTCGGATACGATACCCATAATGTAGTTATCATACTTTTGAGCGGCGTCCATCTTGGATTTGAAAAATGATCACAAAATCGCTCTCTGCACCCTCGAGAACCTCGGACACGATATCCATATTGCTGAAAACATAATTGTTTGCGGCAGCCCTCTTGGATTTCAAAAATGATCACAGAATTGTTCTCTGCATCCTCGAGAACCTCGGACACGATATCCATATTTCTAAAATCATAATTTTGTGCGGCGGCCATCTTGGATTTGAAAAATTCTCACCAAATCGTTTTCTGCACCCTAGAGAAACTCGAGTTCGATATCCTTATTGCTGAAATCATAATTTTGTGCGGCGGCCATCTTGGATTTGAAAAATGATCACAAAATCGTTCTCAGCACCCTCGAGAAACTCGGATACGATACCCATAATGTAGTTATCATACTTTTGAGCGGCGTCCATCTTGGATTTGAAAAATGATCACAAAATCGCTCTCTGCACCCTCGAGAACCTCGGACACGATATCCATATTGCTGAAAACATAATTGTTTGCGGCAGCCCTCTTGGATTTCAAAAATGATCACAGAATTGTTCTCTGCATCCTCGAGAACCTCGGACACGATATCCATATTTCTAAAATCATAATTTTGTGCGGCGGCCATCTTGGATTTGAAAAATTCTCACCAAATCGTTTTCTGCACCCTAGAGAAACTCGAGTTCGATATCCTTATTGCTGAAATCATAATTTTGTGCGGCGGCCATCTTGGATTTGAAAAATGATCACAAAATCGTTCTCAGCACCCTCGAGAAACTGGATACGATACCCATAATGTATTTATCATACTATTGAGCGGCGGCCATCTTCGATTTGAAAAATGATCACAAATTCGTTCTCAGCACCCTCGAGAACCTAGGATACGATACCCATAATGTAGTTATCATAATTTTGAGTGGCGGCCATCTCGGATTTCAAAAATGAACACAAAATCGATCTTTGCACTCTCGAGAACCTCGGATACGAAACCCATATTTTTATGATCATAATCTTGCACGGCGGCCATCTCGGATTTAAAAATGATCCCAAAATTATTTTCTGCACCCTCGAGAACATCGGACACGATATCTATATTGATGAAAACATAATTGTTTGCGGCAGCCCTCTTGGATTTCAAAAATGATCACAGAATAGTTCTCTGCACACTGGCAAACCTCGGACACGATATCCATATTGCTGAAAACATAATTGTGTGCGGCGGCAATCTTCGTTTTGTAAAATGATTACAAAATCGTTCTCTGCACCCTCGAGAACATCGGATACGATACTCATAATGTAGTTATCATAATTTTGAGCGGCGGCCATCTTCGATTTGAAAAAGGATTACAAAATCGTTCTCTGCACCCTGGAGAACCTGGGATACGATATCCATAATGTAGTTATCATACTATTGAGAGGTGGCCATCTTCGATTTGAAAAATGATCACAAAATCGTTCTCTGCACCCTCGAGAACCTAGGATACGATACCCATAATGTAGTTATCATAATTTTGAGTGGCGGCCATCTCGGATTTTTAAAATGATCCCAAAATTGTTTTCTGCACCCTCGAGAACCTCGGACACGATATCCGTATTGCTAAAATCATAATTTTATGCGGCGGCCATCTTGGATTTGAAAAATTATCACCAAATCACTCTCTGCACCCTCGAGAAACTCGTGTACGATATCCATATTGCTGAAATCATAATTTTGTGCGGCGGCCATCTTGGATTTGAAAAATGACCACAAAATCGTTCTCTGCACCCTCGAGAACCTCGGACACGATATCAATATTGCTAAAATCATAATTATGTCCGGCGGCCATCTTGGATTTGAAAAATTATCACCAAATCGTTCTCTGCACCCTCGAGAAACTTGTGTACGATATCCATATTGCTGAAATCATAATTTTGTGCGGTGGCCATCTTGGATTTGAAAAATGATAACAAAATCGTTTTCTGCACCCTCGAAAACCTAGTATACGATACCCTTAATCTTGTTATCATACTTTTGAGCGGCGTCCATCCTGGATTTGAAAAATGATCACACAATCGCTATCTGCACCCTCGAGAACCTCTGATACGATACCCATAATGTAGTTTAACATACTTTTGAGCGGCGGCCATCTTGGATTTCAAAAATGATCACAAAATCGTTCTGTGCACTCTCGAGAACCTCGGATACGATACCCATATTTTTGTGATCATAATCTTGCACGGCGGCCCTATTGGATTTGAAAAATGATCACAAAATCGTTCTCAGCACACTCGAGAGCCTCGAATACGATACCATAATGTAGTTATCATACTTTTGAGCGGCGGCCGTCTCCTCATTGTTTTTAGCACCCTCGAGAACCTCGGACACGATATCCATATTGCTGAAAACATAATTGTTTGCGGCAGCCCTCTTGGATTTCAAAAATGATCACAGAATTGTTCCCTGCACCCTCGAGAACCTCGGATACGATACCCATAATGTTGTTATCATACTTTTGAGCGGCGGCCATCTTGGATTTGAAAACTGATCACAAACTCATTCTCTGCGCCCTCGAGAACCTATGATACGATACCCATAATCTAGTTATCATACTTTTGAGCGGCGGCCGTCTCCTCATTGTTTTTAGCACCCTCGAGAACCTCGGACACGATATCCATATTGCTGAAAACATAATTGTTTGCGGCAGCCCTCTTGGATTTCAAAAATGATCACAGAATTGTTCCCTGCACCCTCGAGAACCTCGGATACGAAACCCATAATTTAGTTATCATAATTGTTCTCTGCACCTTCGAGAACCTCGGACACGATATCCATATTGCTAAAATCCTAAATTTTGTGCGGCGACCATCTTGGATTTGATAAATGATCACCAAATCGTTCTATACACCCTCAAGAACCTCAGATACGATACCCATAATGTAGTTATCATACTTTTGAGCGGCGCCAAATCGTTCTCTACACCCTCAAGAACCTCGGATACGATACCCATAATGTAGTTATCATACTTTTGAGCGGCGGCCATCTTGGATTTGAAAAAGGATCACAAAATCGTTCTCAGCACCCTCGAGAACCTCTGATACGATACCCATAATGTAGTTATCATATTTTGTAGCCGCGGCCATCTTGGATTTGAAAAATGATCACATTGCTGCTCCCTCGAGAACCTCTGATACGATACCAATAATGTTAATATCCTAATTTTGAGCGGCGGCCATAACGGATTTAAAAATGATCCCAAAATTGTTTTCTGCACCCTCAAAAACCTCGGACACGATATCCATATAGCTGAAAACATAATTGATTGCGGCAACCCTCTTGGATTTCAAAAATGATCACAGAATTGTTCTCTGCACCCTCGAGAACCTCGGACACGATATCCATAATGTAGTTATAATACTTTTGAGCGGCGGCCATCTTCGATTTAAAAAATGATCACAAAATCGTTCTCTGCACCCTCGAGATCCTCGGATACGATACCCATAATGTAGTTATCATAATTTTGAGCGGCGGCCACCTTGGATTTCAAAAATGATCACATTTCTGCTCCCTCGAGAACCTCGGATACGATATCCATAATGTAATTATCATACTTTTGAGCGGCAGCCATCTTGGATTTGAAAAATGATCACAAAATCTTTCTCTGCACCCTCGAGAACCTAGGATACAATACCCATAATCTAGTTATCATACATTTGAGCGGCGGCCATCTTGGATTTGAAAAATGATCACAAAATCGCTCTCTGAACCCTCGAGAACCTCGAATACGATACCCATAATGTATTTATCATAATTTTGAGCGGCGGCCATCTTGGATTTAAAAAATGATCACAAAATCGTTCTGTGCACTCTCGAGAACCTCGGATACGATACCCATAATGAAGTTATCATACTTTTGAGCGGCGGCCATCGTGGATTTGAAAAATGATCACAAAATCGCTCTCTGCACCCTCGAGAACCTCGGATACGATACCCATAATGTAGTTATCATAATTTTGAGCGGCGGCCATCTTGGATTTGAAAAATGATAACAAAATCGTTCTCTGCACCCTCGAGAACCTAGTATACGATACCCACAATCTTGTTATCATACTTTTGAGCGGCGGCCATCTTGGATTTGAAAAATGATCACAAAATCGCTCTCTGCACCCTCGAGAACCTCGGATACGATACCCATAATGTTGTTATCATAATTTTGAGCGGCGGCCATCTTGGATTTAAAAAATGATCACAAAATTGGTCTGTGCACTCTCGAGAACCTCGGATATGATACCCGTAATGTAGTAATCATACTTTTGAGTGGCGAACATCTTGGATTTGAAAAATGATCACAAACTCGCTCTCTGCACTCTCGAGTACCTCGGATACGATACCCATATATTTGTGATCATAATCTTGCATGGCGGCCCTGTTGGATTTGAAAAATGATCACAAAATCGTTCTCGGCACCCTCGAGAGCCTCGGATACGATACCCATAATGTAGTTATCATACTTTTGAGCGGCGGCCATCTTGGATTTGAAAACTTATCACAAAATCGTTCTCTGTGCCCTCGAGAAACTAGGATACGATACCCATAATCTAGTTATCATACTTTTGAGCGGCGGCCGTCTCGGATTTAAAAATGATCCCAAAATTGTTTTTAGCACCCTCGAGAACCTCGGATACGATACCCATAATATAGTTATCATAATTTTGAGCAGCGGCCATCTTGGATTTCAAAAATGATCACAAAATCGTTCTTTGCACTCTCTAGAACCTAGGATACGATACCCATGATCTAGTTATCATACTTTCGAGCGGCGGCCATCTTGGATTTGAAAAATGATCACAAACTCGCTCTCTGCACTCTCGAGAACCTCGTATACGTATGCGACAGCCCTCTTGGATTTCAAAAATGATCACAGAATTGTTCTCTGCACCCTCGAGAACCTCGGATACGATACCCATAATGTATTTATCAAAATTTTGAGCGGCGGTCATCTTGGATTTAAAAAATGATCACAAAATCGTTCTCTGCACTCTCGAGAACCTCGGATACGATACCCATAATGTAGTTATCATACTTTTGAGCGGCGGCCATCTTGGATTTGAAAAATGATCACAAAATCGTTCTCTGCACCCTCGAAAATCTCGGATACGATTCCCATAATAAAGTTATCATACTTTTGAGCGGCGGTCATCTCGGATTTAAAAATGATCCCAAAAGTGTTTTCTGCACCCTCGAGAACCTCGGACACGATATCCATATTGCTGAAAACATAATTTTGTGCGGGGGCCATCTTGGATTTGAATAATGATGTCAAAATCGTTCTCTGCTCCCTCGAGAACCTACTATACGATACCCATAATCTTGTTATCATACTTTTGAGCAAAGGCCATCTTGGATTTGAAAAATGATCACAAAATCGCTCTCTGCACCCTCGAGAACCTCGGATACGATACCCATAATGTAGTTATCATACTTTTTAGTGGCGGCCATCTTGGATTTGAAATATGATCACAAAATTGTTCTCTGCACCCTCGAGAACCTAGGATACGATACCCATGATCTAGTTATCATACTTTCGAGCGGCGGCCATCTTGGATTTGAAAAATGATCACAAACTCGCTCTCTGCACTCTCGAGAACCTCGTATACGATACCCATATTTTTGTGATCATAATCTTGTATGGCGGCCCTATTGGATTTTAAAAATGATCACAAAATCGTTCTCGGCACCCTCGAGAGCCTCGGATACGATACCCATAATGTAGTTATCATACTTTTGAGCGGCGTCCATCTTGGATTTGAAAAATGATCACAAAATCGCTCTCTGCACCCTCGAGAACCTCGGACACGATATCCATATTGCTGAAAACATAATTGTTTGCGGCAGCCCTCTTGGATTTCAAAAATGATCACAGAATTGTTCTCTGTATCCTCGAGAACCTCGGACACGATATCCATATTTCTAAAATCATAATTTTGTGCGGCGGCCATCTTGGATTTGAAAAATTCTCACCAAATCGTTTTCTGCACCCTAGAGAAACTCGAGTTCGATATCCTTATTGCTGAAATCATAATTTTGTGCGGCGGCCATCTTGGATTTGAAAAATGATCACAAAATCGTTCTCAGCACCCTCGAGAAACTCGGATACGATACCCATAATGTAGTTTTCATACTTTTGAGCGGCGTCCATCTTGGATTTGAAAAATGATCACAAAATCGCTCTCTGCACCCTCGAGAACCTCGGACACGATATCCATATTGCTGAAAACATAATTGTTTGCGGCAGCCCTCTTGGATTTCAAAAATGATCACAGAATTGTTCTCTGCATCCTCGAGAACCTCGGACACGATATCCATATTTCTAAAATCATAATTTTGTGCGGCGGCCATCTTGGATTTGAAAAATTCTCACCAAATCGTTTTCTGCACCCTAGAGAAACTCGAGTTCGATATCCTTATTGCTGAAATCATAATTTTGTGCGGCGGCCATCTTGGATTTGAAAAATGATCACAAAATCGTTCTCAGCACCCTCGAGAAACTGGATACGATACCCATAATGTATTTATCATACTATTGAGCGGCGGCCATCTTCGATTTGAAAAATGATCACAAATTCGTTCTCAGCACCCTCGAGAACCTAGGATACGATACCCATAATGTAGTTATCATAATTTTGAGTGGCGGCCATCTCGGATTTCAAAAATGAACACAAAATCGATCTTTGCACTCTCGAGAACCTCGGATACGAAACCCATATTTTTATGATCATAATCTTGCACGGCGGCCATCTCGGATTTAAAAATGATCCCAAAATTATTTTCTGCACCCTCGAGAACATCGGACACGATATCTATATTGATGAAAACATAATTGTTTGCGGCAACCCTCTTGGATTTCAAAAATGATCACAGTATTGTTCTCTGCACCCTCGAGAACCTCGGACACGATATCCATATTGCTGAAATCATAATTTTGTGCGGCGGCAATCTTCGATTTGTAAAATGATTACAAAATCGTTCTCTGCACCCTCGAGAACATCGGATACGATACTCATAATGTAGTTATCATAATTTTGAGCGGCGGCCATCTTCGATTTGAAAAAGGATTACAAAATCGTTCTCTGCACCCTGGAGAACCTGGGATACGATATCCATAATGTAGTTATCATACTATTGAGAGGTGGCCATCTTCGATTTGAAAAATGATCACAAAATCGTTCTCTGCACCCTCGAGAACCTAGGATACGATACCCATAATGTAGTTATCATAATTTTGAGTGGCGGCCATCTCGGATTTTTAAAATGATCCCAAAATTGTTTTCTGCACCCTCGAGAACCTCGGACACGATATCCGTATTGCTAAAATCATAATTTTATGCGGCGGCCATCTTGGATTTGAAAAATTATCACCAAATCACTCTCTGCACCCTCGAGAAACTCGTGTACGATATCCATATTGCTGAAATCATAATTTTGTGCGGCGGCCATCTTGGATTTGAAAAATGACCACAAAATCGTTCTCTGCACCCTCGAGAACCTCGGACACGATATCAATATTGCTAAAATCATAATTATGTCCGGCGGCCATCTTGGATTTGAAAAATTATCACCAAATCGTTCTCTGCACCCTCGAGAAACTTGTGTACGATATCCATATTGCTGAAATCATAATTTTGTGCGGTGGCCATCTTGGATTTGAAAAATGATAACAAAATCGTTTTCTGCACCCTCGAAAACCTAGTATACGATACCCTTAATCTTGTTATCATACATTTGAGCGGCGTCCATCCTGGATTTGAAAAATGATCACACAATCGCTATCTGCACCCTCGAGAACCTCTGATACGATACCCATAATGTAGTTTAACATACTTTTGAGCGGCGGCCATCTTGGATTTCAAAAATGATCACAAAATCGTTCTGTGCACTCTCGAGAACCTCGGATACGATACCCATATTTTTGTGATCATAATCTTGCACGGCGGCCCTATTGGATTTGAAAAATGATCACAAAATCGTTCTCAGCACACTCGAGAGCCTCGAATACGATACCCATAATGTAGTTATCATACTTTTGAGCGGCGTCCATCTTGGATTTGAAAAATGATCACAAAATCGCTCTCTACACCCTCGAGAACCTCGGATACGATACCCATAATGTAGTTTATCATACTTTTGAGCGGCGGCCATCTTGGATTTGAAAAATTATCACAAAATCTTTCTCTGCACCCTCGAGAACGTCTTATACTATACCCATAATGTAGTTATCATAATATTGAGCGGCGGCCATGTCGGATTTAAAAATGATCCCAAAATTGTTTTCTGCACCCTCAAAAACCTCGGACACGATATCCATATTGCTGAAAACATAATTGTTTGCGGCAGCCCTCTTGGATTTCAAAAATGATCACAGAATTGTTCTCTGCATCCTCGAGAACCTCGGACACGATATCCATATTTCTAAAATCATAATTTTGTGCGGCGGCCATCTTGGATTTGAAAAATTCTCACCAAATCGTTCTCAGCACACTCGAGAGCCTCGAATACGATACCCATAATGTAGTTATCATACTTTATCATACTATCTGCACCCTCGAGAACCTCTGATACGATACCCATAATGTAGTTTAACATACTTTTGAGCGGCGGCCATCTTGGATTTCAAAAATGATCACAAAATCGTTCTGTGCACTCTCGAGAACCTCGGTTACGATACCTATATTTTTGTGATCATAATCTTGCACGGCGGCCCTATTGGATTTAAAAAATGATCACAAAATCGTTCTCAGCACACTCGAGAGCCTCGAATACGATACCCATAATGTAGTTATCATACTTTTGAGCGGCGTCCATCTTGGATTTGAAAAATGATCACAAAATCGCTCTCTACACCCTCGAGAACCTCGGATACGATACCCATAATGTAGTTTATCATACTTTTGAGCGGCGGCCATCTTGGATTTGAAAAATTATCACAAAATCTTTCTCTGCACCCTCGAGAACGTCTTATACTATACCCATAATGTAGTTATCATAATATTGAACGGCGGCCATGTCGGATTTAAAAATGATCCCAAAATTGTTTTCTGCACCCTCAAAAACCTCGGACACGATATCCATATTGCTGAAAACATAATTGTTTGCGGCAGCCCTCTTGGATTTCAAAAATGATCACAGAATTGTTCTCTGCATCCTCGAGAACCTCGGACACGATATCCATATTTCTAAAATCATAATTTTGTGCGGCGGCCATCTTGGATTTGAAAAATTCTCACCAAATCGTTCTTAGCACACTCGAGAGCCTCGAATACGATACCCATAATGTAGTTATCATACTTTTGAGCGGCGTCCATCTTGGATTTGAAAAATGATCACAAAATCGCTCTCTGCACCCTCGAGAACCTCGGACACGATGTCCATATTGCTGAAAACATAATTGTTTGCGGCAGCCCTCTTGGATTTCAAAAATGATCACAGAATTGTTCTCTGCATCCTCGAGAACCTCGGACACGATATCCATATTTCTAAAATCATAATTTTGTGCGGCGGCCATCTTGGATTTGAAAAATTCTCACCAAATCGTTTTCTGCACCCTAGAGAAACTCGAGTTCGATATCCTTATTGCTGAAATCATAATTTTGTGCGGCGGCCATCTTGGATTTGAAAAATGATCACAAAATCGTTCTCAGCACCCTCGAGAAACTGGATACGATACCCATAATGTATTTATCATACTATTGAGCGGCGGCCATCTTGGATTTGAAAAATGATCACAAAATCGTTCTCAGCACCCTCGAGAAACTCGGATACGATACCCATAATGTAGTTATCATACTTTTGAGCGGCGTCCATCTTGGATTTGAAAAATGATCACAAAATCGCTCTCTGCACCCTCGAGAACCTCGGACACGATGTCCATATTGCTGAAAACATAATTGTTTGCGGCAGCCCTCTTGGATTTCAAAAATGATCACAGAATTGTTCTCTGCATCCTCGAGAACCTCGGACACGATATCCATATTTCTAAAATCATAATTTTGTGCGGCGGCCATCTTGGATTTGAAAAATTCTCACCAAATCGTTTTCTGCACCCTAGAGAAACTCGAGTTCGATATCCTTATTGCTGAAATCATAATTTTGTGCGGCGGCCATCTTGGATTTGAAAAATGATCACAAAATCGTTCTCAGCACCCTCGAGAAACTGGATACGATACCCATAATGTATTTATCATACTATTGAGCGGCGGCCATCTTCGATTTGAAAAATGATCACAAATTCGTTCTCAGCACCCTCGAGAACCTAGGATACGATACCCATAATGTAGTTATCATAATTTTGAGTGGCGGCCATCTCGGATTTCAAAAATGAACACAAAATCGATCTTTGCACTCTCGAGAACCTCGGATACGAAACCCATATTTTTATGATCATAATCTTGCACGGCGGCCATCTCGGATTTAAAAATGATCCCAAAATTATTTTCTGCACCCTCGAGAACATCGGACACGATATCTATATTGATGAAAACATAATTGTTTGCGGAAACCCTCTTGGATTTCAAAAATGATCACAGTATTGTTCTCTGCACCCTCGAGAACCTCGGACACGATATCCATATTGCTGAAATCATAATTTTGTGCGGCGGCAATCTTCGATTTGTAAAATGATTACAAAATCGTTCTCTGCACCCTCGAGAACATCGGATACGATACTCATAATGTAGTTATCATAATTTTGAGCGGCGGCCATCTTCGATTTGAAAAAGGATTACAAAATCATTCTCTGCACCCTGGAGAACCTGGGATACGATATCCATAATGTAGTTATCATACTATTGAGAGGTGGCCATCTTCGATTTGAAAAATGATCACAAAATCGTTCTCTGCACCCTCGAGAACCTAGGATACGATACCCATAATGTAGTTATCATAATTTTGAGTGGCGGCCATCTCGGATTTTTAAAATGATCCCAAAATTGTTTTCTGCACCCTCGAGAACCTCGGACACGATATCCGTATTGCTAAAATCATAATTTTGTGCGGCGGCCATCTTGGATTTGAAAAATTATCACCAAATCACTCTCTGCACCCTCGAGAAACTCGTGTACGATATCCATATTGCTGAAATCAAAATTTTGTGCGGCGGCCATCTTGGATTTGAAAAATGACCACAAAATCGTTCTCTGCACCCTCGAGAACCTCGGACACGATATCAATATAGCTAAAATCATAATTATGTCCGGCGGCCATCTTGGATTTGAAAAATTATCACCAAATCGTTCTCTGCACCCTCGAGAAACTTGTGTACGATATCCATATTGCTGAAATCATAATTTTGTGCGGTGGCCATCTTGGATTTGAAAAATGATCACAAAATCGTTCTCAGCACCCTCGAGAACCTCGGATACGATACCCTTAATGTAGTTATCATACTTTTGAGCGGCGGCCATCTTGGATTTCAAAAATGATCACAAAATCGTTCTGTGCACTCTTGAGAACCTCGGATACGATACCCATATTTTTGTGATCATAATCTTGCACGGCGGCCCTATTGGATTTGAAAAATGATCACAAAATCGTTCTCAGCACACTCGAGAGCCTCGGATACGATACCCATAATGTAGTTATCATACTTTTGAGCGGCGGCAATCTTGGATTTGAAAATTGATCACAAACTCGTTCTCTGCGCCCTCGAGAACCTAGGATACGATACCCATAATCTAGTTATCATACTTTTGAGCGGCGGCCGTCTCGGATTAAAAAATGATCCCAAAATTGTTTTTAGCACCCTCGAGAACCTCGGACACGATATCCATATTGCTGAAAACATAATTGTTTGCGGCAGCCCTCTTGGATTTCAAAAATGATCACAGAATTGTTCCCTGCATCCTCGAGAACCTCGGACACGATATCAATATTGCTAAAATCATAATTTCGTGCGCCGGCCATCTTGGATTCGAAATATTATCACCAAATCGTTCTCTGCACCCTCGAGAACCTCGGATACGATACCCATAATGTAGTTATCATAATTTTGAGCGGCGGCCATCTTGGATTTCAAAAATGATCACAAAATCGTTCTTTGCACTCTCTAGAACCTAGGATAGGATACCCATATTCTAGTTATCATTATTTTGAGCGGCGGCCATCTCGGATTTAAAAATGATCCCAAAATTGTTTTCTGCACCCTCGAGAACCTCGGACACGACATCCATATTGCTGAAAATATAATTTTGTGCGGCGGCAATCTTGGATTTGAAAAATGATACCAAAATTATTTTCTGCACCCTCGAGAACCTCTGATACGATACCCATAATGTACTTATCATATATTTTAAGCCGCGGCCATCTTGGATTTGAAAAATGATCACATTGCTGCTCCCTCGAGAACCTCGGATACGATACCCATAATCTAGTTATCATACATTTGAGCGGCGGCCATCTTGGATTTGAAAAATGATCACAAAATCGTTCTGTGCACTCTCGAGAACCTCGGATACGATACCCATAATGTAGTTATCATACTTTTGAGCGGCGGCCATCTTGGATTTGAAAAATGTTCACAAAATCGCTCTCTGCACCCTCGAGAACCTCGGATACGATACCTATAATGTAGTTATCATAATTTTGAGCGGCGGCCATCTTGGATTAAAAAAAATGATCACAAAATCGTTCTGTGCACTCTCGAGAACCTCGGATACGATACCCATATTTTTGTGATCATAATCTTGCACGGCGGACCTATTGGATTTGAAAAATGATCACAAAATCGTTCTCAGCACACTCGAGAGCCTCGGATACGATACCCATAATGTAGTTATCATACTTTTGAGCGGCGGCCATCTTGGATTTGAAAAATGATCACAAAATCGCTCTCTGCACCCTCGAGAACCTCGGATACGATACCCATAATGTAGTTATCATAATTTTGAGCGGCGGCCATCTTGGATTTGAAAAATGATAACAAAATCGTTTTCTGCACCCTCGAAAACCTAGTATACGATACCCTTAATCTAGTTATCATACTTTTGAGCGGCGTCCATCCTGGATTTGAAAAATGATCACACAATCGCTATCTGCACCCTCGAGAACCTCTGATACGATACCCATAATGTAGTTTAACATACTTTTGAGCGGCGGCCATCTTGGATTTCAAAAATGATCACAAAATCGTTCTGTGCACTCTCGAGAACCTCGGATACGATACCCATATTTTTGTGATCATAATCTTGCACGGCGGCCCTATTGGATTTGAAAAATGATCACAAAATCGTTCTCAGCACACTCGAGAGCCTCGAATACGATACCCATAATGTAGTTATCATACTTTTGAGCGGCGTCCATCTTGGATTTGAAAAATGATCACAAAATCGCTCTCTACACCCTCGAGAACCTCGGATACGATACCCATAATGTAGTTTATCATACTTTTGAGCGGCGGCCATCTTGGATTTGAAAAATTATCACAAAATCTTTCTCTGCACCCTCGAGAACGTCTTATACTATACCCATAATGTAGTTATCATAATATTGAGCGGCGGCCATGTCGGATTTAAAAATGATCCCAAAATTGTTTTCTGCACCCTCAAAAACCTCGGACACGATATCCATATTGCTGAAAACATAATTGTTTGCGGCAGCCCTCTTGGATTTCAAAAATGATCACAGAATTGTTCTCTGCATCCTCGAGAACCTCGGACACGATATCCATATTTCTAAAATCATAATTTTGTGCGGCGGCCATCTTGGATTTGAAAAATTCTCACCAAATCGTTCTCTGCACCCTAGAGAAACTCGTGTTCGATATCCATATTGCTGAAATCATAATTTTGTGCGGCGGCCATCTTGGATTTGAAAATTGATCACAAAATCGTTCTCAGCACACTCGAGAGCCTCGAATACGATACCCATAATGTAGTTATCATACTTTTGAGCGGCGTCCATCTTGGATTTGAAAAATGATCACAAAATCGCTCTCTGCACCCTCGAGAACCTCGGACACGATATCCATATTGTTGAAAACATAATTGTTTGCGGCAGCCCTCTTGGATTTCAAAAATGATCACAGAATTGTTCTCTGCATCCTCGAGAACCTCGGACACGATATCCATATTTCTAAAATCATAATTTTGTGCGGCGGCCATCTTGGATTTGAAAAATTCTAACCAAATCGTTTTCTGCACCCTAGAGAAACTCGAGTTCGATATGCTTATTGCTGAAATCATAATTTTGTGCGGCGGCCATCTTGGATTTGAAAAATGATCACAAAATCGTTCTCAGCACCCTCGAGAAACTCGGATACGATACCCATAATGTATTTATCATACTATTGAGCGGCGGCCATCTTCGATTTGAAAAATGATCACAAATTCGTTCTCAGCACCCTCGAGAACCTAGGATACGATACCCATAATGTAGTTATCATAATTTTGAGTGGCGGCCATCTCGGATTTCAAAAATGAACACAAAATCGATCTTTGCACTCTCGAGAACCTCGGATACGAAACCCATATTTTTATGATCATAATCTTGCACGGCGGCCATCTCGGATTTAAAAATGATCCCAAAATTATTTTCTGCACCCTCGAGAACATCGGACACGATATCTATATTGATGAAAACATAATTGTTTGCGGAAACCCTCTTGGATTTCAAAAATGATCACAGTATTGTTCTCTGCACCCTCGAGAACCTCGGACACGATATCCATATTGCTGAAATCATAATTTTGTGTGGCGGCCATCTTCGATTTGTAAAATGATTACAAAATCGTTCTCTGCACCCTCGAGAACATCGGATACGATACTCATAATGTAGTTATCATACTTTTGAGCGGCGGCCATCTTGGATTTGAAAATTGATCACAAACTCGTTCTCTGCGCCCTCGAGAACCTAGGATACGATACCCATAATCTAGTTATCATACTTTTGAGCGGCGGCCGTCTCGGATTAAAAAATGATCCCAAAATTGTTTTCTGCACCCTCGAGAACCTCGGACACGACATCCATATTGCTGAAAATATAATTTTGTGCGGCGGCAATCTTGGATTTGAAAAATGATACCAAAATTATTTTCTGCACCCTCGAGAACCTCTGATACGATACCCATAATAGACTTATCATATATTTTAAGCCGCGGCCATCTTGGATTTGAAAAATGATCACATTGCTGCTCCCTCGAGAACCTCGGATACGATACCCATAATCTAGTTATCATACATTTGAGCGGCGGCCATCTTGGATTTGAAAAATGATCCCAAAATTATTTTCTGCACCCTCGAGAACATCGGACACGATATCTATATTGATGAAAACATAATTGTTTGCGGAAACCCTCTTGGATTTCAAAAATGATCACAGTATTGTTCTCTGCACCCTCGAGAACCTCGGACACGATATCCATATTGCTGAAATCATAATTTCGTGCGCCGGCCATCTTGGATTCGAAATATTATCACCAAATCGTTCTCTGCACCCTCGAGAACCTCGGATACGATACCCATAATGTAGTTATCATAATTTTGAGCGGCGGCCATCTTGGATTTCAAAAATGATCACAAAATCGTTCTTTGCACTCTCTAGAACCTAGGATAGGATACCCATATTCTAGTTATCATTATTTTGAGCGGCGGCCATCTCGGATTTAAAAATGATCCCAAAATTGTTTTCTGCAACCTCGAGAACCTCGGACACGACATCCATATTGCTGAAAATATAATTTTGTGCGGCGGCAATCTTGGATTTGAAAAATGATACCAAAATTATTTTCTGCACCCTCGAGAACCTCTGATACGATACCCATAATGTACTTATCATATATTTTAAGCCGCGGCCATCTTGGATTTGAAAAATGATCACATTGCTGCTCCCTCGAGAACCTCGGATACGATACCCATAATCTAGTTATCATACATTTGAGCGGCGGCCATCTTGGATTTGAAAAATGATCACAAAATCGTTCTGTGCACTCTCGAGAACCTCGGATACGATACCCATAATGTAGTTATCATACTTTTGAGCGGCGGCCATCTTGGATTTGAAAAATGTTCACAAAATCGCTCTCTGCACCCTCGAGAACCTCGGATACGATACCTATAATGTAGTTATCATAATTTTGAGCGGCGGCCATCTTGGATTTAAAAAATGATCACAAAATCGTTCTGTGCACTCTCGAGAACCTCGGATACGATACCCATATTTTTGTGATCATAATCTTGCACGGCGGCCCTATTGGATTTGAAAAATGATCACAAAATCGTTCTCAGCACACTCGAGAGCCTCGGATACGATACCCATAAAATAGTTATCATACTTTTGAGCGGCGGCCATCTTGGATTTGAAAAATGATCACAAAATCGCTCTCTGCACCCTCGAGAACCTCGGATACGATACCCATAATGTAGTTATCATAATTTTGAGCGGCGGCCATCTTGGATTTGAAAAATGATAACAAAATCGTTTTCTGCACCCTCGAAAACCTAGTATACGATACCCTTAATCTTGTTATCATACTTTTGAGCGGCGTCCATCCTGGATTTGAAAAATGATCACACAATCGCAATCTGTACCCTCGAGAACCTCTGATACGATACCCATAATGTAGTTTAACATACTTTTGAGCGGCGGCCATCTTGGATTTCAAAAATGATCACAAAATCGTTCTGTGCACTCTCGAGAACCTCGGATACGATACCCATATTTTTGTGATCATAATCTTGCACGGCGGCCCTATTGGATTTGAAAAATGATCACAAAATCGTTCTCAGCACACTCGAGAGCCTCGAATACGATACCCATAATGTAGTTATCATACTTTTGAGCGGCGTCCATCTTGGATTTGAAAAATGATCACAAAATCGCTCTCTACACCCTCGAGAACCTCGGATACGATACCCATAATGTAGTTTATCATACTTTTGAGCGGCGGCCATCTTGGATTTGAAAAATTATCACAAAATCTTTCTCTGCACCCTCGAGAACGTCTTATACTATACCCATAATGTAGTTATCATAATATTGAGCGGCGGCCATGTCGGATTTAAAAATGATCCCAAAATTGTTTTCTGCACCCTCAAAAACCTCGGACACGATATCCATATTGCTGAAAACATAATTGTTTGCGGCAGCCCTCTTGGATTTCAAAAATGATCACAGAATTGTTCTCTGCATCCTCGAGAACCTCGGACACGATATCCATATTTCTAAAATCATAATTTTGTGCGGCGGCCATCTTGGATTTGAAAAATTCTCACCAAATCGTTCTCTGCACCCTAGAGAAACTCGTGTTCGATATCCATATTGCTGAAATCATAATTTTGTGCGGCGGCCATCTTGGATTTGAAAACTGATCACAAAATCGTTCTCAGCACACTCGAGAGCCTCGAATACGATACCCATAATGTAGTTATCATACTTTTGAGCGGCGTCCATCTTGGATTTGAAAAATGATCACAAAATCGCTCTCTGCACCCTCGAGAACCTCGGACACGATATCCATATTGCTGAAAACATAATTGTTTGCGGCAGCCCTCTTGGATTTCAAAAATGATCACAGAATTGTTCTCTGCATCCTCGAGAACCTCGGACACGATATCCATATTTCTAAAATCATAATTTTGTGCGGCGGCCATCTTGGATTTGAAAAATTCTCACCAAATCGTTTTCTGCACCCTAGAGAAACTCGAGTTCGATATCCTTATTGCTGAAATCATAATTTTGTGCGGCGGCCATCTTGGATTTGAAAAATGATCACAAAATCGTTCTCAGCACCCTCGAGAAACTCGGATACGATACCCATAATGTCTTTATCATACTATTGAGCGGCGGCCATCTTCGATTTGAAAAATGATCACAAAATCGTTCTCAGCACCCTCGAGAACCTAGGATACGATACCCATAATGTAGTTATCATAATTTTGAGTGGCGGCCATCTCGGATTTCAAAAATGAACACAAAATCGATCTTTGCACTCTCGAGAACCTCGGATACGAAACCCATATTTTTATGATCATAATCTTGCACGGCGGCCATCTCGGATTTAAAAATGATCCCAAAATTATTTTCTGCACCCTCGAGAACATCGGACACGATATCTATATTGATGAAAACATAATTGTTTGCGGAAACCCTCTTGGATTTCAAAAATGATCACAGTATTGTTCTCTGCACCCTCGAGAACCTCGGACACGATATCCATATTGCTGAAATCATAATTTTGTGCGGCGGCCATCTTCGATTTGTAAAATGATTACAAAATCGTTCTCTGCACCCTCGAGAACATCGGATACGATACTCATAATGTAGTTATCATAATTTTGAGCGGCGGCCATCTTCGATTTGAAAAAGGATTACAAAATCGTTCTCTGCACCCTGGAGAACCTGGGATACGATATCCATAATGTAGTTATCATACTATTGAGAGGTGGCCATCTTCGATTTGAAAAATGATCACAAAATCGTTCTCTGCACCCTCGAGAACCTAGGATACGATACCCATAATGTAGTTATCATAATTTTGAGTGGCGGCCATCTCGGATTTCAAAAATGAACACAAAATCGATCTTTTCACTCTCGAGAACCTCGGATACGAAACCCATATTTTTATGATCATAATCTTGCACGGCGGCCATCTCGGATTTAAAAATGATCCCAAAATTATTTTCTGCACCCTCGAGAACATCGGACACGATATCTATATTGATGAAAACATAATTGTTTGCGGCAACCCTCTTGGATTTCAAAAATGATCACAGTATTGTTCTCTGCACCCTCGAGAACCTCGGACACGATATCCATATTGCTGAAATCATAATTTTGTGCGGCGGCCATCTTCGATTTGTAAAATGATTACAAAATCGTTCTCTGCACCCTCGAGAACCTAGGATACGATACCCATAATGTAGTTATCATAATTTTGAGTGGCGGCCATCTCGGATTTTTAAAATGATCCCAAAATTGTTTTCTGCACCCTCGAGAACCTCGGACACGATATCCGTATTGCTAAAATCATAATTTTGTGCGGCGGCCATCTTGGATTTGAAAAATTATCACCAAATCACTCTCTGCACCCTCGAGAAACTCGTGTACGATATCCATATTGCTGAAATCATAATTTTGTGCGGCGGCCATCTTGGATTTGAAAAATGACCACAAAATCGTTCTCTGCACCCTCGAGAACCTCGGACACGATATCAATATTGCTTAAATCATAATTATGTCCGGCGGCCATCTTGGATTTGAAAAATTATCACCAAATCGTTCTCTGCACCCTCGAGAAACTTGTGTACGATATCCATATTGCTGAAATCATACTTTTGAGCGGCGGCCATCTTAGATTTCAAAAATGATCACAAAATCGTTCTGTGCACTCTCGAGAACCTCGGATACGATACCCATATTTTTGTGATCATAATCTTGCACGGCGGCCCTATTGGATTTGAAAAATGATCACAAAATCGTTCTCAGCACACTCGAGAGCCTCGGATACGATACCCATAATGTAGTTATCATACTTTTGAGCGGCGGCAATCTTGGATTTGAAAACTGATCACAAACTCGTTCTCTGCGCCCTCGAGAACCTAGGATACGATACCCATAATCTAGTTATCATACTTTTGAGCGGCGGCCGTCTCGGATTAAAAAATGATCCCAAAATTGTTTTTAGCACCCTCGAGAACCTCGGACACGATATCCATATTGCTGAAAACATAATTGTTTGCGGCAGCCCTCTTGGATTTCAAAAATGATCACAGAATTGTTCCCTGCATCCTCGAGAACCTCGATATCAATATTGCTAAAATCATAATTTCGTGCGCCGGCCATCTTGGATTCGAAATATTATCACCAAATCGTTCTCTGCACCCTCGAGAACCTCGGATACGATACCCATAATGTAATTATCATAATTTTGAGCGGCGGCCATCTTGGATTTCAAAAATGATCACAAAATCGTTCTTTGCACTCTCTAGAACATAGGATAGGATACCCATATTCTAGTTATCATTATTTTGAGCGGCGGCCATCTCGGATTTAAAAATGATCCCAAAATTGTTTTCTGCACCCTCGAGAACCTCGGACACGACATCCATATTGCTGAAAATATAATTTTGTGCGGCGGCAATCTTGGATTTGAAAAATGATACCAAAATTATTTTCTGCACCCTCGAGAACCTCTGATACGATACCCATAATGTACTTATCATATATTTTAAGCCGCGGCCATCTTGGATTTGAAAAATGATCACATTTCTGCTCCCTCGAGAACCTCGGATACGATACCCATAATCTAGTTATCATACATTTGAGCGGCGGCCATCTTGGATTTGAAAAATGATCACAAAATCGTTCTGTGCACTCTCGAGAACCTCGGATACGATACCCATAATGTAGTTATCATACTTTTGAGCGGCGGCCATCTTGAATTTGAAAAATGTTCACAAAATCGCTCTCTGCACCCTCGAGAACCTCGGATACGATACCTATAATGTAGTTATCATAATTTTGAGCGGCGGCCATCTTGGATTTAAAAAATGATCACAAAATCGTTCTGTGCACTCTCGAGAACCTCGGATACGATACCCATAATGTAGTTATCATACTTTTGAGCGGCGGCCATCTTGGATTTGAAAAATGATAACAAAATCGCTCTCTGCACACTCGAGAACCTCGGATACGATACCCATAATGTATTTATCATAATTTTGAGCGGCGGCCATCTTGGATTTAAAAAATGATCACAAAATCGTTCTGTGCACTCTCGAGAACCTCGGATACGATACCCATATTTTTGTGATCATAATCTTGCACGGCGGCCCTATTGGATTTGAAAAATGATCACAAAATCGTTCTCAGCACACTCGAGAGCCTCGGATACGATACCCATAATGTAGTTATCATACTTTTGAGCGGCGGCCATCTTGGATTTGAAAAATGATCACAAAATCGCTCTCTGCACCCTCGAGAACCTCGGATACGATACCCATAATGTAGTTATCATAATTTTGAGCGGCGGCCATCTTGGATTTGAAAAATGATAACAAAATCGTTTTCTGCACCCTCGAAAACCTAGTATACGATACCCTTAATCTTGTTATCATACTTTTGAGCGGCGTCCATCCTGGATTTGAAAAATGATCACACAATCGCTATCTGCACCCTCGAGAACCTCTGATACGATACCCATAATGTAGTTTAACATACTTTTGAGCGGCGGCCATCTTGGATTTCAAAAATGATCACAAAATCGTTCTGTGCACTCTCGAGAACCTCGGATACGATACCCATATTTTTGTGATCATAATCTTGCACGGCGGCCCTATTGGATTTGAAAAATGATCACAAAATCGTTCTCAGCACACTCGAGAGCCTCGAATACGATACCCATAATGTAGTTATCATACTTTTGAGCGGCGTCCATCTTGGATTTGAAAAATGATCACAAAATCGCTCTCTACACCCTCGAGAACCTCGGATACGATACCCATAATGTAGTTTATCATACTTTTGAGCGGCGGCCATCTTGGAATTGAAAAATTATCACAAAATCTTTCTCTGCACCCTCGAGAACGTCTTATACTATACCCATAATGTAGTTATCATAATATTGAGCGGCGGCCATGTCGGATTTAAAAATGATCCCAAAATTGTTTTCTGCACCCTCAAAAACCTCGGACACGATATCCATATTGCTGAAAACATAATTGTTTGCGGCAGCCCTCTTGGATTTCAAAAATGATCACAGAATTGTTCTCTGCATCCTCGAGAACCTCGGACACGATATCCATATTTTTAATATCATAATTTTGTGCGGCGGCCATCTTGGATTTGAAAAATTCTCACCAAATCGTTTTCTGTACCCTAGAGAAACTCGAGTTCGATATCCTTATTGCTGAAATCATAATTTTGTGCGGCGGCCATCTTGGATTTGAAAAATGATCACAAAATCGTTCTCAGCACCCTCGAGAAACTCGGATACGATACCCATAATGTATTTATCATACTATTGAGCGGCGGCCATCTTCGATTTGAAAAATGATCACAAATTCGTTCTCAGCACCCTCGAGAACCTAGGATACGATACCCATAATGTAGTTATCATAATTTTGAGTGGCGGCCATCTCGGATTTCAAAAATGAACACAAAATCGATCTTTGCACTCTCGAGAACCTCGGATACGAAACCCATATTTTTATGATCATAATCTTGCACGGCGGCCATCTCGGATTTAAAAATGATCCCAAAATTATTTTCTGCACCCTCGAGAACATCGGACACGATATCTATATTGATGAAAACATAATTGTTTGCGGCAACCCTCTTGGATTTCAAAAATGATCACAGTATTGTTCTCTGCACCCTCGAGAACCTCGGACACGATATCCATATTGCTGAAATCATAATTTTGTGCGGCGGCCATCTTCGATTTGTAAAATGATTACAAAATCGTTCTCTGCACCCTCGAGAACATCGGATACGATACTCATAATGTAGTTATCATAATTTTGAGCGGCGGCCATCTTCGATTTGAAAAAGGATTACAAAATCGTTCTCTGCACCCTGGAGAACCTGGGATACGATATCCATAATGTAGTTATCATACTATTGAGAGGTGGCCATCTTCGATTTGAAAAATGATCACAAAATCGTTCTCTGCACCCTCGAGAACCTAGGATACGATACCCATAATGTAGTTATCATAATTTTGAGTGGCGGCCATCTCGGATTTCAAAAATGAACACAAAATCGATCTTTGCACTCTCGAGTACCTCGAATACGAAACCCATATTTTTATGATCATAATCTTGCACGGCGGCCATCTCGGATTTAAAAATGATCCCAAAATTATTTTCTGCACCCTCGAGAACATCGGACACGATATCTATATTGATGAAAACATAATTGTTTGCGGCAACCCTCTTGGATTTCAAAAATGATCACAGTATTGTTCTCTGCACCCTCGAGAACCTCGGACACGATATCCATATTGCTGAAATCATAATTTTGTGCGGCGGCCATCTTCGATTTGTAAAATGATTACAAAATCGTTCTCTGCACCCTCGAGAACCTCGGATACGATACTCATAATGTAGTTATCATAATTTTGAGCGGCGGCCATCTTCGATTTGAAAAAGGATTACAAAATCGTTCTCTGCACCCTGGAGAACCTGGGATACGATATCCATAATGTAGTTATCATACTATTGAGAGGTGGCCATCTTCGATTTGAAAAATGATTACAAAATCGTTCTCTGCACCCTCGAGAACCTAGGATACGATACCCATAATGTAGTAATCATAATTTTGAGTGGCGGCCATCTCGGATTTTTAAAATGATTCCAAAATTGTTTTCTGCACCCTCGAGAACCTCGGACACGATATCCGTATTGCTAAAATCATAATTTTGTGCGGCGGCCATCTTGGATTTGAAAAATTATCACCAAATCACTCTCTGCACCCTCGAGAAACTCGTGTAAGATATCCATATTGCTGAAATCATAATTTTGTGCGGCGGCCATCTTGGATTTGAAAAATGACCACAAAATCGTTCTCTGCACCCTCGAGAACCTCGGACACGATATCAATATTGCTAAAATCATAATTATGTCCGGCGGCCATCTTGGATTTGAAAAATTATCACCAAATCGTTCTCTGCACCCTCGAGAAACTTGTGTACGATATCCATATTGCTGAAATCATAATTTTGTGCGGTGGCCATCTTGGATTTGAAAAATGATCACAAAATCGTTCTCAGCACCCTCGAGAACCTCGGATACGATACCCTTAATGTAGTTATCATACTTTTGAGCGGCGGCCATCTTGGATATCAAAAATGATCACAAAATCGTTCTGTGCACTCTCGAGAACCTCGGATACGATACCCATATTTTTGTGATCATAATCTTGCACGGCGGCCCTATTGGATTTGAAAAATGATCACAAAATCGTTCTCAGCACACTCGAGAGCCTCGGATACGATACCCATAATGTAGTTATCATACTTTTGAGCGGCGGCAATCTTGGATTTGAAAACTGATCACAAACTCGTTCTCTGCGCCCTCGAGAACCTAGGATACGATACCCATAATCTAGTTATCATACTTTTGAGCGGCGGCCGTCTCGGATTAAAAAATGATCCCAAAATTGTTTTTAGCACCCTCGAGAACCTCGGACACGATATCCATATTGCTGAAAACATAATTGTTTGCGGCAGCCCTCTTGGATTTCAAAAATGATCACAGAATTGTTCCCTGCATCCTCGAGAACCTCGGACACGATATCAATATTGCTAAAATCATTATTTCGTGCGCCGGCCATCTTGGATTCGAAATATTATCACCAAATCGTTCTCTGCACCCTCGAGAACCTCGGATACGATACCCATAATGTAGTTATCATAATTTTGAGCGGCGGCCATCTTGGATATAAAAAATGATCACAAAATCGTTCTTTGCACTCTCTAGAACCTAGGATAGGATACCCATATTCAAGTTATCATTATTTTGAGCGGCGGCCATCTCGGATTTAAAAATGATCCCAAAATTGTTTTCTGCACCCTCGAGAACCTCGGACACGACATCCATATTGCTGAAAATATAATTTTGTGCGGCGGCAATTTTGGATTTGAAAAATGATACCAAAATTATTTTCTGCACCCTCGAGAACCTCTGATACGATACCCATAATGTACTTATCATATATTTTAAGCCGCGGCCACCTTGGATTTGAAAAATGATCACATTTCTGCTCCCTCGAGAACCTCGGATACGATACCCATAATCTAGTTATCATACATTTGAGCGGCGGCCATCTTGGATTTGAAAAATGATCACAATATCGTTCTGTGCACTCTCGAGAACCTCGGATACGATACCCATAATGTAGTTATCATACTTTTGAGCGGCGGCCATCTTGGATTTGAAAAATGTTCACAAAATCGCTCTCTGCACCCTCGAGAACCTCGGATACGATACCTATAATGTAGTTATCATAATTTTGAGCGGCGGCCATCTTGGATTTGAAAAATGATAACAAAATCGCTCTCTGCACACTCGAGAACCTCGGATACGATACCCATAATGTATTTATCATAATTTTGAGCGGCGGCCATCTTGGATTTAAAAAATGATCACAAAATCGTTCTGTGCACTCTCGAGAACCTCGGATACGATACCCATATTTTTGTGATCATAGTCTTGCACGGCGGCCCTATTGGATTTGAAAAATGATCACAAAATCGTTCTCAGCACACTCGAGAGCCTCGGATACGATACCCATAATATAGTAATCATACTTTTGAGCGGCGGCCATCTTGGATTTGAAAAATGATCACAAAATCGCTCTCTGCACCCTCGAGAACCTCGGATACGATACCCATAATGTAGTTATCATAATTTTGAGCGGCGTCCATCTTGGATTTGAAAAATGATCACAAAATCGCTCTCTACACCCTCGAGAACCTCGGATACGATACCCATAATGTAGTTTATCATACTTTTGAGCGGCGGCCATCTTGGATTTGAAAAATTATCACAAAATCTTTCTCTGCACCCTCGAGAACGTCTTATACTATACCCATAATGTAGTTATCATAATATTGAGCGGCGGCCATGTCGGATTTAAAAATGATCCCAAAATTGTTTTCTGCACCCTCAAAAACCTCGGACACGATATCCATATTGCTGAAAACATAATTGTTTGCGGCAGCCCTCTTGGATTTCAAAAATGATCACAGAATTGTTCTCTGCATCCTCGAGAACCTCGGACACGATATCCATATTTCTAATATCATAATTTTGTGCGGCGGCCATCTTGGATTTGAAAAATTCTCACCAAATCGTTTTCTGTACCCTAGAGAAACTCGAGTTCGATATCCTTATTGCTGAAATCATAATTTTGTGCGGCGGCCATCTTGGATTTGAAAAATGATCACAAAATCGTTCTCAGCACCCTCGAGAAACTCGGATACGATACCCATAATGTATTTATCATACTATTGAGCGGCGGCCATCTTCGATTTGAAAAATGATCACAAATTCGTTCTCAGCACCCTCGAGAACCTAGGATACGATACCCATAATGTAGTTATCATAATTTTGAGTGGCGGTCATCTCGGATTTCAAAAATGAACACAAAATCGATCTTTGCACTCTCGAGAACCTCGGATACGAAACCCATATTTTTATGATCATAATCTTGCACGGCGGCCATCTCGGATTTAAAAATGATCCCAAAATTATTTTCTGCACCCTCGAGAACATCGGACACGATATCTATATTGATGAAAACATAATTGTTTGCGGCAACCCTCTTGGATTTCAAAAATGATCACAGTATTGTTCTCTGCACCCTCGAGAACCTCGGACACGATATCCATATTGCTGAAATCATAATTTTGTGCGGCGGCCATCTTCGATTTGTAAAATGATTACAAAATCGTTCTCTGCACCCTCGAGAACATCGGATACGATACTCATAATGTAGTTATCATAATTTTGAGCGGCGGCCATCTTCGATTTGAAAAAGGATTACAAAATCGTTCTCTGCACCCTGGAGAACCTGGGATACGATATCCATAATGTAGTTATCATACTATTGAGAGGTGGCCATCTTCGATTTGAAAAATGATCACAAAATCGTTCTCTGCACCCTCGAGAACCTAGGATACGATACCCATAATGTAGTTATCATAATTTTGAGTGGCGGCCATCTCGGATTTCAAAAATGAACACAAAATCGATCTTTGCACTCTCGAGAACCTCGGATACGAAACCCATATTTTTATGATCATAATCTTGCACGGCGGCCATCTCGGATTTAAAAATGATCCCAAAATTATTTTCTGCACCCTCGAGAACATCGGACACGATATCTATATTGATGAAAACATAATTGTTTGCGGCAACCCTCTTGGATTTCAAAAATGATCACAGTATTGTTCTCTGCACCCTCGAGAACCTCGGACACGATATCCATATTGCTGAAATCATAATTTTGTGCGGCGGCCATCTTCGATTTGTAAAATGATTACAAAATCGTTCTCTGCACCCTCGAGAACATCGGATACGATACTCATAATGTAGTTATCATAATTTTGAGCGGCGGCCATCTTCGATTTGAAAAAGGATTACAAAATCGTTCTCTGCACCCTGGAGAACCTGGGATACGATATCCATAATGTAGTTATCATACTATTGAGAGGTGGCCATCTTCGATTTGAAAAATGATTACAAAATCGTTCTCTGCACCCTCGAGAACCTAGGATACGATACCCATAATGTAGTAATCATAATTTTGAGTGGCGGCCATCTCGGATTTTTAAAATGATTCCAAAATTGTTTTCTGCACCCTCGAGAACCTCGGACACGATATCCGTATTGCTAAAATCATAATTTTGTGCGGCGGCCATCTTGGATTTGAAAAATTATCACCAAATCACTCTCTGCACCCTCGAGAAACTCGTGTCAGATATCCATATTGCTGAAATCATAATTTTGTGCGGCGGCCATCTTGGATTTGAAAAATGACCACAAAATCGTTCTCTGCACCCTCGAGAACCTCGGACACGATATCAATATTGCTAAAATCATAATTATGTCCGGCGGCCATCTTGGATTTGAAAAATTATCACCAAATCGTTCTCTGCACCCTCGAGAAACTTGTGTACGATATCCATATTGCTGAAATCATAATTTTGTGCGGTGGCCATCTTGGATTTGAAAAATGATCACAAAATCGTTCTCAGCACCCTCGAGAACCTCGGATACGATACCCTTAATGTAGTTATCATACTTTTGAGCGGCGGCCATCTTGGATATCAAAAATGATCACAAAATCGTTCTGTGCACTCTCGAGAACCTCGGATACGATACCCATATTTTTGTGATCATAATCTTGCACGGCGGCCCTATTGGATTTGAAAAATGATCACAAAATCGTTCTCAGCACACTCGAGAGCCTCGGATACGATACCCATAATGTAGTTATCATACTTTTGAGCGGCGGCAATCTTGGATTTGAAAACTGATCACAAACTCGTTCTCTGCGCCCTCGAGAACCTAGGATACGATACCCATAATCTAGTTATCATACTTTTGAGCGGCGGCCGTCTCGGATTAAAAAATGATCCCAAAATTGTTTTTAGCACCCTCGAGAACCTCGGACACGATATCCATATTGCTGAAAACATAATTGTTTGCGACAGCCCTCTTGGATTTCAAAAATGATCACAGAATTGTTCCCTGCATCCTCGAGAACCTCGGACACGATATCAATATTGCTAAAATCATTATTTCGTGCGCCGGCCATCTTGGATTCGAAATATTATCACCAAATCGTTCTCTGCACCCTCGAGAACCTCGGATACGATACCCATAATGTAGTTATCATAATTTTGAGCGGCGGCCATCTTGGATTTCAAAAATGATCACAAAATCGTTCTTTGCACTCTCTAGAACCTAGGATAGGATACCCATATTCAAGTTATCATTATTTTGAGCGGCGGCCATCTCGGATTTAAAAATGATCCCAAAATTGTTTTCTGCACCCTCGAGAACCTCGGACACGACATCCATATTGCTGAAAATATAATTTTGTGCGGCGGCAATCTTGGATTTGAAAAATGATACCAAAATTATTTTCTGCACCCTCGAGAACCTCTGATACGATACCCATAATGTACTTATCATATATTTTAAGCCGCGGCCACCTTGGATTTGAAAAATGATCACATTTCTGCTCCCTCGAGAACCTCGGATACGATACCCATAATCTAGTTATCATACATTTGAGCGGCGGCCATCTTGGATTTGAAAAATGATCACAATATCGTTCTGTGCACTCTCGAGAACCTCGGATACGATACCCATAATGTAGTTATCATACTTTTGAGCGGCGGCCATCTTGGATTTGAAAAATGTTCACAAAATCGCTCTCTGCACCCTCGAGAACCTCGGATACGATACCTATAATGTAGTTATCATAATTTTGAGCGGCGGCCATCTTGGATTTGAAAAATGATAACAAAATCGCTCTCTGCACACTCGAGAACCTCGGATACGATACCCATAATGTATTTATCATAATTTTGAGCGGCGGCCATCTTGGATTTAAAAAATGATCACAAAATCGTTCTGTGCACTCTCGAGAACCTCGGATACGATACCCATATTTTTGTGATCATAGTCTTGCACGGCGGCCCTATTGGATTTGAAAAATGATCACAAAATCGTTCTCAGCACACTCGAGAGCCTCGGATACGATACCCATAATATAGTAATCATACTTTTGAGCGGCGGCCATCTTGGATTTGAAAAATGATCACAAAATCGTTCTCTGCACCCTCGAGAACCTCGGATACGATACCCATAATGTAGTTATCATAATTTTGAGCGGCGGCCATCTTGGATTTCAAAAATGATCACAAAATCGTTCTTTGCACCCTCGAAAACCTAGTATACGATACCCTTAATCTTGTTATCATACTTTTGAGCGGCGTCCATCCTGGATTTGAAAAATGATCACACAATCGCTATCTGCACCCTCGAGAACCTCTGATACGATACCCATAATGTAGTTTAACATACTTTTGAGCGGCGGCCATCTTGGATTTCAAAAATGATCACAAAATCGTTCTGTGCACTCTCGAGAACCTCGGATACGATACCCATATTTTTGTGATCATAATCTTGCACGGCGGCCCTATTGGATTTGAAAAATGATCACAAAATCGTTCTCAGCACACTCGAGAGCCTCGAATACGATACCCATAATGTAGTTATCATACTTTTGAGCGGCGTCCATCTTGGATTTGAAAAATGATCACAAAATCGCTCTCTACACCCTCGAGAACCTCGGATACGATACCCATAATGTAGTTTATCATACTTTTGAGCGGCGGCCATCTTGGATTTGAAAAATTATCACAAAATCTTTCTCTGCACCCTCGAGAACGTCTTATACCCATAATGTAGTTATCATAATATTGAGCGGCGGCCATGTCGGATTTAAAAATGATCCCAAAATTGTTTTCTGCACCCTCAAAAACCTCGGACACGATATCCATATTGCTGAAAACATAATTGTTTGCGGCAGCCCTCTTGGATTTCAAAAATGATCACAGAATTGTTCTCTGCATCCTCGAGAACCTCGGACACGATATCCATATTTCTAAAATCATAATTTTGTGCGGCGGCCATCTTGGATTTGAAAAATTCTCACCAAATCGTTCTCTGCACCCTAGAGAAACTCGTGTTCGATATCCATATTGCTGAAATCATAATTTTGTGCGGCGGCCATCTTGGATTTGAAAAATGATCACAAAATCGTTCTCAGCACACTCGAGAGCCTCGAATACGATACCCATAATGTAGTTATCATACTTTTGAGCGGCGTCCATCTTGGATTTGAAAAATGATCACAAAATCGCTCTCTGCACCCTCGAGAACCTCGGACACGATATCCATATTGCTGAAAACATAATTGTTTGCGGCAGCCCTCTTGGATTTCAAAAATGATCACAGAATTGTTCTCTGCATCCTCGAGAACCTCGGACACGATATCCATATTTCTAAAATCATAATTTTGTGCGGCGGCCATCTTGGATTTGAAAAATGATCACAAAATCGTTCTCAGCACCCTCGAGAACCTCGGATACGATACCCTTAATGTAGTTATCATACTTTTGAGCGGCGGCCATCTTGGATATCAAAAATGATCACAAAATCGTTCTGTGCACTCTCGAGAACCTCGGATACGATACCCATATTTTTGTGATCATAATCTTGCACGGCGGCCCTATTGGATTTGAAAAATGATCACAAAATCGTTCTCAGCACACTCGAGAGCCTCGGATACGATACCCATAATGTAGTTATCATACTTTTGAGCGGCGGCAATCTTGGATTTGAAAACTGATCACAAACTCGTTCTCTGCGCCCTCGAGAACCTAGGATACGATACCCATAATCTTGTTATCATACTTTTGAGCGGCGGCCGTCTCGGATTAAAAAATGATCCCAAAATTGTTTTTAGCACCCTCGAGAACCTCGGACACGATATCCATATTGCTGAAAACATAATTGTTTGCGGCAGCCCTCTTGGATTTCAAAAATGATCACAGAATTGTTCCCTGCATCCTCGAGAACCTCGGACACGATATCAATATTGCTAAAATCATTATTTCGTGCGCCGGCCATCTTGGATTCGAAATATTATCACCAAATCGTTCTCTGCACCCTCGAGAACCTCGGATACGATACCCATAATGTAGTTATCATAATTTTGAGCGGCGGCCATCTTGGATTTCAAAAATGATCACAAAATCGTTCTTTGCACTCTCTAGAACCTAGGATAGGATACCCATATTCAAGTTATCATTATTTTGAGCGGCGGCCATCTCGGATTTAAAAATGATCCCAAAATTGTTTTCTGCACCCTCGAGAACCTCGGACACGACATCCATATTGCTGAAAATATAATTTTGTGCGGCGGCAATCTTGGATTTGAAAAATGATACCAAAATTATTTTCTGCACCCTCGAGAACCTCTGATACGATACCCATAATGTACTTATCATATATTTTAAGCCGCGGCCACCTTGGATTTGAAAAATGATCACATTTCTGCTCTCTCGAGAACCTCGGATACGATACCCATAATCTAGTTATCATACATTTGAGCGGCGGCCATCTTGGATTTGAAAAATGATCACAATATCGTTCTGTGCACTCTCGAGAACCTCGGATACGATACCCATAATGTAGTTATCATACTTTTGAGCGGCGGCCATCTTGGATTTGAAAAATGTTCACAAAATCGCTCTCTGCACCCTCGAGAACCTCGGATACGATACCTATAATGTAGTTATCATAATTTTGAGCGGCGGCCATCTTGGATTTGAAAAATGATAACAAAATCGCTCTCTGCACACTCGAGAACCTCGGATACGATACCCATAATGTATTTATCATAATTTTGAGCGGCGGCCATCTTGGATTTAAAAAATGATCACAAAATCGTTCTGTGCACTCTCGAGAACCTCGGATACGATACCCATATTTTTGTGATCATAGTCTTGCACGGCGGCCCTATTGGATTTGAAAAATGATCACAAAATCGTTCTCAGCACACTCGAGAGCCTCGGATACGATACCCATAATAAAGTTATCATACTTTTGAGCGGCGGCCATCTTGGATTTGAAAAATGATCACAAAATCGCTCTCTGCACCCTCGAGAACCTCGGATACGATACCCATAATGTAGTTATCATAATTTTGAGCGGCGGCCATCTTGGATTTGAAAAATGATAACAAAATCGTTTTCTGCACCCTCGAAAACCTAGTATACGATACCCTTAATCTTGTTATCATACTTTTGAGCGGCGTCCATCCTGGATTTGAAAAATGATCACACAATCGCTATCTGCACCCTCGAGAACCTCTGATACGATACCCATAATGTAGTTTAACATACTTTTGAGCGGCGGCCATCTTGGATTTCAAAAATGATCACAAAATTGTTCTGTGCACTCTCGAGAACCTCGGATACGATACCCATAATGTAGTTATCATAATTTTGAGCGGCGGCCATCTTGGATTTGAAAAATGATAACAAAATCGTTTTCTGCACCCTCGAAAACCTAGTATACGATACCCTTAATCTTGTTATCATACTTTTGAGCGGCGTCCATCCTGGATTTGAAAAATGATCACACAATCGCTATCTGCACCCTCGAGAACCTCTGATACGATACCCATAATGTAGTTTAACATACTTTTGAGCGGCGGCCATCTTGGATTTCAAAAATGATCACAAAATCGTTCTGTGCACTCTCGAGAACCTCGGATACGATACCCATATTTTTGTGATCATAATCTTGCACGGCGGCCCTATTGGATTTGAAAAATGACCACAAAATCGTTCTCAGCACACTCGAGAGCCTCGAATACGATACCCATAATGTAGTTATCATACTTTTGAGCGGCGTCCATCTTGGATTTGAAAAATGATCACAAAATCGCTCTCTACACCCTCGAGAACCTCGGATACGATACCCATAATGTAGTTTATCATACTTTTGAGCGGCGGCCATCTTGGATTTGAAAAATTATCACAAAATCTTTCTCTGCACCCTCGAGAACGTCTTATACTATACCCATAATGTAGTTATCATAATATTGAGCGGCGGCCATGTCGGATTTAAAAATGATCCCAAAATTGTTTTCTGCACCCTCAAAAACCTCGGACACGATATCCATATTGCTGAAAACATAATTGTTTGCGGCAGCCCTCTTGGATTTCAAAAATGATCACAGAATTGTTCTCTGCATCCTCGAGAACCTCGGACACGATATCCATATTTCTAAAATCATAATTTTGTGCGGCGGCCATCTTGGATTTGAAAAATTCTCACCAAATCGTTCTCTGCACCCTAGAGAAACTCGTGTTCGATATCCATATTGCTGAAATCATAATTTTGTGCGGCCGCCATCTTGGATTTGAAAAATGATCACAAAATCGTTCTCAGCACACTCGAGAGCCTCGAATACGATACCCATAATGTAGTTATCATACTTTTGAGCGGCGTCCATCTTGGATTTGAAAAATGATCACAAAATCGCTCTCTGCACCCTCGAGAACCTCGGACACGATATCCATATTGCTGAAAACATAATTGTTTGCGGCAGCCTTCTTGGATTTCAAAAATGATCACAGAATTGTTCTCTGCATCCTCGAGAACCTCGGACACGATATCCATATTTCTAAAATCATAATTTTGTGCGGCGGCCATCTTGGATTTGAAAAATTCTCACCAAATCGTTTTCTGCACCCTAGAGAAACTCGAGTTCGATATCCATATTGCTGAAATCATAATTTTGTGCGGCGGCCATCTTGGATTTGAAAAATGATCACAAAATCGTTCTCAGCACCCTCGAGAAACTCGGATACGATACCCATAATGTATTTATCATACTATTGAGCGGCGGCCATCTTCGATTTGAAAAATGATCACAAATTCGTTCTCAGCACCCTCGAGAACCTAGGATACGATACCCATAATGTAGTTATCATAATTTTGAGTGGCGGCCATCTCGGATTTCAAAAATGAACACAAAATCGATCTTTGCACTCTCGAGAACCTCGGATACGAAACCCATATTTTTATGATCATTATCTTGCACGGCGGCCATCTCGGATTTAAAAATGATCCCAAAATTATTTTCTGCACCCTCGAGAACATCGGACACGATATCTATATTGATGAAAACATAATTGTTTGCGGCAACCCTCTTGGATTTCAAAAATGATCACAGTATTGTTCTCTGCACCCTCGAGAACCTCGGACACGATATCCATATTGCTGAAATCATAATTTTGTGCGGCGGCCATCTTCGATTTGTAAAATGATTACAAAATCGTTCTCTGCACCCTCGAGAACATCGGATACGATACTCATAATGTAGTTATCATAATTTTGAGCGGCGGCCATCTTCGATTTGAAAAAGGATTACAAAATCGTTCTCTGCACCCTGGAGAACCTGGGATACGATATCCATAATGTAGTTATCATACTATTGAGAGGTGGCCATCTTCGATTTGAAAAATGATCACAAAATCGTTCTCTGCACCCTCGAGAACCTAGGATACGATACCCATAATGTAGTTTTCATAATTTTGAGTGGCGGCCATCTCGGATTTTTAAAATGATCCCAAAATTGTTTTCTGCACCCTCGAGAACCTCGGACACGATATCCGTATTGCTAAAATCATAATTTTGTGCGGCGGCCATCTTGGATTTGAAAAATTATCACCAAATCACTCTCTGCACCCTCGAGAAACTCGTGTACGATATCCATATTGCTGAAATCATAATTTTGTGCGGCGGCCATCTTGGATTTGAAAAATGACCACAAAATCGTTCTCTGCACCCTCGAGAACCTCGGATACGAAACCCATAATTTAGTTATCATACTTTTGAGCGGCGCCAAATCGTTCTCTACACACTCTAGAACCTCGGATACGATACCCATAATGTAGTTATCATACTTTTGAGCGGCGGCCATCTTGGATTTGAAAAATGATCACAAAATCGTTCTCAGCACCCTCGAGAACCTCTGATACGATACCCATAATGTAGTTATCATATTTTTTAGCCGCGGCCATCTTGGATTTGAAAAATGATCACATTTCTGCTCCCTCGAGAACCTCTGATACGATACCAATAATGTAGTTATCTCTTATTTTGAGCGGTGGCCATGTCGGATTTAAAAATGATCCCAAAATTGTTTTCTGCACCCGCAAAAACCTCGGACACGATATCCATATTGCTGAAAACATAATTGTTTGCGGCAACCCTCTTGGATTTCAAAAATGATCACAGAATTGTTCTCTGCATCCTCGAGAATCTCGGACACGATATCAATATTGCTTAAATCATAATTTTGTGCGGCGGCCATCTTGGATTCGAAATATTATCACCAAATCGTTCTCTGCATCCTCGAGAAACTCGTGTACGATATCAATATTGATGAAAACATAATTGTTTGCGGCAACCCTCTTGGATTTCAAAAATGATCACAGAATTGTTCTCTGCACCTTCGAGAACCTCGGACACGTTATTCATAATGTTGTTATCATACTTTTGAGCGGCGGCAATCTTCGATTTGAAAAATGATCACAAAATCGTTCTCTGCACCCTCGAGAACCTCGGATACGATACCCATAATGTAGTTATCATAATTTTGAGCGGCGGCCACCTTGGATTTCAAAAATGATTACAGAATCGTTCTCTGCACCCTCGAAAACCTCGGATACGAAACCCATAATTTAGTTATCATACTTTTGAGCGGCGCCAAATCGTTCTCTACACCCTCAAGAACCTCGGATACGATACCAATAATGTAGTTATCATACTTTTGAGCGGCGGCCATCTTGGATTTGAAAAATGATCACAAAATCGTTCTCAGCACCCTCGAGAACCTCTGATACGATGCCCATAATGTAGTTATTATATTTTTTAGCCGCGGCCATCTTGGATTTGAAAAATGATCACATTTCTGCTCTCTCGAGAACCTCTGATACGATACCAATAATGTAGTTATCTCTTATTTTGAGCGGTGGCCATGTCGGATTTAAAAATGATCCCAAAATTGTTTTCTGCACCCGCAAAAACCTCGGACACGATATCCATATTGCTGAAAACATAATTGTTTGCGCCAACCCTCTTGGATTTCAAAAATGATCACAGAATTGTTCTCTGCACCCTCGAGAACCTCGGACACGATATCCATATTGCTAAAATCATAATTTTGTGCGGCGGCCATCTTGGATTTGAAAAATGATAACCACATCATTCTCTGCACCCTCGAGAAACTCGTGTACGATATCCATATTGCTGAAATCATAATTTTGTGCGGCGGCCATCTTGGATTTGAAAAATGACCACAAAATCGTTCTCTGCACCCTCGAGAACCTCGGATACGAAACCCATAATTTAGTTATCATACTTTTGAGAGGCGCCAAATCGTTCTCTACACCCTCAAGAACCTCGGATACGATACCCATAATGTAGTTATCATACTTTTGAGCGGCGGCCATCTTGGATTTGAAAAATGATCACAAAATCGTTCTTAGAACCCTCGAGAACCTCTGATACGATACCCATAATGTAGTTATCATACTTTTGAGCGGCGGCAATCTTGGATTTGAAAACTGATCACAAACTCGTTCTCTGCGCCCTCGAGAACCTAGGATACGATACCCATAATCTAGTTATCATACTTTTGAGCGGCGGCCGTCTCGGATTAAAAAATGATCCCAAAATTGTTTTTAGCACCCTCGAGAACCTCGGACACGATATCCATATTGCTGAAAACATAATTGTTTGCGGCAGCCCTCTTGGATTTCAAAAATGATCACAGAATTGTTCCCTGCATCCTCGAGAACCTCGGACAAGATATCAATATTGCTAAAATCATAATTTCGTGCGCCGGCCATCTTGGATTCGAAATATTATCACCAAATCGTTCTCTGCACCCTCGAGAACCTCGGATACGATACCCATAATGTAGTTATCATAATTTTGAGCGGCGGCCATCTTGGATTTCAAAAATGATCACAAAATCGTTCTTTGCACTCTCTAGAACCTAGGATAGGATACCCATATTCTAGTTATCATTATTTTGAGCGGCGGCCATCTCGGATTAAAAAATGATCCCAAAATTGTTTTCTACACCCTCGAGAACCTCGGACACGACATCCATATTGCTGAAAATATAATTTTGTGCGGCGGCCATCTTGGATTTGAATAATGATGTCAAAATCGTTCTATGCTCCCTCGAGAACCTACTATACGATACCCATAATCTTGTTATCATACTTTTGAGCGGCGGCCATCTTGGATTTGAAAAATGATCACAAAATCGCTCTCTGCACCCTCGAGAACATCGGATACGATACCCATAATGTAGTTATCATACTTTTGAGTGGCGGCCATCTTGGATTTGAAATATGATCACAAAATTGTTCTCTGCACCCTCGAGAACCTAGGATACGATACCCATGATCTAGTTATCATACTTTCGAGCGGCGGCCATCTTGGATTTAAAAAATGATCACAAAATCGTTCTAAGCACTCTCGAGAACCTCGGATATGATACCCATAATGTAGTTATCTTACTTTTGAGCGGCGACCATCTTGGAATTGAAAAATTATCACAAAATCGCTCTCTGCACTCTCGAGAACCTAGGATACGATACCCATAATGTAGTTATCATAATTTTGAGTGGCGGCCATCTTGGATTTGAAAAATGATCACAAAATCGTTCTCAGCACCCTCGAGAAATTCGGATACGATACCCATAATGTATTTATCATACTATTGAGCGGCGGCCATCTTCGATTTGAAAAATGATCACAAATTCGTTCTCAGCACCCTCGAGAACCTAGGATACGATACCCATAATGTAGTTATCATAATTTTGAGTGGCGGCCATCTCGGATTTCAAAAATGAACACAAAATCGATCTTTGCACTCTCGAGAACCTCGTATACGAAACCCATATTTTTATGATCATAATCTTGCACGGCGGCCATCTCGGATTTAAAAATGATCCCAAAATTATTTTCTGCACCCTCGAGAACATCGGACACGATATCTATATTGATGAAAACATAATTGTTTGCGGCAACCCTCTTGGATTTCAAAAATGATCACAGTATTGTTCTCTGCACCCTCGAGAACCTCGGACAGGATATCCATATTGCTGAAATCATAATTTTGTGCGGCGGCCATCTTCGATTTGTAAAATGATTACAAAATCGTTCTCTGCACCCTCGAGAACATCGGATACGATACTCATAATGTAGTTATCATAATTTTGAGCGGCGGCCATCTTCGATTTGAAAAAGGATTACAAAATCGTTCTCTGCACCCTGGAGAACCTGGGATACGATATCCATAATGTAGTTATCATACTATTGAGAGGTGGCCATCTTCGATTTGAAAAATGATCACAAAATCGTTCTCTGCACCCTCGAGAACCTAGGATACGATACCCATAATGTAGTTATCATAATTTTGAGTGGCGGCCATCTCGGATTTTTAAAATGATCCCAAAATTGTTTTCTGCACCCTCGAGAACCTCGGACATGATATCCGTATTGCTAAAATCATAATTTTGTGCGGCGGCCATCTTGGATTTGAAAAATTATCACCAAATCACTCTCTGCACCCTCGAGAAACTCGTGTACGATATCCATATTGCTGAAATCATAATTTTGTGCGGCGGCCATCTTGGATTTGAAAAATGACCACAAAATCGTTCTCTGCACCCTCGAGAACCTCGGACACGATATCAATATTGCTAAAATCATAATTATGTCCGGCGGCCATCTTGGATTTGAAAAATTATCACCAAATCGTTCTCTGCACCCTCGAGAAACTTGTGTACGATATCCATATTGCTGAAATCATAATTTTGTGCGGTGGCCATCTTGGATTTGAAAAATGATCACAAAATCGTTCTCATCACCCTCGAGAACCTCGGATACGATACCCTTAATGTAGTTATCATACTTTTGAGCGGCGGCCATCTTGGATTTCAAAAATGATCACAAAATCGTTCTGTGCACTCTCGAGAACCTCGGATACGATACCCATACTTTTGTGATCATAATCTTGCACGGCGGCCCTATTGGATTTGAAAAATGATCACAAAATCGTTCTCAGCACACTCGAGAGCCTCGGATACGATACCAATAATGTAGTTATCATACTTTTGAGCGGCGGCCATCTTGGATTTGAAAAATGATCACAAAATCGTTCTCAGCACCCTCGAGAACCTCTGATACGATGCCCATAATGTAGTTATTATATTTTTTAGCCGCGGCCATCTTGGATTTGAAAAATGATCACATTTCTGCTCTCTCGAGAACCTCTGATACGATACCAATAATGTAGTTATCTCTTATTTTGAGCGGTGGCCATGTCGGATTTAAAAATGATCCCAAAATTGTTTTCTGCACCCGCAAAAACCTCGGACACGATATCCATATTGCTGAAAACATAATTGTTTGCGCCAACCCTCTTGGATTTCAAAAATGATCACAGAATTGTTCTCTGCATCCTCGAGAACCTCGGACACGATATCAATATTGCTAAAATCATAATTTTGTGCGGCGGCCATCTTGGATTTGAAAAATTATCACCAAATCATTCTCTGCACCCTCGAGAAACTCGTGTACGATATCCATATTGCTGAAATCATAATTTTGTGCGGCGGCCATCTTGGATTTGAAAAATGACCACAAAATCGTTCTCTGCACCCTCGAGAACCTCGGATACGAAACCCATAATTTAGTTATCATACTTTTGAGAGGCGCCAAATCGTTCTCTACACCCTCAAGAACCTCGGATACGATACCCATAATGTAGTTATCATACTTTTGAGCGGCGGCCATCTTGGATTTGAAAAATGATCACAAAATCGTTCTTAGAACCCTCGAGAACCTCTGATACGATACCCATAATGTAGTTATCATACTTTTGAGCGGCGGCAATCTTGGATTTGAAAACTGATCACAAACTCGTTCTCTGCGCCCTCGAGAACCTAGGATACGATACCCATAATCTAGTTATCATACTTTTGAGCGGCGGCCGTCTCGGATTAAAAAATGATCCCAAAATTGTTTTTAGCACCCTCGAGAACCTCGGACACGATATCCATATTGCTGAAAACATAATTGTTTGCGGCAGCCCTCTTGGATTTCAAAAATGATCACAGAATTGTTCCCTGCATCCTCGAGAACCTCGGACAAGATATCAATATTGCTAAAATCATAATTTCGTGCGCCGGCCATCTTGGATTCGAAATATTATCACCAAATCGTTCTCTGCACCCTCGAGAACCTCGGATACGATACCCATAATGTAGTTATCATAATTTTGAGCGGCGGCCATCTTGGATTTCAAAAATGATCACAAAATCGTTCTTTGCACTCTCTAGAACCTAGGATAGGATACCCATATTCTAGTTATCATTATTTTGAGCGGCGGCCATCTCGGATTAAAAAATGATCCCAAAATTGTTTTCTACACCCTCGAGAACCTCGGACACGACATCCATATTGCTGAAAATATAATTTTGTGCGGCGGCCATCTTGGATTTGAATAATGATGTCAAAATCGTTCTCTGCTCCCTCGAGAACCTACTATACGATACCCATAATCTTGTTATCATACTTTTGAGCGGCGGCCATCTTGGATTTGAAAAATGATCACAAAATCGTTCTCATCACCCTCGAGAACCTCGGATACGATACCCTTAATGTAGTTATCATACTTTTGAGCGGCGGCCATCTTGGATTTCAAAAATGATCACAAAATCGTTCTCTGCGCCCTCGAGAACCTAGGATACGATACCCATAATCTAGTTATCATACTTTTGAGCGGCGGCCGTCTCGGATTAAAAAATGATCCCAAAATTGTTTTTAGCACCCTCGAGAACCTCGGACACGACATCCATATTGCTGAAAATATAATTTTGTGCGGCGGCAATCTTGGATTTGAAAAATGATACCAAAATTATTTTCTGCACCCTCGAGAACCTCTGATACGATACCCATAATGTACTTATCATATATTTTAAGCCGCGGCCACCTTGGATTTGAAAAATGATCACATTTCTGCTCCCTCGAGAACCTCGGATACGATACCCATAATCTAGTTATCATACATTTGAGCGGCGGCCATCTTGGATTTGAAAAATGATCACAATATCGTTCTGTGCACTCTCGAGAACCTCGGATACGATACCCATAATGTAGTTATCATACTTTTGAGCGGCGGCCATCTTGGATTTGAAAAATGTTCACAAAATCGCTCTCTGCACCCTCGAGAACCTCGGATACGATACCTATAATGTAGTTATCATAATTTTGAGCGGCGGCCATCTTGGATTTGAAAAATGATAACAAAATCGCTCTCTGCACACTCGAGAACCTCGGATACGATACCCATAATGTATTTATCATAATTTTGAGCGGCGGCCATCTTGGATTTAAAAAATGATCACAAAATCGTTCTGTGCACTCTCGAGAACCTCGGATACGATACCCATATTTTTGTGATCATAGTCTTGCACGGCGGCCCTATTGGATTTGAAAAATGATCACAAAATCGTTCTCAGCACACTCGAGAGCCTCGGATACGATACCCATAATAAAGTAATCATACTTTTAAGCGGCGGCCATCTTGGATTTGAAAAATGATCACAAAATCGCTCTCTGCACCCTCGAGAACCTCGGATACGATACCCATAATGTAGTTATCATAATTTTGAGCGGCGGCCATCTTGGATTTGAAAAATGATAACAAAATCGTTTTCTGCACCCTCGAAAACCTAGTATACGATACCCTTAATCTTGTTATCATACTTTTGAGCGGCGTCCATCCTGGATTTGAAAAATGATCACACAATCGCTATCTGCACCCTCGAGAACCTCTGATACGATACCCATAATGTAGTTTAACATACTTTTGAGCGGCGGCCATCTTGGATTTCAAAAATGATCACAAAATCGTTCTGTGCACTCTCGAGAACCTCGGATACGATACCCATATTTTTGTGATCATAATCTTGCACGGCGGCCCTATTTGATTTGAAAAATGATCACAAAATCGTTCTCAGCACACTCGAGAGCCTCGAATACGATACCCATAATGTAGTTATCATACTTTTGAGCGGCGTCCATCTTGGATTTGAAAAATGATCACAAAATCGCTCTCTACACCCTCGAGAACCTCGGATACGATACCCATAATGTAGTTTATCATACTTTTGAGCGGCGGCCATCTTGGATTTGAAAAATTATCACAAAATCTTTCTCTGCACCCTCGAGAACGTCTTATACCCATAATGTAGTTATCATAATATTGAGCGGCGGCCATGTCGGATTTAAAAATGATCCCAAAATTGTTTTCTGCACCCTCAAAAACCTCGGACACGATATCCATATTGCTGAAAACATAATTGTTTGCGGCAGCCCTCTTGGATTTCAAAAATGATCACAGAATTGTTCTCTGCATCCTCGAGAACCTCGGACACGATATCTATATTTCTAAAATCATAATTTTGTGCGGCGGCCATCTTGGATTTGAAAAATTCTCACCAAATCGTTCTCTGCACCCTAGAGAAACTCGTGTTCGATATCCATATTGCTGAAATCATAATTTTGTGCGGCGGCCATCTTGGATTTGAAAAATGATCACAAAATCGTTCTCAGCACACTCGAGAGCCTCGAATACGATACCCATAATGTAGTTATCATACTTTTGAGCGGCGTCCATCTTGGATTTGAAAAATGATCACAAAATCGCTCTCTGCACCCTCGAGAACCTCGGACACGATATCCATATTGCTGAAAACATAATTGTTTGCGGCAGCCCTCTTGGATTTCAAAAATGATCACAGAATTGTTCTCTGCATCCTCGAGAACCTCGGACACGATATCCATATTTCTAAAATCATAATTTTGTGCGGCGGCCATCTTGGATTTGAAAAATTCTCACCAAATCGTTTTCTGCACCCTAGAGAAACTCGAGTTCGATATCCATATTGCTGAAATCATAATTTTGTGCGGCGGCCATCTTGGATTTGAAAAATGATCACAAAATCGTTCTCAGCACCCTCGAGAAACTCGGATACGATACCCATAATGTATTTATCATACTATTGAGCGGCGGCCATCTTCGATTTGAAAAATGATCACAAATTCGTTCTCAGCACCCTCGAGAACCTAGGATACGATACCCATAATGTAGTTATCATAATTTTGAGTGGCGGCCATCTCGGATTTCAAAAATGAACACAAAATCGATCTTTGCACTCTCGAGAACCTCGGATACGAAACCCATATTTTTATGATCATAATCTTGCACGGCGGCCATCTCGGATTTAAAAATGATCCCAAAATTATTTTCTGCACCCTCGAGAACATCGGACACGATATCTATATTGATGAAAACATAATTGTTTGCGGCAACCCTCTTGGATTTCAAAAATGATCACAGTATTGTTCTCTGCACCCTCGAGAACCTCGGACACGATATCCATATTGCTGAAATCATAATTTTGTGCGGCGGCCATCTTCGATTTGTAAAATGATTACAAAATCGTTCTCTGCACCCTCGAGAACATCGGATACGATACTCATAATGTAGTTATCATAATTTTGAGCGGCGGCCATCTTCGATTTGAAAAAGGATTACAAAATCGTTCTCTGCACCCTGGAGAACCTGGGATACGATATCCATAATGTAGTTATCATACAATTGAGAGGTGGCCATCTTCGATTTGAAAAATGATCACAAAATCGTTCTCTGCACCCTCGAGAACCTAGGATACGATACCCATAATGTAGTTTTCATAATTTTGAGTGGCGGCCATCTCGGATTTTTAAAATGATCCCAAAATTGTTTTCTGCACCCTCGAGAACCTCGGACACGATATCCGTATTGCTAAAATCATAATTTTGTGCGGCGGCCATCTTGGATTTGAAAAATTATCACCAAATCACTCTCTGCACCCTCGAGAAACTCGTGTACGATATCCATATTGCTGAAATCATAATTTTGTGCGGCGGCCATCTTGGATTTGAAAAATGACCACAAAATCGTTCTCTGCACCCTCGAGAACCTCGGATACGAAACCCATAATTTAGTTATCATACTTTTGAGTGGCGCCAAATCGTTCTCTACACACTCTAGAACCTCGGATACGATACCCATAATGTAGTTATCATACTTTTGAGCGGCGGCCATCTTGGATTTGAAAAATGATCACAAAATCGTTCTCAGCACCCTCGAGAACCTCTGATACGATACCCATAATGTAGTTATCATATTTTTTAGCCGCGGCCATCTTGGATTTGAAAAATGATCACATTTCTGCTCCCTCGAGAACCTCTGATACGATACCAATAATGTAGTTATCTCTTATTTTGAGCGGTGGCCATGTCGGATTTAAAAATGATCCCAAAATTGTTTTCTGCACCCGCAAAAACCTCGGACACGATATCCATATTGCTGAAAACATAATTGTTTGCGGCAACCCTCTTGGATTTCAAAAATGATCACAGAATTGTTCTCTGCATCCTCGAGAATCTCGGACACGATATCAATATTGCTTAAATCATAATTTTGTGCGGCGGCCATCTTGGATTCGAAATATTATCACCAAATCGTTCTCTGCACCCTCGAGAAACTCGTGTACGATATCAATATTGATGAAAACATAATTGTTTGCGGCAACCCTCTTGGATTTCAAAAATGATCACAGAATTGTTCTCTGCACCTTCGAGAACCTCGGACACGTTATTCATAATGTTGTTATCATACTTTTGAGCGGCGGCCATCTTCGATTTGAAAAATGATCACAAAATCGTTCTCTGCACCCTCGAGAACCTCGGATACGATACCCATAATGTAGTTATCATAATTTTGAGCGGCGGCCACCTTGGATTTCAAAAATGATTACAGAATCGTTCTCTGCACCCTCGAAAACCTCGGATACGAAACCCATAATTTAGTTATCATACTTTTGAGCGGCGCCAAATCGTTCTCTACACCCTCAAGAACCTCGGATACGATACCAATAATGTAGTTATCATACTTTTGAGCGGCGGCCATCTTGGATTTGAAAAATGATCACAAAATCGTTCTCAGCACCCTCGAGAACCTCTGATACGATGCCCATAATGTAGTTATTATATTTTTTAGCCGCGGCCATCTTGGATTTGAAAAATGATCACATTTCTGCTCTCTCGAGAACCTCTGATACGATACCAATAATGTAGTTATCTCTTATTTTGAGCGGTGGCCATGTCGGATTTAAAAATGATCCCAAAATTGTTTTCTGCACCCGCAAAAACCTCGGACACGATATCCATATTGCTGAAAACATAATTGTTTGCGCCAACCCTCTTGGATTTCAAAAATGATCACAGAATTGTTCTCTGCATCCTCGAGAACCTCGGACACGATATCAATATTGCTAAAATCATAATTTTGTGCGGCGGCCATCTTGGATTTGAAAAATTATCACCAAATCATTCTCTGCACCCTCGAGAAACTCGTGTACGATATCCATATTGCTGAAATCATAATTTTGTGCGGCGGCCATCTTGGATTTGAAAAATGACCACAAAATCGTTCTCTGCACCCTCGAGAACCTCGGATACGAAACCCATAATTTAGTTATCATACTTTTGAGAGGCGCCAAATCGTTCTCTACACCCTCAAGAACCTCGGATACGATACCCATAATGTAGTTATCATACTTTTGAGCGGCGGCCATCTTGGATTTGAAAAATGATCACAAAATCGTTCTTAGAACCCTCGAGAACCTCTGATACGATACCCATAATGTAGTTATCATACTTTTGAGCGGCGGCAATCTTGGATTTGAAAACTGATCACAAACTCGTTCTCTGCGCCCTCGAGAACCTAGGATACGATACCCATAATCTAGTTATCATACTTTTGAGCGGCGGCCGTCTCGGATTAAAAAATGATCCCAAAATTGTTTTTAGCACCCTCGAGAACCTCGGACACGATATCCATATTGCTGAAAACATAATTGTTTGCGGCAGCCCTCTTGGATTTCAAAAATGATCACAGAATTGTTCCCTGCATCCTCGAGAACCTCGGACAAGATATCAATATTGCTAAAATCATAATTTCGTGCGCCGGCCATCTTGGATTCGAAATATTATCACCAAATCGTTCTCTGCACCCTCGAGAACCTCGGATACGATACCCATAATGTAGTTATCATAATTTTGAGCGGCGGCCATCTTGGATTTCAAAAATGATCACAAAACCGTTCTTTGCACTCTCTAGAACCTAGGATAGGATACCCATATTCTAGTTATCATTATTTTGAGCGGCGGCCATCTCGGATTAAAAAATGATCCCAAAATTGTTTTCTACACCCTCGAGAACCTCGGACACGACATCCATATTGCTGAAAATATAATTTTGTGCGGCGGCCATCTTGAATTTGAATAATGATGTCAAAATCGTTCTCTGCTCCCTCGAGAACCTACTATACGATACCCATAATCTTGTTATCATACTTTTGAGCGGCGGCCATCTTGGATTTGAAAAATGATCACAAAATCGCTCTCTGCACCCTCGAGAACATCGGATACGATACCCATAATGTAGTTATCATACTTTTGAGTGGCGGCCATCTTGGATTTGAAATATGATCACAAAATTGTTCTCTGCACCCTCGAGAACCTAGGATACGATACCCATGATCTAGTTATCATACTTTCGAGCGGCGGCCATCTTGGATTTAAAAAATGATCACAAAATCGTTCTAAGCACTCTCGAGAACCTCGGATATGATACCCATAATGTAGTTATCTTACTTTTGAGCGGCGACCATCTTGGAATTGACAAATTATCACAAAATCGCTCTCTGCACTCTCGAAAACCTAGGATACGATACCCATAATGTAGTTATCATAATTTTGAGTGGCGGCCATCTTGGATTTGAAAAATGATCACAAAATCGTTCTCAGCACCCTCGAGAAATTCGGATACGATACCCATAATGTATTTATCATACTATTGAGCGGCGGCCATCTTTGATTTGAAAAATGATCACAAATTCGTTCTCAGCACCCTCGAGAAACTAGGATACGATACCCATAATGTAGTTATCATAATTTTGAGTGGCGGCCATCTCGGATTTCAAAAATGAACACAAAATCGATCTTTGCACTCTCGAGAACCTCGGATACGAAACCCATATTTTTATGATCATAATCTTGCACGGCGGCCATCTCGGATTTAAAAATGATCCCAAAATTATTTTCTGCACCCTCGAGAACATCGGACACGATATCTATATTGATGAAAACATAATTGTTTGCGGCAACCCTCTTGGATTTCAAAAATGATCACAGTATTGTTCTCTGCACCCTCGAGAACCTCGGACAGGATATCCATATTGCTGAAATCATAATTTTGTGCGGCGGCCATCTTCGATTTGTAAAATGATTACAAAATCGTTCTCTGCACCCTCGAGAACATCGGATACGATACTCATAATGTAGTTATCATAATTTTGAGCGGCGGCCATCTTCGATTTGAAAAAGGATTACAAAATCGTTCTCTGCACCCTGGAGAACCTGGGATACGATATCCATAATGTAGTTATCATATTATTGAGAGGTGGCCATCTTCGATTTGAAAAATGATCACAAAATCGTTCTCTGCACCCTCGAGAACCTAGGATACGATACCCATAATGTAGTTATCATAATTTTGAGTGGCGGCCATCTCGGATTTTTAAAATGATCCCAAAATTGTTTTCTGCACCCTCGAGAACCTCGGACACGATATCCGTATTGCTAAAATCATAATTTTGTGCGGCGGCCATCTTGGATTTGAAAAATTATCACCAAATCACTCTCTGCACCCTCGAGAAACTCGTGTACGATATCCATATTGCTGAAATCATAATTTTGTGCGGCGGCCATCTTGGATTTGAAAAATGACCACAAAATCGTTCTCTGCACCCTCGAGAACCTCGGACACGATATCAATATTGCTAAAATCATAATTATGTCCGGCGGCCATCTTGGATTTGAAAAATTATCACCAAATCGTTCTCTGCACCCTCGAGAAACTTGTGTACGATATCCATATTGCTGAAATCATAATTTTGTGCGGTGGCCATCTTGGATTTGAATAATGATGTCAAAATCGTTCTCTGCTCCCTCGAGAACCTACTATACGATACCCATAATCTTGTTATCATACTTTTGAGCGGCGGCCATCTTGGATTTGAAAAATGATCACAAAATCGCTCTCTGCACCCTCGAGAACATCGGATACGATACCCATAATGTAGTTATCATACTTTTGAGTGGCGGCCATCTTGGATTTGAAATATGATCACAAAATTGTTCTCTGCACCCTCGAGAACCTAGGATACGATACCCATGATCTAGTTATCATACTTTCGAGCGGCGGCCATCTTGGATTTAAAAAATGATCACAAAATCGTTCTAAGCACTCTCGAGAACCTCGGATATGATACCCATAATGTAGTTATCTTACTTTTGAGCGGCGACCATCTTGGAATTGAAAAATTATCACAAAATCGCTCTCTGCACTCTCGAGAACCTAGGATACGATACCCATAATGTATTTATCATACTATTGAGCGGCGGCCATCTTTGATTTGAAAAATGATCACAAATTCGTTCTCAGCACCCTCGAGAACCTAGGATACGATACCCATAATGTAGTTATCATAATTTTGAGTGGCGGCCATCTCGGATTTCAAAAATGAACACAAAATCGATCTTTGCACTCTCGAGAACCTCGGATACGAAACCCATATTTTTATGATCATAATCTTGCACGGCGGCCATCTCGGATTTAAAAATGATCCCAAAATTATTTTCTGCACCCTCGAGAACATCGGACACGATATCTATATTGATGAAAACATAATTGTTTGCGGCAACCCTCTTGGATTTCAAAAATGATCACAGTATTGTTCTCTGCACCCTCGAGAACCTCGGACAGGATATCCATATTGCTGAAATCATAATTTTGTGCGGCGGCCATCTTCGATTTGTAAAATGATTACAAAATCGTTCTCTGCACCCTCGAGAACATCGGATACGATACTCATAATGTAGTTATCATAATTTTGAGCGGCGGCCATCTTCGATTTGAAAAAGGATTACAAAATCGTTCTCTGCACCCTGGAGAACCTGGGATACGATATCCATAATGTAGTTATCATATTATTGAGAGGTGGCCATCTTCGATTTGAAAAATGATCACAAAATCGTTCTCTGCACCCTCGAGAACCTAGGATACGATACCCATAATGTAGTTATCATAATTTTGAGTGGCGGCCATCTCGGATTTTTAAAATGATCCCAAAATTGTTTTCTGCACCCTCGAGAACCTCGGACACGATATCCGTATTGCTAAAATCATAATTTTGTGCGGCGGCCATCTTGGATTTGAAAAATTATCACCAAATCACTCTCTGCACCCTTGAGAAACTCGTGTACGATATCCATATTGCTGAAATCATAATTTTGTGCGGCGGCCATCTTGGATTTGAAAAATGACCACAAAATCGTTCTCTGCACCCTCGAGAACCTCGGACACGATATCAATATTGCTAAAATCATAATTATGTCCGGCGGCCATCTTGGATTTGAAAAATTATCACCAAATCGTTCTCTGCACCCTCGAGAAACTTGTGTACGATATCCATATTGCTGAAATCATAATTTTGTGCGGTGGCCATCTTGGATTTGAAAAATGATCACAAAATCGTTCTCAGCACCCTCGAGAACCTCGGATACGATACCCTTAATGTAGTTATCATACTTTTGAGCGGCGGCCATCTTGGATTTCAAAAATGATCACAAAATCGTTCTGTGCACTCTCGAGAACCTCGGATACGATACCCATATTTTTGTGATCATAATCTTGCACGGCGGCCCTATTGGATTTGAAAAATGATCACAAAATCGTTCTCAGCACACTCGAGAGCCTCGGATACGATACCCATAATGTAGTTATCATACTTTTGAGCGGCGGCAATCTTGGATTTGAAAACTGATCACAAACTCGTTCTCTGCGCCCTCGAGAACCTAGGATACGATACCCATAATCTAGTTATCATACTTTTGAGCGGCGGCCGTCTCGGATTAAAAAATGATCCCAAAATTGTTTTTAGCACCCTCGAGAACCTCGGACACGATATCCATATTGCTGAAAACATAATTGTTTGCGGCAGCCCTCTTGGATTTCAAAAATGATCACAGAATTGTTCCTTGCATCCTCGAGAACCTCGGACACGATATCAATATTGCTAAAATCATAATTTCGTGCGCCGGCCATCTTGGATTCGAAATATTATCACTTAATCGTTCTCTGCACCCTCGAGAACCTCGGATACGATACCCATAATGTAGTTATCATAATTTTGAGCGGCGGCCATCTTGGATTTCAAAAATGATCACAAAATCGTTCTTTGCACTCTCTAGAACCTAGGATAGGATACCCATATTCTGTTATCATTATTTTGAGCGGCGGCCATTTCGGATTTAAAAATGATCCCAAAATTGTTTTCTGCACCCTCGAGAACCTCGGACACGACATCCATATTGCTGAAAATATAATTTTGTGCGGCGGCAATCTTGGATTTGAAAAATGATACCAAAATTATTTTCTGCACCCTCGAGAACCTCTGATACGATACCCATAATGTACTTATCATATATTTTAAGCCACGGCCATCTTGGATTTGAAAAATGATCACATTTCTGCTCCCTCGAGAACCTCGGATACGATACCCATAATCTAGTTATCATACATTTGAGCGGCGGCCATCTTGGATTTGAAAAATGATCACAAAATCGTTCTGTGCACTCTCGAGAACCTCGAATACGATACCCATAATGTAGTTATCATACTTTTGAGCGGCGGCCATCTTGGATTTGAAAAATGTTCACAAAATCGCTCTCTGCACCCTCGAGAACCTCGGATACGATACCCATAATGTATTTATCATAATTTTGAGCGGCGGCCATCTTGGATTTAAAAAATGATCACAAAATCGTTCTCTGCACTCTCGAGAACCTCGGATACGATACCCATATTTTTGTGATCATAATCTTGCACGGCGGCCCTATTGGATTTGAAAAATGATCACAAAATCGTTCTCAGCACACTCGAGAGCCTCGGATACGATACCCATAATGTAGTTATCATACTTTTGAGCGGCGGCCATCTTGGATTTGAAAAATGATCACAAAATCGCTCTCTGCACCCTCGAGAACCTCGGATACGATACCCATAATGTAGTTATCATAATTTTGAGCGGCGGCCATCTTGGATTTGAAAAATGATAACAAAATCGTTTTCTGCACCCTCGAAAACCTAGTATACGATACCCTTAATCTTGTTATCATACTTTTGAGCGGCGTCCATCCTGGATTTGAAAAATGATCACACAATCGCTATCTGCACCCTCGAGAACCTCTGATACGATACCCATAATGTAGTTTAACATACTTTTGAGCGGCGGCCATCTTGGATTTCAAAAATGATCACAAAATCGTTCTGTGCACTCTCGAGAACCTCGGATACGATACCCATATTTTTGTGATCATAATCTTGCACGGCGGCCCTATTGGATTTGAAAAATGATCACAAAATCGTTCTCAGCACACTCGAGAGCCTCGGATACGATACCCAAATGTAGTTATCATACTTTTGAGCGGCGTCCATCTTGGATTTGTAAAATGATCACAAAATCGCTCTCTACACCCTCGAGAACCTCGGATACGATACCCATAATGTAGTTAATCATACTTTTGAGCGGCGGCCATCTTGGATTTGAAAAATTATCACAAAATCTTTCTCTGCACCCTCGAGAACGTCTTATACTATACCCATAATGTAGTTATCATAATATTGAGCGGCGGCCATGTCGGATTTAAAAATGATCCCAAAATTGTTTTCTGCACCCTCAAAAACCTCGGACACGATATCCATATTGCTGAAAACATAATTGTTTGCGGCAGCCCTCTTGGATTTCAAAAATAATCACAGAATTGTTCTCTGCATCCTCGAGAACCTCGGACACGATATCCATATTTCTAAAATCATAATTTTGTGCGGCGGGCATCTTGGATTTGAAAAATTCTCACCAAATCGTTCTCTGCACCCTAGAGAAACTCGTGTTCGATATCCATATTGCTGAAATCATAATTTTATGCGGCGGCCATCTTGGATTTGAAAAATGATCACAAAATCGTTCTCAGCACACTCGAGAGCCTCGAATACGATACCCATAATGTAGTTATCATACTTTTGAGCGGCGTCCATCTTGGATTTGAAAAATGATCACAAAATCGCTCTCTGCACCCTCGAGAACCTCGGACACGATATTCATATTGCTGAAAATATAATTTTGTGCGGCGGCAATCTTGGATTTGAAAAATGATACCAAAATTATTTTCTGCACCCTCGAGAACCTCTGATACGATACCCATAATGTACTTATCATATATTTTAAGCCGCGGCCATCTTGGATTTGAAAAATGATCACATTTCTGCTCCCTCGAGAACCTCGGATACGATACCCATAATCTAGTTATCATACATTTGAGCGGCGGCCATCTTGGATTTGAAAAATGATCACAAAATCGTTCTGTGCACTCTCGAGAACCTCGGATACGATACCCATAATGTAGTTATCATACTTTTGAGCGGCGGCCATCTTGGATTTGAAAAATGTTCACAAAATCGCTCTCTGCACCCTCGAGAACCTCGGATACGATACCCATAATGTATTTATCATAATTTTGAGCGGCGGCCATCTTGGATTTAAAAAATGATCACAAAATCGTTCTCTGCACTCTCGAGAACCTCGGATACGATACCCATATTTTTGTGATCATAATCTTGCACGGCGGCCCTATTGGATTTGAAAAATGATCACAAAATCGTTCTCAGCACACTCGAGAGCCTCGGATACGATACCCATAATGTAGTTATCATACTTTTGAGAGGCGGCCATCTTGGATTTGAAAAATGATCACAAAATCGCTCTCTGCACCCTCGAGAACCTCGGATACGATACCCATAATGTAGTTATCATAATTTTGAGCGGCGGCCATCTTGGATTTGAAAAATGATAACAAAATCGTTTTCTGCACCCTCGAAAACCTAGTATACGATACCCTTAATCTTGTTATCATACTTTTGAGCGGCGTCCATCCTGGATTTGAAAAATGATCACACAATCGCTATCTGCACCCTCGAGAACCTCTGATACGATACCCATAATGTAGTTTAACATACTTTTGAGCGGCGGCCATCTTGGATTTCAAAAATATCACAAAATCGTTCTGTGCACTCTCGAGAACCTCGGATACGATACCCATATTTTTGTGATCATAATCTTGCACGGCGGCCCTATTGGATTTGAAAAATGATCACAAAATCGTTCTCAGCACACTCGAGAGCCTCGGATACGATACCCATAATGTAGTTATCATACTTTTGAGCGGCGGCCATCTTGGATTTGAAAAATGATCACAAAATCGCTCTCTGCACCCTCGAGAACCTCGGATACGATACCCATAATGTAGTTATCATAATTTTGAGCGGCGGCCATCTTGGATTTGAAAAATGATAACAAAATCGTTTTCTGCACCCTCGAAAACCTAGTATACGATACCCTTAATCTTGTTATCATACTTTTGAGCGGCGTCCATCCTGGATTTGAAAAATGATCACACAATCGCTATCTGCACCCTCGAGAACCTCTGATACGATACCCATAATGTAGTTTAACATACTTTTGAGCGGCGGCCATCTTGGATTTCAAAAATAATCACAAAATCGTTCTGTGCACTCTCGAGAACCTCTGATACGATACCCATAATGTAGTTTAACATACTTTTGCACGGCAGCCCTATTGGATTTGAAAAATGATCACAAAATCGTTCTCAGCACACTCGAGAGCCTCGAATACGATACCCATAATGTAGTTATCATACTTTTGAGCGGCGTCCATCTTGGATTTGAAAAATGATCACAAAATCGCTCTCTACACCCTCGAGAACCTCGGATACGATACCCATAATGTAGTTAATCATACTTTTGAGCGGCGGCCATCTTGGATTTGAAAAATTATCACAAAATCTTTCTCTGCACCCTCGAGAACGTCTTATACTATACCCATAATGTAGTTATCATAATATTGAGCGGCGGCCATGTCGGATTTAAAAATGATCCCAAAATTGTTTTCTGCACCCTCAAAAACCTCGGACACGATATCCATATTGCTGAAAACATAATTGTTTGCGGCAGCCCTCTTGGATTTCAAAAATGATCACAGAATTGTTCTCTGCATCCTCGAGAACCTCGGACACGATATCCATATTTCTAAAATCATAATTTTGTGCGACGGGCATCTTGGATTTGAAAAATTCTCACCAAATCGTTCTCTGCACCCTAGAGAAACTCGTGTTCGATATCCATATTGCTGAAATCATAATTTTATGCGGCGGCCATCTTGGATTTGAAAAATGATCACAAAATCGTTCTCAGCACACTCGAGAGCCTCGAATACGATACCCATAATGTAGTTATCATACTTTTGAGCGGCGTCCATCTTGGATTTGAAAAATGATCACAAAATCGCTCTCTGCACCCTCGAGAACCTCGGACACGATATCCATATTGCTGAAAACATAATTGTTTGCGGCAGCCCTCTTGGATTTCAAAAATGATCACAGAATTGTTCTCTGCATCCTCGAGAACCTCGGACACGATATCAATATTTCTAAAATCATAATTTTGTGCGGCGGCCATCTTGGATTTGAAAAATTCTCACCAAATCGTTTTCTGCACCCTAGAGAAACTCGAGTTCGATATCCTTATTGCTGAAATCATAATTTTGTGCGGCGGCCATCTTGGATTTGAAAAATGATCACAAAATCGTTCTCAGCACCCTCGAGAAACTCGGATACGATACCCATAATGTATTTATCATACTATTGAGCGGCGGCCATCTTCGATTTGAAAAATGATCACAAATTCGTTCTCAGCACCCTCGAGAACCTAGGATACGATACCCATAATGTAGTTATCATAATTTTGAGTGGCGGCCATCTCGGATTTCAAAAATGAACACAAAATCGATCTTTGCACTCTCGAGAACCTCGGATACGAAACCCATATTTTTATGATCATAATCTTGCACGGCGGCCATCTCGGATTTAAAAATGATCCCAAAATTATTTTCTGCACCCTCGAGAACATCGGACACGATATCTATATTGATGAAAACATAATTGTTTGCGGCAACCCTCTTGGATTTCAAAAATGATCACAGTATTGTTCTCTGCACCCTCGAGAACCTCGGACACGATATCCATATTGCTGAAATCATAATTTTGTGCGGCGGCCATCTTCGATTTGTAAAATGATTACAAAATCGTTCTCTGCACCCTCGAGAACATCGGATACGATACTCATAATGTAGTTATCATAATTTTGAGCGGCGGCCATCTTCGATTTGAAAAAGGATTACAAAATCGTTCTCTGCACCATGGAGAACCTGGGATACGATATCCATAATGTAGTTATCATACTATTGAGAGGTGGCCATCTTCGATTTGAAAAATGATCACAAAATCGTTCTCTGCACCCTCGAGAACCTAGGATACGATACCCATAATGTAGTTATCATAATTTTGAGTGGCGGCCATCTCGGATTTTTAAAATGATCCCAAAATTGTTTTCTGTACCCTCGAGAACCTCGGACACGATATCCGTATTGCTAAAATCATAATTTTGTGCGGCGGCCATCTTGGATTTGAAAAATTATCACCAAATCACTCTCTGCACCCTCGAGAAACTCGTGTACGATATCCATATTGCTGAAATCATAATTTTGTGCGGCGGCCATCTTGGATTTGAAAAATGACCACAAAATCGTTCTCTGCACCCTCGAGAACCTCGGATACGAAACCCATAATTTAGTTATCATACTTTTGAGCGGCGCCAAATCGTTCTCTACACACTCTAGAACCTCGGATACGATACCCATAATGTAGTTATCATACTTTTGAGCGGCGGCCATCTTGGATTTGAAAAATGATCACAAAATCGTTCTCAGCACCCTCGAGAACCTCTGATACGATACCCATAATGTAGTTATCATATTTTTTAGCCGCGGCCATCTTGGATTTGAAAAATGATCACATTTCTGCTCCCTCGAGAACCTCTGATACGATACCAATAATGTAGTTATCTCTTATTTTGAGCGGTGGCCATGTCGGATTTAAAAATGATCCCAAAATTGTTTTCTGCACCCGCAAAAACCTCGGACACGATATCCATATTGCTGAAAACATAATTGTTTGCGGCAACCCTCTTGGATTTCAAAAATGATCACAGAATTGTTCTCTGCATCCTCGAGAATCTCGGACACGATATCAATATTGCTTAAATCATAATTTTGTGCGGCGGCCATCTTGGATTCGAAATATTATCACCAAATCGTTCTCTGCACCCTCGAGAAACTCGTGTACGATATCAATATTGATGAAAACATAATTGTTTGCGGCAACCCTCTTGGATTTCAAAAATGATCACAGAATTGTTCTCTGCACCTTCGAGAACCTCGGACACGTTATTCATAATGTTGTTATCATACTTTTGAGCGGCGGCCATCTTCGATTTGAAAAATGATCACAAAATCGTTCTCTGCACCCTCGAGAACCTCGGATACGATACCCATAATGTAGTTATCATAATTTTGAGCGGCGGCCACCTTGGATTTCAAAAATGATTACAGAATCGTTCTCTGCACCCTCGAAAACCTCGGATACGAAACCCATAATTTAGTTATCATACTTTTGAGCGGCGCCAAATCGTTCTCTACACCCTCAAGAACCTCGGATACGATACCAATAATGTAGTTATCATACTTTTGAGCGGCGGCCATCTTGGATTTGAAAAATGATCACAAAATCGTTCTCAGCACCCTCGAGAACCTCTGATACGATGCCCATAATGTAGTTATTATATTTTTTAGCCGCGGCCATCTTGGATTTGAAAAATGATCACATTTCTGCTCTCTCGAGAACCTCTGATACGATACCAATAATGTAGTCATCTCTTATTTTGAGCGGTGGCCATGTCGGATTTAAAAATGATCCCAAAATTGTTTTCTGCACCCGCAAAAACCTCGGACACGATATCCATATTGCTGAAAACATAATTGTTTGCGCCAACCCTCTTGGATTTCAAAAATGATCACAGAATTGTTCTCTGCATCCTCGAGAACCTCGGACACGATATCAATATTGCTAAAATCATAATTTTGTGCGGCGGCCATCTTGGATTTGAAAAATTATCACCAAATCATTCTCTGCACCCTCGAGAAACTCGTGTACGATATCCATATTGCTGAAATCATAATTTTGTGCGGCGGCCATCTTGGATTTGAAAAATGACCACAATATCGTTCTCTGCACCCTCGAGAACCTCGGATACGAAACCCATAATTTAGTTATCATACTTTTGAGAGGCGCCAAATCGTTCTCTACACCCTCAAGAACCTCGGATACGATACCCATTATGTAGTTATCATACTTTTGAGCGGCGGCCATCTTGGATTTGAAAAATGATCACAAAATCGTTCTTAGAACCCTCGAGAACCTCTGATACGATACCCATAATGTAGTTATCATACTTTTGAGCGGCGGCAATCTTGGATTTGAAAACTGATCACAAACTCGTTCTCTGCGCCCTCGAGAACCTAGGATACGATACCCATAATCTAGTTATCATACTTTTGAGCGGCGGCCGTCTCGGATTAAAAAATGATCCCAAAATTGTTTTTAGCACCCTCGAGAACCTCGGACACGATATCCATATTGCTGAAAACATAATTGTTTGCGGCAGCCCTCTTGGATTTCAAAAATGATCACAGAATTGTTCCCTGCATCCTCGAGAACCTCGGACAAGATATCAATATTGCTAAAATCATAATTTCGTGCGCCGGCCATCTTGGATTCGAAATATTATCACCAAATCGTTCTCTGCACCCTCGAGAACCTCGGATACGATACCCATAATGTAGTTATCATAATTTTGAGCGGCGGCCATCTTGGATTTCAAAAATGATCACAAAATCGTTCTTTGCACTCTCTAGAACCTAGGATAGGATACCCATATTCTAGTTATCATTATTTTGAGCGGCGGCCATCTCGGATTAAAAAATGATCCCAAAATTGTTTTCTACACCCTCGAGAACCTCGGACACGACATCCATATTGCTGAAAATATAATTTTGTGCGGCGGCCATCTTGGATTTGAATAATGATGTCAAAATCGTTCTCTGCTCCCTCGAGAACCTACTATACGATACCCATAATCTTGTTATCATACTTTTGAGCGGCGGCCATCTTGGATTTGAAAAATGATCACAAAATCGCTCTCTGCACCCTCGAGAACATCGGATACGATACCCATAATGTAGTTATCATACTTTTGAGTGGCGGCCATCTTGGATTTGAAATATGATCACAAAATTGTTCTCTGCACCCTCGAGAACCTAGGATACGATACCCATGATCTAGTTATCATACTTTCGAGCGGCGGCCATCTTGGATTTAAAAAATGATCACAAAATCGTTCTAAGCACTCTCGAGAACCTCGGATATGATACCCATAATGTAGTTATCTTACTTTTGAGCGGCGACCATCTTGGAATTGAAAAATTATCACAAAATCGCTCTCTGCACTCTCGAGAACCTAGGATACGATACCCATAATGTAGTTATCATAATTTTGAGTGGCGGCCATCTTGGATTTGAAAAATGATCACAAAATCGTTCTGTGCACTCTCGAGAACCTCGAATACGATACCCATAATGTAGTTATCATACTTTTGAGCGGCGGCCATCTTGGATTTGAAAAATGTTCACAAAATCGCTCTCTGCACCCTCGAGAACCTCGGATACGATACCCATAATGTATTTATCATAATTTTGAGCGGCGGCCATCTTGGATTTAAAAAATGATCACAAAATCGTTCTCTGCACTCTCGAGAACCTCGGATACGATACCCATATTTTTGTGATCATAATCTTGCACGGCGGCCCTATTGGATTTGAAAAATGATCACAAAATCGTTCTCAGCACACTCGAGAGCCTCGGATACGATACCCATAATGTAGTTATCATACTTTTGAGCGGCGGCCATCTTGGATTTGAAAAATGATCACAAAATCGCTCTCTGCACCCTCGAGAACCTCGGATACGATACCCATAATGTAGTTATCATAATTTTGAGCGGCGGCCATCTTGGATTTGAAAAATGATAACAAAATCGTTTTCTGCACCCTCGAAAACCTAGTATACGATACCCTTAATCTTGTTATCATACTTTTGAGCGGCGTCCATCCTGGATTTGAAAAATGATCACACAATCGCTATCTGCACCCTCGAGAACCTCTGATACGATACCCATAATGTAGTTTAACATACTTTTGAGCGGCGGCCATCTTGGATTTCAAAAATGATCACAAAATCGTTCTGTGCACTCTCGAGAACCTCGGATACGATACCCATATTTTTGTGATCATAATCTTGCACGGCGGCCCTATTGGATTTGAAAAATGATCACAAAATCGTTCTCAGCACACTCGAGAGCCTCGGATACGATACCCATAATGTAGTTATCATACTTTTGAGCGGCGTCCATCTTGGATTTGTAAAATGATCACAAAATCGCTCTCTACACCCTCGAGAACCTCGGATACGATACCCATAATGTAGTTTATCATACTTTTGAGCGGCGGCCATCTTGGATTTGAAAAATTATCACAAAATCTTTCTCTGCACCCTCGAGAACGTCTTATACTATACCCATAATGTAGTTATCATAATATTGAGCGGCGGCCATGTCGGATTTAAAAATGATCCCAAAATTGTTTTCTGCACCCTCAAAAACCTCGGACACGATATCCATATTGCTGAAAACATAATTGTTTGCGGCAGCCCTCTTGGATTTCAAAAATAATCACAGAATTGTTCTCTGCATCCTCGAGAACCTCGGACACGATATCCATGTTTCTAAAATCATAATTTTGTGCGGCGGGCATCTTGGATTTGAAAAATTCTCACCAAATCGTTCTCTGCACCCTAGAGAAACTCGTGTTCGATATCCATATTGCTGAAATCATAATTTTATGCGGCGGCCATCTTGGATTTGAAAAATGATCACAAAATCGTTCTCAGCACACTCGAGAGCCTCGAATACGATACCCATAATGTAGTTATCATACTTTTGAGCGGCGTCCATCTTGGATTTGAAAAATGATCACAAAATCGCTCTCTGCACCCTCGAGAACCTCGGACACGATATCCATATTGCTGAAAATATAATTTTGTGCGGCGGCAATCTTGGATTTGAAAAATGATACCAAAATTATTTTCTGCACCCTCGAGAACCTCTGATACGATACCCATAATGTACTTATCATATATTTTAAGCCGCGGCCATCTTGGATTTGAAAAATGGTCACATTTCTGCTCCCTCGAGAACCTCGGATACGATACCCATAATCTAGTTATCATACATTTGAGCGGCGGCCATCTTGGATTTGAAAAATGATCACAAAATCGTTCTGTGCACTCTCGAGAACCTCGGATACGATACCCATAATGTAGTTATCATACTTTTGAGCGGCGGCCATCTTGGATTTGAAAAATGTTCACAAAATCGCTCTCTGCACCCTCGAGAACCTCGGATACGATACCCATAATGTATTTATCATAATTTTGAGCGGCGGCCATCTTGGATTTAAAAAATGATCACAAAATCGTTCTCTGCACTCTCGAGAACCTCGGATACGATACCCATATTTTTGTGATCATAATCTTGCACGGCGGCCCTATTGGATTTGAAAAATGATCACAAAATCGTTCTCAGCACACTCGAGAGCCTCGGATACGATACCCATAATGTAGTTATCATACTTTTGAGCGGCGGCCATCTTGGATTTGAAAAATGATCACAAAATCGCTCTCTGCACCCTCGAGAACCTCGGATACGATACCCATAATGTAGTTATCATAATTTTGAGCGGCGGCCATCTTGGATTTGAAAAATGATAACAAAATCGTTTTCTGCACCCTCGAAAACCTAGTATACGATACCCTTAATCTTGTTATCATACTTTTGAGCGGCGTCCATCCTGGATTTGAAAAATGATCACACAATCGCTATCCGCACCCTCGAGAACCTCTGATACGATACCCATAATGTAGTTTAACATACTTTTGAGCGGCGGCCATCTTGGATTTCAAAAATAATCACAAAATCGTTCTGTGCACTCTCGAGAACCTCGGATACGATACCCATATTTTTGTGATCATAATCTTGCACGGCGGCCCTATTGGATTTGAAAAATGATCACAAAATCGTTCTCAGCACACTCGAGAGCCTCGGATACGATACCCATAATGTAGTTATCATACTTTTGAGCGGCGGCCATCTTGGATTTGAAAAATGATCACAAAATCGCTCTCTGCACCCTCGAGAACCTCGGATACGATACCCATAATGTAGTTATCATAATTTTGAGCGGCGGCCATCTTGGATTTGAAAAATGATAACAAAATCGTTTTCTGCACCCTCGAAAACCTAGTATACGATACCCTTAATCTTGTTATCATACTTTTGAGCGGCGTCCATCCTGGATTTGAAAAATGATCACACAATCGCTATCTGCACCCTCGAGAACCTCTGATACGATACCCATAATGTAGTTTAACATACTTTTGAGCGGCGGCCATCTTGGATTTCAAAAATAATCACAAAATCGTTCTGTGCACTCTCGAGAACCTCTGATACGATACCCATAATGTAGTTTAACATACTTTTGCACGGCGGCCCTATTGGATTTGAAAAATGATCACAAAATCGTTCTCAGCACACTCGAGAGCCTCGAATACGATACCCATAATGTAGTTATCATACTTTTGAGTGGCGTCCATCTTGGATTTGAAAAATGATCACAAAATCGCTCTCTACACCCTCGAGAACCTCGGATACGATACCCATAATGTAGTTAATCATACTTTTGAGCGGCGGCCATCTTGGATTTGAAAAATTATCACAAAATCTTTCTCTGCACCCTCGAGAACGTCTTATACTATACCCATAATGTAGTTATCATAATATTGAGCGGCGGCCATGTCGGATTTAAAAATGATCCCAAAATTGTTTTCTGCACCCTCAAAAACCTCGGACACGATATCCATATTGCTGAAAACATAATTGTTTGCGGCAGCCCTCTTGGATTTCAAAAATGATCACAGAATTGTTCTCTGCATCCTCGAGAACCTCGGACACGATATCCATATTTCTAAAATCATAATTTTGTGCGACGGGCATCTTGGATTTGAAAAATTCTCACCAAATCGTTCTCTGCACCCTAGAGAAACTCGTGTTCGATATCCATATTGCTGAAATCATAATTTTATGCGGCGGCCATCTTGGATTTGAAAAATGATCACAAAATCGTTCTCAGCACACTCGAGAGCCTCGAATACGATACCCATAATGTAGTTATCATACTTTTGAGCGGCGTCCATCTTGGATTTGAAAAATGATCACAAAATCGCTCTCTGCACCCTCGAGAACCTCGGACACGATATCCATATTGCTGAAAACATAATTGTTTGCGGCAGCCCTCTTGGATTTCAAAAATGATCACAGAATTGTTCTCTGCATCCTCGAGAACCTCGGACACGATATCAATATTTCTAAAATCATAATTTTGTGCGGCGGCCACCTTGGATTTGAAAAATTCTCACCAAATCGTTTTCTGCACCCTAGAGAAACTCGAGTTCGATATCCTTATTGCTGAAATCATAATTTTGTGCGGCGGCCATCTTGGATTTGAAAAATGATCACAAAATCGTTCTCAGCACCCTCGAGAAACTCGGATACGATACCCATAATGTATTTATCATACTATTGAGCGGCGGCCATCTTCGATTTGAAAAATGATCACAAATTCGTTCTCAGCACCCTCGAGAACCTAGGATACGATACCCATAATGTAGTTATCATAATTTTGAGTGGCGGCCATCTCGGATTTTTAAAATGATCCCAAAATTGTTTTCTGTACCCTCGAGAACCTCGGACACGATATCCGTATTGCTAAAATCATAATTTTGTGCGGCGGCCATCTTGGATTTGAAAAATTATCACCAAATCACTCTCTGCACCCTCGAGAAACTCGTGTACGATATCCATATTGCTGAAATCATAATTTTGTGCGGCGGCCATCTTGGATTTGAAAAATGACCACAAAATCGTTCTCTGCACCCTCGAGAACCTCGGATACGAAACCCATAATTTAGTTATCATACTTTTGAGCGGCGCCAAATCGTTCTCTACACACTCTAGAACCTCGGATACGATACCCATAATGTAGTTATCATACTTTTGAGCGGCGGCCATCTTGGATTTGAAAAATGATCACAAAATCGTTCTCAGCACCCTCGAGAACCTCTGATACGATACCCATAATGTAGTTATCATATTTTTTAGCCGCGGCCATCTTGGATTTGAAAAATGATCACATTTCTGCTCCCTCGAGAACCTCTGATACGATACCAATAATGTAGTTATCTCTTATTTTGAGCGGTGGCCATGTCGGATTTAAAAATGATCCCAAAATTGTTTTCTGCACCCGCAAAAACCTCGGACACGATATCCATATTGCTGAAAACATAATTGTTTGCGGCAACCCTCTTGGATTTCAAAAATGATCACAGAATTGTTCTCTGCATCCTCGAGAATCTCGGACACGATATCAATATTGCTTAAATCATAATTTTGTGCGGCGGCCATCTTGGATTCGAAATATTATCACCAAATCGTTCTCTGGACCCTCGAGAAACTCGTGTACGATATCAATATTGATGAAAACATAATTGTTTGCGGCAACCCTCTTGGATTTCAAAAATGATCACAGAATTGTTCTCTGCACCTTCGAGAACCTCGGACACGTTATTCATAATGTTGTTAACATACTTTTGAGCGGCGGCCATCTTCGATTTGAAAAATGATCACAAAATCGTTCTCTGCACCCTCGAGAACCTCGGATACGATACCCATAATGTAGTTATCATAATTTTGAGCGGCGGCCACCTTGGATTTCAAAAATGATTACAGAATCGTTCTCTGCACCCTCGAAAACCTCGGATACGAAACCCATAATTTAGTTATCATACTTTTGAGCGGCGCCAAATCGTTCTCTACACCCTCAAGAACCTCGGATACGATACCAATAATGTAGTTATCATACTTTTGAGCGGCGGCCATCTTGGATTTGAAAAATGATCACAAAATCGTTCTCAGCACCCTCGAGAACCTCTGATACGATGCCCATAATGTAGTTATTATATTTTTTAGCCGCGGCCATCTTGGATTTGAAAAATGATCACATTTCTGCTCTCTCGAGAACCTCTGATACGATACCAATAATGTAGTTATCTCTTATTTTGAGCGGTGGCCATGTCGGATTTAAAAATGATCCCAAAATTGTTTTCTGCACCCGCTAAAACCTCGGACACGATATCCATATTGCTGAAAACATAATTGTTTGCGCCAACCCTCTTGGATTTCAAAAATGATCACAGAATTGTTCTCTGCATCCTCGAGAAACTCGGACACGATATCAATATTGCTAAAATCATAATTTTGTGCGGCGGCCATCTTGGATTTGAAAAATTATCACCAAATCATTCTCTGCACCCTCGAGAAACTCGTGTACGATATCCATATTGCTGAAATCATAATTTTGTGCGGCGGCCATCTTGGATTTGAAAAATGACCACAAAATCGTTCTCTGCACCCTCGAGAACCTCGGATACGAAACCCATAATTTAGTTATCATACTTTTGAGAGGCGCCAAATCGTTCTCTACACCCTCAAGAACCTCGGATACGATACCCATAATGTAGTTATCATACTTTTGAGCGGCGGCCATCTTGGATTTGAAAAATGATCACAAAATCGTTCTTAGAACCCTCGAGAACCTCTGATACGATACCCATAATGTAGTTATCATACTTTTGAGCGGCGGCAATCTTGGATTTGAAAACTGATCACAAACTCGTTCTCTGCGCCCTCTAGAACCTAGGATACGATACCCATAATCTAGTTATCATACTTTTGAGCGGCGGCCGTCTCGGATCAAAAAATGATCCCAAAATTGTTTTTAGCACCCTCGAGAACCTCGGACACGATATCCATATTGCTGAAAACATAATTGTTTGCGGCAGCCCTCTTGGATTTCAAAAATGATCACAGAATTGTTCCCTGCATCCTCGAGAACCTCGGACACGATATCAATATTGCTAAAATCATAATTTCGTGCGCCGGCCATCTTGGATTCCAAATATTATCACCAAATCGTTCTCTGCACCCTCGAGAACCTCGGATACGATACCCATAATGTAGTTATCATAATTTTGAGCGGCGGCCATCTTGGATTTCAAAAATGATCACAAAATCGTTCTTTGCACTCTCTAGAACCTAGGATAGGATACCGATATTCTAGTTATCATTATTTTGAGCGGCGGCCATCTCGGATTAAAAAATGATCCCAAAATTGTTTTCTACACCCTCGAGAACCTCGGACACGACATCCATATTGCTGAAAATATAATTTTGTGCGGCGGCCATCTTGGATTTGAATAATGATGTCAAAATCGTTCTCTGCTCCCTCGAGAACCTACTATACGATACCCATAATCTTGTTATCATACTTTTGAGCGGCGGCCATCTTGGATTTGAAAAATGATCACAAAATCGCTCTCTGCACCCTCGAGAACATCGGATACGATACCCATAATGTAGTTATCATACTTTTGAGTGGCGGCCATCTTGGATTTGAAATATGATCACAAAATTGTTCTCTGCACCCTCGAGAACCTAGGATACGATACCCATGATCTAGTTATCATACTTTCGAGCGGCGGCCATCTTGGATTTAAAAAACGATCACAAAATCGTTCTAAGCACTCTCGAGAACCTCGGATATGATACCCATAATGTAGTTATCTTACTTTTGAGCGGCGACCATCTTGGAATTGAAAAATTATCACAAAATCGCTCTCTGCACTCTCGAGAACCTAGGATAAGATACCCATAATCTAGCTATCATACTTTTGAGCGGCGGCCGTCTCGGATTTAAAAATGATCCCAAAATTGTTTTTAGCACCCTCTCAAACCTCGGACACGATATCCATATTGCTGAAAACATAATTGTTTGCGGCAGCCCTCTTGGATTTCAAAAATGATCACGGAATTGTTCTCTGCACCCTCGAGAACTTCGGATACGAAACCCATAATTTAGTTATCTTAATTGTTCTCTGCACCCTCGAGAGCCTCGGACACGATATCCATATTGCTAAAATCATAATTTTGTGCGGCGGCCATCTTGGATTTGAAAAATGATTACCAAATCGTTCTATACACCCTCAAGAACCTCGGATACGATACCCATAATGTAGTTATCATACTTTTGAGCGGCGCCAAATCGTTCTCTACACCCTCAAGAACCTCGGATACGATACCCATAATGTAGTTATCATACTTTTGAGCGGCGGCCATCTTGGATTTGAAAAATGATCACAAAATCGTTCTTAGAACCCTCGAGAACCTCTGATACGATACCCATAATGTAGTTATCATATTTTGTAGCCGCGGCCTTCTTGGATTTGAAAAATGATCACATTTCTGCTCCCTCGAGAACCTCTGATACGATACCAATAATGTAGATATCCTAATTTTGAGCGGCGGCCATGTCGGATTTAAAAATGATCTCAAAATTGTATTCTGCACCCTCAAAAACCTCGGACACGATATCCATATTGCTGAAAACATAATTGTTTGCGGCAGCCCTCTTGGATTTCAAAAATGATCACAGAATTGTTCTCTGCATCCTCGAGTTCCTCGGACACGATATAAATATTGCTAAAATCATAATTATGTCAAGCGGCCATCTTGGATTTGAAAAATTATCACCAAATCGTTCTCTGCACCCTCGAGAAACTTGTGTACGACATCCATATTGCTGAAATCATAATTTTGTGCGGTGGCCATCTTGGATTTGAAAAATGATCACAAAATCGTTCTCAGCTCCCTCGAGAACCTCGGATACGATACCCTTAATGTAGTTATCATACTTTTGAGCGGCGGCCATCTTGGATTTCAAAAAGATCACAAAATCGTTCTGTGCACTCTCGAGAACCTCGGATACGATACCCATATTTTTGTGATCATAATCTTGCACGGCGGCCCTATTGGATTTGAAAAATGATCACAAAATCGTTCTCAGCACACTCGAGAGCCTCGGATACGATACCCATAATGTAGTTATCATACTTTTGAGCGGCGGCCATCTTGGATTTGAAAAATGATAACAAAATCGTTCTCTGCGCCCTCGAGAACCTAGGATACGATACCCATAATCTAGTTATCATACTTTTGAGCGGCGGCCGTCTCGGATTAAAAAATGATCCCAAAATTGTTTTTAGCACCCTCGAGAACCTCGGACACGATATCCATATTGCTGAAAACATAATTGTTTGCGGCAGCCCTCTTGGATTTCAAAAATGATCACAGAATTGTTCCCTGCATCCTCGAGAACCTCGGACACGATATCAATATTGCTAAAATCATAATTTCGTGCGCCGGCCATCTTGGACTCGAAATATTATCACCAAATCGTTCTCTGCACCCTCGAGAACCTCGGATACGATACCCATAATGTAGTTTATCATACTTTTGAGCGGCGGCCATCTTGGATTTGAAAAATTATCACAATATCTTTCTCTGCACCCTCGAGAACGTCTTATACTATACCCATAATGTAGTTATCATAATATTGAGCGGCGGCCATGTCGGATTTAAAAATGATCCCAAAATTGTTTTCTGCACCCTCAAAAACCTCGGACACGATATCCATATTGCTGAAACCATAATTGTTTGCGGCAGCCCTCTTGGATTTCAAAAATGATCACAGAATTGTTCTCTGCATCCTCGAGAACCTCGGACACGATATCCATATTTCTAAAATCATAATTTTGTGCGGCGGCCATCTTGGATTTGAAAAATTCTCACCAAATCGTTCTCTGCACCCTAGAGAAACTCGTGTTCGATATCCATATTGCTGAAATCATAATTTTGTGCGGCGGCCATCTTGGATTTGAAAAATGATCACAAAATCGTTCTCAGCACACTCGAGAGCCTCGAATACGATACCCATAATGAAGTTATCATACTTTTGAGCGGCGTCCATCTTGGATTTGAAAAATGATCACAAAATCGCTCTCTGCACCCTCGAGAACCTCGGACACGATATCCATATTGCTGAAAACATAATTGTTTGCGGCAGCCCTCTTGGATTTCAAAAATGATCACAGAATTGTTCTCTGCATCCTCGAGAACCTCGGACACGATATCCATATTTCTAAAATCATAATTTTGTGCGGCGGCCATCTTGGATTTGAAAAATTCTCACCAAATAGTTTTCTGCACCCTAGAGAAACTCGAGTTCGATATCCTTATTGCTGAAATCATAATTTTGTGCGGCGGCCATCTTGGATTTGAAAAATGATCACAAAATCGTTCTCAGCACCCTCGAGAAACTCGGATACGATACCCATAATGTATTTATCATACTATTGAGCGGCGGCCATCTTCGATTTGAAAAATGATCACAAATTCGTTCTCAGCACCCTCGAGAACCTAGGATACGATACCCATAATGTAGTTATCATAATTTTGAGTGGCGGCCATCTCGGATTTCAAAAATGAACACAAAATCGATCTTTGCACTCTCGAGAACCTCGGATACGATACCCATATTTTTATGATCATAATCTTGCACGGCGGCCATCTCGGATTTAAAAATGATCCCAAAATTATTATCTGCACCCTCGAGAACATCGGACACGATATCTATATTGATGAAAACATAATTGTTTGCGGCAACCCTCTTGGATTTCAAAAATGATCACAGTATTGTTCTCTGCACCCTCGAGAAACTCGGACACGATATCCATATTGCTGAAATCATAATTTTGTGCGGCGGCCATCTTCGATTTGTAAAATGATTACAAAATCGTTCTCTGCACCCTCGAGAACATCGGATACGATACTCATAATGTAGTTATCATAATTTTGAGCGGCGGCCATCTTCGATTTGAAAAAGGATTACAAAATCGTTCTCTGCACCCTGGAGAACCTGGGATACGATATCCATAATGTAGTTATCATACTATTGAGAGGCGGCCATCTTCGATTTGAAAAATGATCACAAAATCGTTCTCTGCACCCTCGAGAACCTAGGATACGATACCCATAATGTAGTTATCATAATTTTGAGTGGCGGCCATCTCGGATTTTTAAAATGATCCCAAAATTGTTTTCTGCACCCTCGAGAACCTCGGACACGATATCCGTATTGCTAAAATCATAATTTTGTGCGGCGGCCATCTTGGATTTGAAAAATTATCACCAAATCACTCTCTGCACCCTCGAGAAACTCGTGTACGATATCCATATTGCTGAAATCATAATTTTGTGCGGCGGCCATCTTGGATTTGAAAAATGACCACAAAATCGTTCTCTGCACCCTCGAGAACCTCGGATACGAAACCCATAATTTAGTTATCATACTTTTGAGCGGCGCCAAATCGTTCTCTACACACTCTAGAACCTCGGATACGATACCCATAATGTAGTTATCATACTTTTGAGCGGCGGCCATCTTGGATTTGAAAAATGATCACAAAATCGTTCTCAGCACCCTCGAGAACCTCTGATAAGATACCCATAATGTAGTTATCATATTTTTTAGCCGCGGCCATCTTGGATTTGAAAAATGATCACATTTCTGCTCCCTCGAGAACCTCTGATACGATACCAATAATGTAGTTATCTCTTATTTTGAGCGGTGGCCATGTCGGATTTAAAAATGATCCCAAAATTGTTTTCTGCACCCGCAAAAACCTCGGACACGATATCCATATTGCTGAAAACATAATTGTTTGCGGCAACCCTCTTGGATTTCAAAAATGATCACAGAATTTTTCTCTGCATCCTCGAGAATCTCGGACACGATATCAATATTGCTAAAATCATAATTTTGTGCGGCGGCCATCTTGGATTCGAAATATTATCACCAAATCGTTCTCTGCACCCTCGAGAAACTCGTGTACGATATCAATATTGATGAAAACATAATTGTTTGCGGCAACCCTCTTGGATATCAAAAATGATCACAGAATTGTTCTCTGCACCTTCGAGAACCTCGGACACGTTATTCATAATGTAGTTATCATACTTTTGAGCGGCCGCCATCTTCGAATTGAAAAATGATCACAAAATCGTTCTCTGCACCCTTGAGAACCTCGGATACGATACCCATAATGTAGTTATCATAATTTTGTGCGGCGGCCATCTTGGATTTGAAAAATGACCACAAAATCGTTCTCTGCACCCTCGAAAACCTCGGATACGAAACCCATAATTTAGTTATCATACTTTTGAGCGGCGCCAAATCGTTCTCTACACCCTCAAGAACCTCGGATACGATACCCATAATGTAGTTATCATACTTTTGAGCGGCGGCCATCTTGGATTTGAAAAATGATCACAAAATCGTTCTCAGCACCCTCGAGAACCTCTGATACGATGCCCATAATGTAGTTATTATATTTTTTAGCCGCGGCCATCTTGGATTTGAAAAATGATCACATTTCTGCTCCCTCGAGAGCCTCTGATACGATACCAATAATGTAGTTATCTCTTATTTTGAGCGGCGGCCATGTCGGATTTAAAAATGATCCCAAAATTGTTTTCTGCACCCGCAAAAACCTCGGACACGATATCCATATTGCTGAAAACATAATTGTTTGCGGCAACCCTCTTGGATTTCAAAAATGATCACAGAATTGTTCTCTGCATCCTCGAGAACCTCGGACACGATATCAATATGGCTAAAATCATAATTTTGTGCGGCGGCCATCTTGGATTCGAAATATTATCACCAAATCGTTCTCTGCACCCTCGAGAAACTCGTCTACGATATCAATATTGATGAAAACATAATTGTTTGGGGCAACCCTCTTGGATTTCAAAAATGATCACAGAATTGTTCTCTGCACCTTCGAGAACCTCGGACACGTTATTCATAATGTAGTTATCATACTTTTGAGCGGCGGCCATCTTCGATTTGAAAAATGATCACAAAATCGTTCTCTGCACCCTCGAGAACCTCGGATACGATACCCATAATGTAGTTATCATAATTTTGAGCGGCGGCCATCTTGGATTTCAAAAATGATCACAAAATCGTTCTTTGCACTCTCTAGAACCTAGGATACGATACCCATAATATAGTAATCATACTTTTGAGCGGCGGCCATCTCGGATTTAAAAATGATCCCAAAAGTGTTTTCTGCACCCTCGAGAACCTCGGACACGATATCCATATTGCTGAAAACATAATTTTGTGCGGCGGCAATCTTGGATTTTGCAAAAAGGATCCCAAAATTATTTTCTGCACCCTCGAGAACCTCTGATACGATACCCATAATGTTCTTATCATATATTTTAAGCCGCGGCCATCTTGGATTTGAAAAATGATCACATTTCTGCTCCCTCGAAAACCTCGGATACGATACCCATAATGAAGTTATCATACTTTTGAGCGGCGGCCATCTTGGATTTGACAAATGATCACAAAATCGTTCTGTGCACCCTCGCGAACCTAGGATACGATACCCATAATCTAGTTATCATACATTTGAGCGGCGGCCATCTTGGATTTGAAAAATGATCACAAAATCGCTCGCTGCACCCTCGAGTACCTCTGATACGATACTCATAATGTATTTATCATAATTTTGAGCGGCGGCCATCTTGGATTTAAAAAATGATCACAAAATCGTTCTGTGCACTCTCGAGAACCTCGGATACGATACCCATAATGTAGCTATCATACTTTTGAGCGGCGGCCATCTTGGATTTGAAAAATGATCACAAAATCGCTCTCTGCACCCTCGACAACCTCGGATACGATAACCATAATGTAGTTGTCATAATTTTGAGTGGCGGCCATCTTGGATTTAAAAAATGATCACAAAATCGTTCTGTGCACTCTCGAGAACCTTGGATATGATACCCATAATGTAGTTATCATACTTTTGAGCGGCGACCATCTTGGATTTGAAAAATGAACACAAAATCGCTCTCTGCACTCTCGAGAACCTCGGATACGATACCCATATTTTTATGATCATTATCTTGCATTGCGGCCATCTCGGATTTAAAAATGATCCCAAAATTGTTTTCTGCACCCTCGAGAACCTCGGACACGACATCCATATTGCTGAAAATATAATTTTGTGCGGCGGCAATCTTGGATTTGAAAAATGATACCAAAATTATTTTCTGCACCCTCGAGAACCTCTGATACGATACCCATAATGTACTTATCATATATTTTAAGCCGCGGCCATCTTGGATTTGAAAAATGATCACATTTCTGCTCCCTCGAGAACCTCGGATACGATACCCATAATCTAGTTATCATACATTTGAGCGGCGGCCATCTTGGATTTGAAAAATGATCACAAAATCGTTCTGTGCACTCTCGAGAACCTCGGATACGATACCCATAATGTAGTTATCATACTTTTGAGCGGCGGCCATCTTGGATTTAAAAAATGTTCACAAAATCGCTCTCTGCACCCTCGAGAACCTCGGATACGATACCCATAATGTAGTTATCATAATTTTGAGCGGCGGCCATCTTGGATTTGAAAAATGATAACAAAATCGCTCTCTGCACACTCGAGAACCTCGGATACGATACCCATAATGTATTTATCATAATTTTGAGCGGCGGCCATCTTGGATTTAAAAAATGATCACAAAATCGTTCTGTGCACTCTCGAGAATCTCGGATACGATACCCATAATGTAGTTATCATACTTTTGAGCGGCGGCCATCTTGGATTTAAAAAATGATCACAAAATCGCTCTCTGCACCCTCGAGAACCTCGGATACGATACCCATAATGTAGTTATCATAATTTTGAGCGGCGGCCATCTCGGATTTGAAAAATGATAACAAAATCGTTTTCTGCACCCTCGAAAACCTAGTATACGATACCCTTAATCTTGTTATCATACTTTTGAGCGGCGTCCATCCTGGATTTGAAAAATGATCACACAATCGCTCTCTGCACCCTCGAGAACCTCTGATACGATACCCATAATGTAGTTTAACATACTTTTGAGCGGCGGCCATCTTGGATTTCAAAAATGATCACAAAATCGTTCTGTGCACTCTCGAGAACCTCGGATACGATACCCATATTTTTGTGATCATAATCTTGCACGGCGGCCCTATTGGATTTGAAAAATGATCACAAAATCGTTCTCAGCACACTCGAGAGCCTCGAATACGATACCCATAATGTAGTTATCATACATTTGAGCGGCGTCCATCTTGGATTTGAAAAATGATCACAAAATCGCTCTCTACACCCTCGAGAACCTCGGATACGATACCCATAATGTAGTTTATCATACTTTTGAGCGGCGGCCATCTTGGATTTGAAAAATTATCACAAAATCTTTCTCTGCACCCTCGAGAACGTCTTATACTATACCCATAATGTAGTTATCATAATATTGAGCGGCGGCCATGTCGGATTTAAAAATGATCCCAAAATTGTTTTCTGCACCCTCAAAAACCTCGGACACGATATCCATATTGCTGAAAACATAATTGTTTGCGGCAGCCCTCTTGGATTTCAAAAATGATCACAGAATTGTTCTCTGCATCCTCGAGAACCTCGGACACGATATCCATATTTCTAAAATCATAATTTTGTGCGGCGGCCATCTTGGATTTGAAAAATTCTCACCAAATCGTTTTCTGCACCCTAGAGAAACTCGAGTTCGATATCCTTATTGCTGAAATCATAATTTTGTGTGGCGGCCATCTTGGATTTGAAAAATGATCACAAAATCGTTCTCAGCACCCTCGAGAAACTCGGATACGATACCCATAATGTATTTATCATACTATTGAGCGGCGGCCATCTCGGATTTCAAAAATGAACACAAAATCGATCTTTGCACTCTCGAGAACCTCTGATACGATACCCATAATGTACTTATCATATATTTTAAGCCGCGGCCATCTTGGATTTGAAAAATGATCACATTTCTGCTCCCTCGAGAACCTCGGATACGATACCCATAATCTAGTTATCATACATTTGAGCGGCGGCCATCTTGGATTTGAAAAATGATCACAAAATCGTTCTGTGCACTCTCGAGAACCTCGGATACGATACCCATAATGTAGTTATCATACTTTTGAGCGGCGGCCATCTTGGATTTGAAAAATGTTCACAAAATCGCTCTCTGCACCCTTGAGAACCTCGGATACGATACCCATAATGTAGTTATCATAATTTTGAGCGGCGGCCATCTTGGATTTGAAAAATGATAACAAAATCGCTCTCTGCACACTCGAGAACCTCGGATACGATACCCATAATGTATTTATCATAATTTTGAGCGGCGGCCATCTTGGATTTAAAAAATGATCACAAAATCGTTCTGTGCACTCTCGAGAATCTCGGATACGATACCCATAATGTAGTTATCATACTTTTGAGCGGCGGCCATCTTGGATTTAAAAAATGATCACAAAATCGCTCTCTGCACCCTCGAGAACCTCGGATACGATACCCATAATGTAGTTATCATAATTTTGAGCGGCGGCCATCTCGGATTTGAAAAATGATAACAAAATCGTTTTCTGCACCCTCGAAAACCTAGTATACGATACCCTTAATCTTGTTTTCATACTTTTGAGCGGCGTCCATCCTGGATTTGAAAAATGATCACACAATCGCTCTCTGCACCCTCGAGAACCTCTGATACGATACCCATAATGTAGTTTAACATACTTTTGAGCGGCGGCCATCTTGGATTTCAAAAATGATCACAAAATCGTTCTGTGCACTCTCGAGAACCTCGGATACGATACCCATATTTTTGTGATCATAATCTTGCACGGCGGCCCTATTGGATTTGAAAAATGATCACAAAATCGTTCTCAGCACACTCGAGAGCCTCGAATACGATACCCATAATGTAGTTATCATACTTTTGAGCGGCGTCCATCTTGGATTTGAAAAATGATCACAAAATCGCTCTCTACACCCTCGAGAACCTCGGATACGATACCCATAATGTAGTTTATCATACTTTTGAGCGGCGGCCATCTTGGATTTGAAAAATTATCACAAAATCTTTCTCTGCACCCTCGAGAACGTCTTATACTATACCCATAATGTAGTTATCATAATATTGAGCGGCGGCCATGTCGGATTTAAAAATGATCCCAAAATTGTTTTCTGCACCCTCAAAAACCTCGGACACGATATCCATATTGCTGAAAACATAATTGTTTGCGGCAGCCCTCTTGGATTTCAAAAATGATCACAGAATTGTTCTCTGCATCCTCGACAACCTCGGATACGATAACCATAATGTAGTTATCATAATTTTGAGTGGCGGCAATCTTGGATTTAAAAAATGATCACAAAATCGTTCTGTGCACTCTCGAGAACCTTGGATATGATACCCATAATGTAGTTATCATACTTTTGAGCGGCGACCATCTTGGATTTGAAAAATGATCACAAAATCGCTCTCTGCACTCTCGAGAACCTCGGATACGATACCCATATTTTTATGATCATTATCTTGCATTGCGGCCATCTCGGATTTAAAAATGATCCCAAAATTGTTTTCTGCACCCTCGAGAACCTCGGACACGACATCCATATTGCTGAAAATATAATTTTGTGCGGCGGCAATCTTGGATTTGAAAAATGATACCAAAATTATTTTCTGCACCCTCGAGAACCTCTGATACGATACCCATAATGTACTTATCATATATTTTAAGCCGCGGCCATCTTGGATTTGAAAAATGATCACATTTCTGCTCCCTCGAGAACCTCGGATACGATACCCATAATCTAGTTATCATACATTTGAGCGGCGGCCATCTTGGATTTGAAAAATGATCACAAAATCGTTCTGTGCACTCTCAAAAACCTCGGATACGATACCCATAATGTAGTTATCATACTTTTGAGCGGCGGCCATCTTGGATTTGAAAAATGTTCACAAAATCGCTCTCTGCACCCTCGAGAACCTCGGATACGATACCCATAATGTAGTTATCATAATTTTGAGCGGCGGCCATCTTGGATTTGAAAAATGATAACAAAATCGCTCTCTGCACACTCGAGAACCTCGGATACGATACCCATAATGTATTTATCATAATTTTGAGCGGCGGCCATCTTGGATTTAAAAAATGATCACAAAATCGTTCTGTGCACTCTCGAGAATCTCGGATACGATACCCATAATGTAGTTATCATACTTTTGAGCGGCGGCCATCTTGGATTTAAAAAATGATCACAAAATCGCTCTCTGCACCCTCGAGAACCTCGGATACGATACCCATAATGTAGTTATCATAATTTTGAGCGGCGGCCATCTCGGATTTGAAAAATGATAACAAAATCGTTTTCTGCACCCTCGAAAACCTAGTATACGATACCCTTAATCTTGTTATCATACTTTTGAGCGGCGTCCATCCTGGATTTGAAAAATGATCACACAATCGCTCTCTGCACCCTCGAGAACCTCTGATACGATACCCATAATGTAGTTTAACATACTTTTGAGCGGCGGCCATCTTGGATTTCAAAAATGATCACAAAATCGTTCTGTGCACTCTCGAGAACCTCGGATACGATACCCATATTTTTGTGATCATAATCTTGCACGGCGGCCCTATTGGATTTGAAAAATGATCACAAAATCGTTCTCAGCACACTCGAGAGCCTCGAATACGATACCCATAATGTAGTTATCATACTTTTGAGCGGCGTCCATCTTGGATTTGAAAAATGATCACAAAATCGCTCTCTACACCCTCGAGAACCTCGGATACGATACCCATAATGTAGTTTATCATACTTTTGAGCGGCGGCCATCTTGGATTTGAAAAATTATCACAAAATCTTTCTCTGCACCCTCGAGAACGTCTTATACTATACCCATAATGTAGTTATCATAATATTGAGCGGCGGCCATGTCGGATTTAAAAATGATCCCAAAATTGTTTTCTGCACCCTCAAAAACCTCGGACACGATATCCATATTGCTGAAAACATAATTGTTTGCGGCAGCCCTCTTGGATTTCAAAAATGATCACAGAATTGTTCTCTGCATCCTCGAGAACCTCGGACACGATATCCATATTTCTAAAATCATAATTTTGTGCGGCGGCCATCTTGGATTTGAAAAATTCTCACCAAATCGTTTTCTGCACCCTAGAGAAACTCGAGTTCGATATCCTTATTGCTGAAATCATAATTTTGTGCGGCGGCCATCTTGGATTTGAAAAATGATCACAAAATCGTTCTCAGCACCCTCGAGAAACTCGGATACGATACCCATAATGTATTTATCATACTATTGAGCGGCGGCCATCTTTGATTTGAAAAATGATCACAAATTCGTTCTCAGCACCCTCGAGAACCTAGGATACGATACCCATAATGTAGTTATCATAATTTTGAGTGGCGGCCATCTCGGATTTCAAAAATGAACACAAAATCGATCTTTGCACTCTCGAGAACCTCGGATACGATACCCATATTTTTATGATCATAATCTTGCACGGCGGCCATCTCGGATTTAAAAATGATCCCAAAATTATTTTCTGCACCCTCGAGAACATCGGACACGATATCTATATTGATGAAAACATAATTGTTTGCGGCAACCCTCTTGGATTTCAAAAATGATCACAGTATTGTTCTCTGCACCCTCGAGAACCTCGGACACGATATCCATATTGCTGAAATCATAATTTTGTGCGGCGGCCATCTTCGATTTGTAAAATGATTACAAAATCGTTCTCTGCACCCTCGAGAACATCGGATACGATACTCATAATGTAGTTATCATAATTTTGAGCGGCGGCCATCTTCGATTTGAAAAAGGATTACAAAATCGTTCTCTGCACCCTGGAGAACCTGGGATACGATATCCATAATGTAGTTATCATACTATTGAGAGGCGGCCATCTTCGATTTGAAAAATGATCACAAAATCGTTCTCTGCACCCTCGAGAACCTAGGATACGATACCCATAATGTAGTTATCATAATTTTGAGTGGCGGCCATCTCGGATTTTTAAAATGATCCCAAAATTGTTTTCTGCACCCTCGAGAACCTCGGACACGATATCCGTATTGCTAAAATCATAATTTTGTGCGGCGGCCATCTTGGATTTGAAAAATTATCACCAAATCACTCTCTGCACCCTCGAGAAACTCGTGTACGATATCCATATTGCTGAAATCATAATTTTGTGCGGCGGCCATCTTGGATTTGAAAAATGACCACAAAATCGTTCTCTGCACCCTCGAGAACCTCGGATACGAAACCCATAATTTAATTATCATACTTTTGAGCGGCGCCAAATCGTTCTCAGCACCCTCGAGAACCTCTGATACGATACCCATAATGTAGTTATCATATTTTTTAGCCGCGGCCATCTTGGATTTGAAAAATGATCACATTTCTGCTCCCTCGAGAACCTCTGATACGATACCCATAATGTAGTTATCATATTTTTTAGCCGCGGCCATCTTGGATTTGAAAAATGATCACATTTCTGCTCCCTCGAGAACCTCTGATACGATACCAATAATGTAGTTATCTCTTATTTTGAGCGGTGGCCATGTCGGATTTAAAAATGATCCCAAAATTGTTTTCTGCACCCGCAAAAACCTCGGACAAGATATCCATATTGCTGAAAACATAATTGTTTGCGGCAACCCTCTTGGATTTCAAAAATGATCACAGAATTTTTCTCTGCATCCTCGAGAATCTCGGACACGATATCAATATTGCTAAAATCATAATTTTGTGCGGCGGCCATCTTGGATTCGAAATATTATCACCAAATCGTTCTCTGCACCCTCGAGAATCTCGTGTACGATATCAATATTCATGAAAACATAATTGTTTGCGGCAACCCTCTTGGATTTCAAAAATGATCACAGAATTGTTCTCTGCACCTTCGAGAACCTCGGACACGTTATTCATAATGTAGTTATCATACTTTTGAGCGGCCGCCATCTTCGAATTGAAAAATGATCACAAAATCGTTCTCTGCACCCTTGAGAACCTCGGATACGATACCCATAATGTAGTTATCATAATTTTGTGCGGCGGCCATCTTGGATTTGAAAAATGACCACAAAATCGTTCTCTGCACCCTCGAAAACCTCGGATACGAAACCCATAATTTAGTTATCATACTTTTGAGCGGCGCCAAATCGTTCTCTACACCCTCAAGAACCTCGGATACGATACCCATAATGTAGTTATCATACTTTTGAGCGGCGGCCATCTTGGATTTGAAAAATGATCACAAAATCGTTCTCAGCACCCTCGAGAACCTCTGATACGATGCCCATAATGTAGTTATTATATTTTTTAGCCGCGGCCATCTTGGATTTGAAAAATGATCACATTTCTGCTCCCTCGAGAACCTCTGATACGATACCAATAATGTAGTTATCTCTTATTTCGAGCGGCGGCCATGTCGGATTTAAAAATGATCCCAAAATTGTTTTCTGCACCCGCAAAAACCTCGGACACGATATCCATATTGCTGAAAACATAATTGTTTGCGGCAACCCTCTTGGATTTCAAAAATGATCACAGAATTGTTCTCTGCATCCTCGAGAACCTCGGACACGATATCAATATGGCTAAAATCATAATTTTGTGCGGCGGCCATCTTGGATTCGAAATATTATCACCAAATCGTTCTCTGCACCCTCGAGAAACTCGTCTACGATATCAATATTGATGAAAACATAATTGTTTCCGGCAACCCTCTTGGATTTCAAAAATGATCACAGAATTGTTCTCTGCACCTTCGAGAACCTCGGACACGTTATTCATAATGTAGTTATCATACTTTTGAGCGGCGGCCATCTTCGATTTGAAAAATGATCACAAAATCGTTCTCTGCACCCTCGAGAACCTCGGATACGATACCCATAATGTAGTTATCATAATTTTGAGCGGCGGCCATCTTGGATTTCAAAAATGATCACAAAATCGTTCTTTGCACTCTCTAGAACCTAGGATACGATACCCATAATATAGTTATCATACTTTTGAGCGGCGGCCATCTCGGATTTAAAAATGATCCCAAAAGTGTTTTCTGCACCCTCGAGAACCTCGGACACGATATCCATATTGCTGAAAACATAATTTTGTGCGGCGGCAATCTTGGATTTTGCAAAAAGGATCCCAAAATTATTTTCTGCACCCTCGAGAACCTCTGATACGATACCCATAATGTTCTTATCATATTTTTTAAGCCGCGGCCATCTTGGATTTGAAAAATGATCACATTTCTGCTCCCTCGAAAACCTCGGATACGATACCCATAATGAAGTTATCATACTTTTGAGCGGCGGCCATCTTGGATTTGACAAATGATCACAAAATCGTTCTGTGCACCCTCGCGAACCTAGGATACGATACCCATAATCTAGTTATCATACATTTGAGCGGCGGCCATCTTGGATTTGAAAAATGATAACAAAATCGCTCTCTGCACACTCGAGAACCTCGGATACGATACCCATAATGTATTTATCATAATTTTGAGCGGCGGCCATCTTGGATTTAAAAAATGATCACAAAATCGTTCTGTGCACTCTCGAGAACCTCGGATACGATACCCATATTTTTGTGATCATAGTCTTGCACGGCGGCCCTATTGGATTTGAAAAATGGTCACAAAATCGTTCTCAGCACACTCGAGAGCCTCGGATACGATACCCATAATGTAGTTATCATACTTTTGAGCGGCGGCCATCTTAGATTTGAAAAATGATCACAAAATCGCTCTCTGCACCCTCGAGAACCTCGGATACGATACCCATAATGTAGTTATCATAATTTTGAGCGGCGGCCATCTTGGATTTGAAAAATGATAACAAAATCGTTTTCTGCACCCTCGAAAACCTAGTATACGATACCCTTAATCTTGTTATCATACTTTTGAGCGGCGTCCATCCTGGATTTGAAAAATGATCACACAATCGCTATCTGCACTCTCGAGAACCTCGGATACGATACCCATAATGTAGTTATCATACTTTTGAGCGGCGGCCATCTTGGATTTAAAAAATGATCACAAAATCGTTCTGTGCACTCTCGAGAACCTCGGATACGATACCCATAATGTTGTTATCATACTTTTGAGCGGCGGCCATCTTGGATTTGAAAAATGATCACAAAATCGTTCTCTGCACCCTCGAGAACCTCGGATACGATACCCATAATGTAGTTATCATAATTTTGAGCGGCGGCCATCTCGGATTTGAAAAATGATAACAAAATCGTTTTCTGCACCCTCGAAAACCTAGTATACGATACCCTTAATCTTGTTATCATACTTTTGAGCGGCGTCCATCCTGGATTTGAAAAATGATCACACAATCGCTCTCTGCACCCTCGAGAACCTCTGATACGATACCCATAATGTAGTTTAACATACTTTTGAGCGGCGGCCATCTTGGATTTCAAAAATGATCACAAAATCGTTCTGTGCACTCTCGAGAACCTCGGATACGATACCCATATTTTTGTGATCATAATCTTGCACGGCGGCCCTATTGGATTTGAAAAATGATCACAAAATCGTTCTCAGCACACTCGAGAGCATCGAATACGATACCCATAATGTAGTTATCATACTTTTGAGCGGCGTCCATCTTGGATTTGAAAAATGATCACAAAATCGCTCTCTACACCCTCGAGAACCTCGGATACGATACCCATAATGTAGTTTATCATACTTTTGAGCGGCGGCCATCTTGGATTTGAAAAATTATCACAAAATCTTTCTCTGCACCCTCGAGAACGTCTTATACTATACCCATAATGTAGTTATCATAATATTGAGCGGCGGCCATCTTGGATTTGAAAAATGATAACAAAATCGCTCTCTGCACACTCGAGAACCTCGGATACGATACCCATAATGTATTTATCATAATTTTGAGCGGCGGCCATCTTGGATTTAAAAAATAATCACAAAATCGTTCTGTGCACTCTCGAGAACCTCGGATACGATACCTATAATGTAGTTATCATACTTTTGAGCGGCGGCCATCTTGGATTTAAAAAATGATCACAAAATCGCTCTCTGCACCCTCGAGAACCTCGGATACGATACCCATAATGTAGTTATCATAATTTTGAGCGGCGGCCATCTCGGATTTGAAAAATGATAACAAAATCGTTTTCTGCACCCTCGAAAACCTAGTATACGATACCCTTAATCTTGTTATCATACTTTTGAGCGGCGTCCATCCTGGATTTGAAAAATGATCACACAATCGCTCTCTGCACCCTCGAGAACCTCTGATACGATACCCATAATGTAGTTTAACATACTTTTGAGCGGCGGCCATCTTGGATTTCAAAAATGATCACAAAATCGTTCTGTGCACTCTCGAGAACCTCGGATACGATACCCATATTTTTGTGATCATAATCTTGCACGGCGGCCCTATTGGATTTGAAAAATGATCACAAAATCGTTCTCAGCACACTCGAGAGCCTCGAATACGATACCCATAATGTAGTTATCATACTTTTGAGCGGCGTCCATCTTGGATTTGAAAAATGATCACAAAATCGCTCTCTACACCCTCGAGAACCTCGGATACGATACCCATAATGTAGTTTATCATACTTTTGAGCGGCGGCCATCTCGGATTTCAAAAATGAACACAAAATCGATCTTTGCACTCTCGAGAACCTCGGATACGATACCCATATTTTTATGATCATAATCTTGCACGGCGGCCATCTCGGATTTAAAAATGATCCCAAAATTATTTTCTGCACCCTCGAGAACATCGGACACGATATCTATATTGATGAAAACATAATTGTTTGCGGCACCCCTCTTGGATTTCAAAAATGATCACAGTATTGTTCTCTGCACCCTCGAGAACCTCGGACACGATATCCATATTGCTGAAATCATAATTTTGTGCGGCGGCCATCTTCGATTTGTAAAATGATTACAAAATCGTTCTCTGCACCCTCGAGAACATCGGATACGATACTCATAATGTAGTTATCATAATTTTGAGCGGCGGCCATCTTCGATTTGAAAAAGGATTACAAAATCGTTCTCTGCACCCTGGAGAACCTGGGATACGATATCCATAATGTAGTTATCATACTATTGAGAGGCGGCCATCTTCGATTTGAAAAATGATCACAAAATCGTTCTCTGCACCCTCGAGAACCTAGGATACGATACCCATAATGTAGTTATCATAATTTTGAGTGGCGGCCATCTCGGATTTTTAAAATGATCCCAAAATTGTTTTCTGCACCCTCGAGAACCTCGGACACGATATCCGTATTGCTAAAATCATAATTTTGTGCGGCGGCCATCTTGGATTTGAAAAATTATCACCAAATCACTCTCTGCACCTTCGAGAACCTCGGACACGTTATTCATAATGTAGTTATCATACTTTTGAGCGGCGGCCATCTTCGATTTGAAAAATGATCACAAAATCGTTCTCTGCACCCTCGAGAACCTCGGATACGATACCCATAATGTAGTTATCATAATTTTGAGCGGCGGCCATCTTGGATTTCAAAAATGATCACAAAATCGTTCTTTGCACTCTCTAGAACCTAGGATACGATACCCATAATATAGTTATCATACTTTTGAGCGGCGGCCATCTCGGATTTAAAAATGATCCCAAAAGTGTTTTCTGCACCCTCGAGAACCTCGGACACGATATCCATATTGCTGAAAACATAATTTTGTGCGGCGGCAATCTTGGATTTTGCAAAAAGGATCCCAAAATTATTTTCTGCACCCTCGAGAACCTCTGATACGATACCCATAATGTTCTTATCATATTTTTTAAGCCGCGGCCATCTTGGATTTGAAAAATGATCACATTTCTGCTCCCTCGAAAACCTCGGATACGATACCCATAATGAAGTTATCATACTTTTGAGCGGCGGCCATCTTGGATTTGACAAATGATCACAAAATCGTTCTGTGCACCCTCGCGAACCTAGGATACGATACCCATAATCTAGTTATCATACATTTGAGCGGCGGCCATCTTGGATTTGAAAAATGATAACAAAATCGCTCTCTGCACACTCGAGAACCTCGGATACGATACCCATAATGTATTTATCATAATTTTGAGCGGCGGCCATCTTGGATTTAAAAAATGATCACAAAATCGTTCTGTGCACTCTCGAGAACCTCGGATACGATACCCATATTTTTGTGATCATAGTCTTGCACGGCGGCCCTATTGGATTTGAAAAATGGTCACAAAATCGTTCTCAGCACACTCGAGAGCCTCGGATACGATACCCATAATGTAGTTATCATACTTTTGAGCGGCGGCCATCTTAGATTTGAAAAATGATCACAAAATCGCTCTCTGCACCCTCGAGAACCTCGGATACGATACCCATAATGTAGTTATCATAATTTTGAGCGGCGGCCATCTTGGATTTGAAAAATGATAACAAAATCGTTTTCTGCACCCTCGAAAACCTAGTATACGATACCCTTAATCTTGTTATCATACTTTTGAGCGGCGTCCATCCTGGATTTGAAAAATGATCACACAATCGCTATCTGCACTCTCGAGAACCTCGGATACGATACCCATAATGTAGTTATCATACTTTTGAGCGGCGGCCATCTTGGATTTAAAAAATGATCACAAAATCGTTCTGTGCACTCTCGAGAACCTCGGATACGATACCCATAATGTTGTTATCATACTTTTGAGCGGCGGCCATCTTGGATTTGAAAAATGATCACAAAATCGCTCTCTGCACCCTCGAGAACCTCGGATACGATACCCATAATGTAGTTATCATAATTTTGAGCGGCGGCCATCTCGGATTTGAAAAATGATAACAAAATCGTTTTCTGCACCCTCGAAAACCTAGTATACGATACCCTTAATCTTGTTATCATACTTTTGAGCGGCGTCCATCCTGGATTTGAAAAATGATCACACAATCGCTCTCTGCACCCTCGAGAACCTCTGATACGATACCCATAATGTAGTTTAACATACTTTTGAGCGGCGGCCATCTTGGATTTCAAAAATGATCACAAAATCGTTCTGTGCACTCTCGAGAACCTCGGATACGATACCCATATTTTTGTGATCATAATCTTGCACGGCGGCCCTATTGGATTTGAAAAATGATCACAAAATCGTTCTCAGCACACTCGAGAGCCTCGAATACGATACCCATAATGTAGTTATCATACTTTTGAGCGGCGTCCATCTTGGATTTGAAAAATGATCACAAAATCGCTCTCTACACCCTCGAGAACCTCGGATACGATACCCATAATGTAGTTTATCATACTTTTGAGCGGCGGCCATCTTGGATTTGAAAAATTATCACAAAATCTTTCTCTGCACCCTCGAGAACGTCTTATACTATACCCATAATGTAGTTATCATAATATTGAGCGGCGGCCATCTTGGATTTGAAAAATGATAACAAAATCGCTCTCTGCACACTCGAGAACCTCGGATACGATACCCATAATGTATTTATCATAATTTTGAGCGGCGGCCATCTTGGATTTAAAAAATGATCACAAAATCGTTCTGTGCACTCTCGAGAACCTCGGATACGATACCTATAATGTAGTTATCATACTTTTGAGCGGCGGCCATCTTGGATTTAAAAAATGATCACAAAATCGCTCTCTGCACCCTCGAGAACCTCGGATACGATACCCATAATGTAGTTATCATAATTTTGAGCGGCGGCCATCTCGGATTTGAAAAATGATAACAAAATCGTTTTCTGCACCCTCGAAAACCTAGTATACGATACCCTTAATCTTGTTATCATACTTTTGAGCGGCGTCCATCCTGGATTTGAAAAATGATCACACAATCGCTCTCTGCACCCTCGAGAACCTCTGATACGATACCCATAATGTAGTTTAACATACTTTTGAGCGGCGGCCATCTTGGATTTCAAAAATGATCACAAAATCGTTCTGTGCACTCTCGAGAACCTCGGATACGATACCCATATTTTTGTGATCATAATCTTGCACGGCGGCCCTATTGGATTTGAAAAATGATCACAAAATCGTTCTCAGCACACTCGAGAGCCTCGAATACGATACCCATAATGTAGTTATCATACTTTTGAGCGGCGTCCATCTTCGATTTGAAAAATGATCACAAAATCGCTCTCTACACCCTCGAGAACCTCGGATACGATACCCATAATGTAGTTTATCATACTTTTGAGCGGCGGCCATCTCGGATTTCAAAAATGAACACAAAATCGATCTTTGCACTCTCGAGAACCTCGGATACGATACCCATATTTTTATGATCATAATCTTGCACGGCGGCCATCTCGGATTTAAAAATGATCCCAAAATTATTTTCTGCACCCTCGAGAACATCGGACACGATATCTATATTGATGAAAACATAATTGTTTGCGGCACCCCTCTTGGATTTCAAAAATGATCACAGTATTGTTCTCTGCACCCTCGAGAACCTCGGACACGATATCCATATTGCTGAAATCATAATTTTGTGCGGCGGCCATCTTCGATTTGTAAAATGATTACAAAATCGTTCTCTGCACCCTCGAGAACATCGGATACGATACTCATAATGTAGTTATCATAATTTTGAGCGGCGGCCATCTTCGATTTGAAAAAGGATTACAAAATCGTTCTCTGCACCCTGGAGAACCTGGGATACGATATCCATAATGTAGTTATCATACTATTGAGAGGCGGCCATCTTCGATTTGAAAAATGATCACAAAATCGTTCTCTGCACCCTCGAGAACCTAGGATACGATACCCATAATGTAGTTATCATAATTTTGAGTGGCGGCCATCTCGGATTTTTAAAATGATCCCAAAATTGTTTTCTGCACCCTCGAGAACCTCGGACACGATATCCGTATTGCTAAAATCATAATTTTGTGCGGCGGCCATCTTGGATTTGAAAAATTATCACCAAATCACTCTCTGCACCCTCGAGAAACTCGTGTACGATATCCATATTGCTGAAATCATAATTTTGTGCGGCGGCCATCTTGGATTTGAAAAATGACCACAAAATCGTTCTCTGCACCCTCGAGAACCTCGGATACGAAACCCATAATTTAGTTATCATACTTTTGAGCGGCGCCAAATCGTTCTCAGCACCCTCGAGAACCTCTGATACGATACCCATAATGTAGTTATCATATTTTTTAGCCGCGGCCATCTTGGATTTGAAAAATGATCACATTTCTGCTCCCTCGAGAACCTCTGATACGATACCCATAATGTAGTTATCATATTTTTTAGCCGCGGCCATCTTGGATTTGAAAAATGATCACATTTCTGCTCCCTCGAGAACCTCTGATACGATACCAATAAAGTAGTTATCTCTTATTTTGAGCGGTGGCCATGTCGGATTTAAAAATGATCCCAAAATTGTTTTCTGCACCCGCAAAAACCTCGGACACGATATCCATATTGCTGAAAACATAATTGTTTGCGGCAACCCTCTTGGATTTCAAAAATGATCACAGAATTTTTCTCTGCATCCTCGAGAATCTCGGACACGATATCAATATTGCTAAAATCATAATTTTGTGCGGCGGCCATCTTGGATTCGAAATATTATCACCAAATCGTTCTCTGCACCCTCGAGAAACTCGTGTACGATATCAATATTGATGAAAACATAATTGTTTGCGGCAACCCTCTTGGATTTCAAAAATGATCACAGAATTGTTCTCTGCACCTTCGAGAACCTCGGACACGTTATTCATAATGTAGTTATCATACTTTTGAGCGGCCGCCATCTTCGAATTGAAAAATGATCACAAAATCGTTCTCTGCACCCTTGAGAACCTCGGATACGATACCCATAATGTAGTTATCATAATTTTGTGCGGCGGCCATCTTGGATTTGAAAAATGACCACAAAATCGTTCTCTGCACCCTCGAAAACCTCGGATACGAAACCCATAATTTAGTTATCATACTTTTGAGCGGCGCCAAATCGTTCTCTACACCCTCAAGAACCTCGGATACGATACCCATAATGTAGTTATCATACTTTTGAGCGGCGGCCATCTTGGATTTGAAAAATGATCACAAAATCGTTCTCAGCACCCTCGAGAACCTCTGATACGATGCCCATAATGTAGTTATTATATTTTTTAGCCGCGGCCATCTTGGATTTGAAAAATGATCACATTTCTGCTCCCTCGAGAACCTCTGATACGATACCAATAATGTAGTTATCTCTTATTTTGAGCGGTGGCCATGTCGGATTTAAAAATGATCCCAAAATTGTTTTCTGCACCCGCAAAAACCTCGGACACGATATCCATATTGCTGAAAACATAATTGTTTGCGGCAACCCTCTTGGATTTCAAAAATGATCACAGAATTGTTCTCTGCATCCTCGAGAACCTCGGACACGATATCAATATGGCTAAAATCATAATTTTGTGCGGCGGCCATCTTGGATTCGAAATATTATCACCAAATCGTTCTCTGCACCCTCGAGAAACTCGTCTACGATACCCATAATGTAGTTATCATAATTTTGAGCGGCGGCCATCTTGGATTTCAAAAATGATCACAAAATCGTTCTTTGCACTCTCTAGAACCTAGGATACGATACCCATAATATAGTAATCATACTTTTGAGCGGCGGCCATCTCGGATTTAAAAATGATCCCAAAAGTGTTTTCTGCACCCTCGAGAACCTCGGACACGATATCCATATTGCTGAAAACATAATTTTGTGCGGCGGCAATCTTGGATTTTGCAAAAAGGATCCCAAAATTATTTTCTGCACCCTCGAGAACCTCTGATACGATACCCATAATGTTCTTATCATATTTTTTAAGCCGCGGCCATCTTGGATTTGAAAAATGATCACATTTCTGCTCCCTCGAAAACCTCAAAAACCTCGGACACGATATCCATATTGCTGAAAACATAATTGTTTGCGGCAGCCCTCTTGGATTTCAAAAATGATCACAGAATTGTTCTCTGCATCCTCGAGAACCTCGGACACGATATCCATATTTCTAAAATCATAATTTTGTGCGGCGGCCATCTTGGATTTGAAAAATTCTCACCAAATCGTTTTCTGCACCCTAGAGAAACTCGAGTTCGATATCCTTATTGCTGAAATAATAATTTTGTGCGGCGGCCATCTTGGATTTGACAAATGATCACAAAATCGTTCTCAGCACCCTCGAGAAACTCGGATACGATACCCATAATGTATTTATCATACTATTGAGCGGAGGCCATCTTGGATTTCAAAAATGATCACAAAATCGTTCTTTGCACTCTCTAGAACCTAGGATACGATACCCATAATATAGTAATCATACTTTTGAGCGGCGGCCATCTCGGATTTAAAAATGATCCCAAAAGTGTTTTCTGCACCCTCGAGAACCTCGGACACGATATCCATATTGCTGAAAACATAATTTTGTGCGGCGGCAATCTTGGATTTTGCAAAAAGGATCCCAAAATTATTTTCTGCACCCTCGAGAACCTCTGATACGATACCCATAATGTTCTTATCATATTTTTTAAGCCGCGGCCATCTTGGATTTGAAAAATGATCACATTTCTGCTCCCTCGAAAACCTCGGATACGATACCCATAATGAAGTTATCATACTTTTGAGCGGCGGCCATCTTGGATTTGACAAATGATCACAAAATCGTTCTGTGCACCCTCGCGAACCTAGGATACGATACCTATAATCTAGTTATCATACATTTGAGCGGCGGCCATCTTGGATTTGAAAAATGATAACAAAATCGCTCTCTGCACACTCGAGAACCTCGGATACGATACCCATAATGTATTTATCATAATTTTGAGCGGCGGCCATCTTGGATTTAAAAAATGATCACAAAATCGTTCTGTGCACTCTCGAGAACCTCGGATACGATACCCATATTTTTGTGATCATAGTCTTGCACGGCGGCCCTATTGGATTTGAAAAATGGTCACAAAATCGTTCTCAGCACACTCGAGAGCCTCGGATACGATACCCATAATGTAGTTATCATACTTTTGAGCGGCGGCCATCTTGGATTTGAAAAATGATCACAAAATCGCTCTCTGCACCCTCGAGAACCTCGGATACGATACCCATAATGTAGTTATCATAATTTTGAGCGGCGGCCATCTTGGATTTGAAAAATGATAACAAAATCGTTTTCTGCACCCTCGAAAACCTAGTATACGATACCCTTAATCTTGTTATCATACTTTTGAGCGGCGTCCATCCTGGATTTGAAAAATGATCACACAATCGCTATCTGCACTCTCGAGAACCTCGGATACGATACCCATAATGTAGTTATCATACTTTTGAGCGGCGGCCATCTTGGATTTAAAAAATGATCACAAAATCGTTCTGTGCACTCTCGAGAACCTCGGATACGATACCCATAATGTTGTTATCATACTTTTGAGCGGCGGCCATCTTGGATTTGAAAAATGATCACAAAATCGCTCTCTGCACCCTCGAGAACCTCGGATACGATACCCATAATGTAGTTATCATAATTTTGTGCGGCGGCCATCTCGGATTTGAAAAATGATAACAAAATCGTTTTCTGCACCCTCGAAAACCTAGTATACGATACCCTTAATCTTGTTATCATACTTTTGAGCGGCGTCCATCCTGGATTTGAAAAATGATCACACAATCGCTCTCTGCACCCTCGAGAACCTCTGATACGATACCCATAATGTAGTTTAACATACTTTTGAGCGGCGGCCATCTTGGATTTCAAAAATGATCACAAAATCGTTCTGTGCACTCTCGAGAACCTCGGATACGATACCCATATTTTTGTGATCATAATCTTGCACGGCGGCCCTATTGGATTTGAAAAATGATCACAAAATCGTTCTCAGCACACTCGAGAGCCTCGAATACGATACCCATAATGTAGTTATCATACTTTTGAGCGGCGTCCATCTTGGATTTGAAAAATGATCACAAAATCGCTCTCTACACCCTCGAGAACCTCGGATACGATACCCATAATGTAGTTTATCATACTTTTGAGCGGCGGCCATCTTGGATTTGAAAAATTATCACAAAATCTTTCTCTGCACCCTCGAGAACGTCTTATACTATACCCATAATGTAGTTATCATAATATTGAGCGGCGGCCATGTCGGATTTAAAAATGATCCCAAAATTGTTTTCTGCACCCTCAAAAACCTCGGACACGATATCCATATTGCTGAAAACATAATTGTTTGCGGCAGCCCTCTTGGATTTCAAAAATGATGACAGAATTGTTCTCTGCATCCTCGAGAACCTCGGACACGATATCCATATTTCTAAAATCATAATTTTGTGCGGCGGCCATCTTGGATTTGAAAAATTCTCACCAATTCGTTTTCTGCACCCTAGAGAAACTCGAGTTCGATATCCTTATTGCTGAAATCATAATTTTGTGCGGCGGCCATCTTGGATTTGAAAAATGATCACAAAATCGTTCTCAGCACCCTCGAGAAACTCGGATACGATACCCATAATGTATTTATCATACTATTGAGCGGCGGCCATCTTCAATTTGAAAAATGATCACAAATTCGTTCTCAGCACCCTCGAGAACCTAGGATACGATACCCATAATGTAGTTATCATAATTTTGAGTGGCGGCCATCTCGGATTTCAAAAATGAACACAAAATCGATCTTTGCACTCTCGAGAACCTCGGATACGATACCCATATTTTTATGATCATAATCTTGCACGGCGGCCATCTCGGATTTAAAAATGATCCCAAAATTATTTTCTGCACCCTCGAGAACATCGGACACGATATCTATATTGATGAAAACATAATTGTTTGCGGCAACCCTCTTGGATTTCAAAAATGATCACAGTATTGTTCTCTGCACCCTCGAGAACCTCGTACACGATATCCATATTGCTGAAATCATAATTTTGTGCGGCGGCCATCTTCAATTTGTAAAATGATTACAAAATCGTTCTCTGCACCCTCGAGAACATCGGATACGATACTCATAATGTAGTTATCATAATTTTGAGCGGCGGCCATCTTCGATTTGAAAAAGGATTACAAAATCGTTCTCTACACCCTGGAGAACCTGGGATACGATATCCATAATGTAGTTATCATACTATTGAGAGGCGGCCATCTTCGATTTGAAAAATGATCACAAAATCGTTCTCTGCACCCTCCAGAACCTAGGATACGATACCCATAATGTAGTTAACATAATTTTGAGTGGCGGCCATCTCGGATTTTTAAAATGATCCCAAAATTGTTTTCTGCACCCTCGAGAACCTCGGACACGATATCTGTATTGCTAAAATCATAATTTTGTGCGGCGGCCATATTGGATTTGAAAAATTATCACCAAATCACTCTCTGCACCCTCGAGAAACTCGTGTACGATATCCATATTGCTGAAATCATAATTTTGTGCGGCGGCCATCTTGGATTTGAAAAAAAAACCACAAAATCGTTCTCTGCACCCTCGAGAACCTCGGATACGAAACCCATAATTTAGTTATCATACTTTTGAGCGGCGCCAAATCGTTCTCTACACACTCTAGAACCTCGGATACGATACCCATAATGTAGTTATCATACTTTTGAGCGGCGGCCATCTTGGATTTGAAAAATGATCACAAAATCGTTCTCAGCACCCTCGAGAACCTCTGATACGATACCCATAATGTAGTTATCATATTTTTTAGCCGCGGCCATCTTGGATTTGAAAAATGATCACATTTCTGCTCCCTCGAGAACCTCTGATACGATACCAATAATGTAGTTATCTCTTATTTTGAGCGGTGGCCATGTCGGATTTAAAAATGATCCCAAAATTGTTTTCTGCACCCGCAAAAACCTCGGACACGATATCCATATTGCTGAAAACATAATTGTTTGCGGCAACCCTCTTGGATTTCAAAAATGATCACAGAATTTTTCTCTGCATCCTCGAGAATCTCGGACACGATATCAATATTGCTAAAATCAAAATTTTGTGCGGCGGCCATCTTGGATTCGAAATATTATCACCAAATCGTTCTCTGCACCCTCGAGAAACTCGTCTACGATATCAATATTGATGAAAACATAATTGTTTGCGGCAACCCTCTTGGATTTCAAAAATGATCACAGAATTGTTCTCTGCACCTTCGAGAACCTCGGACACGTTATTCATAATGTAGTTATCATACTTTTGAGCGGCGGCCATCTTCGATTTGAAAAATGATCACAAAATCGTTCTCTGCACCCTCGAGAACATCGGATACGATACCCATAATGTAGTTATCATAATTTTGTGCGGCGGCCATCTTGGATTTGAAAAATGACCACAAAATCGTTCTCTGCACCCTCGAAAACCTCGGATACGAAACCCATAATTTAGTTATCATACTTTTGAGCGGCGCCAAATCGTTCTCTACACCCTCAAGAACCTCGGATACGATACCCATAATGTAGTTATCATACTTTTGAGCGGCGGCCATCTTGGATTTGAAAAATGATCACAAAATCGTTCTCAGCACCCTCGAGAACCTCTGATACGATGCCCATAATGTAGTTATTATATTTTTTAGCCGCGGCCATCTTGGATTTGAAAAATGATCACATTTCTGCTCCCTCGAGAACCTTTGATACGATACCAATAATGTAGTTATCTCTTATTTTGAGCGGCGGCCATGTCGGATTTAAAAATGATCCCAAAATTGTTTTCTGCACCCGCAAAAACCTCGGACACGATATCCATATTGCTGAAAACATAATTGTTTGCGGCAACCCTCTTGGATTTCAAAAATGATCACAGAATTGTTCTCTGCATCCTCGAGAACCTCGGACACGATATCAATAAGGCTAAAATCATAATTTTGTGCGGCGTCCATCTTGGATTCGAAATATTATCACCAAATCGTTCTCTGCACCCTCAAGAAACTCGTCTACGATATCAATATTGATGAAAACATAATTGTTTGCGGCAACCCTCTTGGATTTCAAAAATGATCACAGAATTGTTCTCTGCACCTTCGAGAACCTCGGACACGTTATTCATAATGTAGTTATCATACTTTTGAGCGGCGGCCATCTTCGATTTGAAAAATGATCACAAAATCGTTCTCTGCACCCTCGAGAACCTCGGATACGATACCCATAATGTAGTTATCATAATTTTGAGCGGCGGCCATCTTGGATTTCAAAAATGATCACAAAATCGTTCTTTGCACTCTCTAGAACCTAGGATACGATACCCATAATATAGTAATCATACTTTTGAGCGGCGGCCATCTCAGATTTAAAAATGATCCCAAAAGTGTTTTCTGCACCCTCGAGAACCTCGGACACGATATCCATATTGCTGAAAACATAATTTTGTGCGGCGGCAATCTTGGATTTGCAAAAAGGATCCCAAAATTATTTTCTGCACCCTCGAGAACCTCTGATACGATACCCATAATGTTCTTATCATATTTTTTAAGCCGCGGCCATCTTGGATTTGAAAAATGATCACATTTCTGCTCCCTCGAAAACCTCGGATACGATACCCATAATGAAGTTATCATACTTTTGAGCGGCGGCCATCTTGGATTTGACAAATGATCACAAAATCGTTCTGTGCACCCTCGCGAACCTAGGATACGATACCCATAATCTAGTTATCATACATTTGAGCGGCGGCCATCTTGGATTTGAAAAATGATCACAAAATCGCTCGCTGCACCCTCGAGAACCTCTGATACGATACTCATAATGTATTTATCATAATTTTGAGCGGCGGCCATCTTGGATTTAAAAAATGATCACAAAATCGTTCTGTGCACTCTCGAGAACCTCGGATACGATACCCATAATGTAGCTATCATACTTTTGAGCGGCGGCCATCTTGGATTTGAAAAATGATCACAAAATCGCTCTCTGCACCCTCGAGAACCTCGGATACGATAACCATAATGTAGTTATCATAATTTTGAGTGGCGGCCATCTTGGATTTAAAAAATGATCACAAAATCGTTCTGCGCACTCTCGAGAACCTTGGATATGATACCCATAATGTAGTTATCATACTTTTGAGCGGCGACCATCTTGGATTTGAAAAATGATCACAAAATCGCTCTCTGCACTCTCGAGAACCTCGGATACGATACCCATATTTTTATGATCATTATCTTGCATTGCGGCCATCTCGGATTTAAAAATGATCCCAAAATTATTTTCTGCACCCTCGAGAACCTCGGACACGATATCTATATTGATGAAAACATAATTGTTTACGGCAACCCTCTTGGATTTCAACAATGATCACAGAATTGTTCTCTGCACCCTCGAGAATCTCGGACACGATATCCATAATGTAGTTATCATACTTTTGAGCGGCGGCCATCTTCGATATATAAAATGATCACAAAATCGTTCTCTGCACCCTCGAGAAACTCGTCTACGATATCAATATTGATGAAAACATAATTGTTTGCGGCAACCCTCTTGGATTTTAAAAATGATCACAGAATTGTTCTCTGCACCTTCGAGAACCTCGGACACGTTATCCATAATGTAGTAATCATACTTTTGAGCGGCGGCCATCTTGGATTTCAAAAATGATCACAAAATCGTTCTGTGCACTCTCGAGAACCTCGGATACGATACCCATATTTTTATGATCATAATCATGCATTGCGGCCATCTCGGATTTAAAAATGATCCCAAAATTATTTTCTGCACCCTCAAAAACCTCGGACACGATATCCATATTGCTGAAAACATAACTGTTTGCGGCAGCCCTCTTGGATTTCAAAAATGATCACAGAATTGTGCTCTGCATCCTCGAGAACCTCGGACACGATATCAATATTGCTAAAATCATAATTTTGTGCGGGGATCATCTTGGATTTGAAAAATTATCACCAAATCGTTCTCTGCACCCTCGAGAAACTCGTGTACGATATCAATATTGATGAAAACATAATTGTTTGCGGCAACCCTCTTGGATTTCAAAAATGATCACAGAATTGATCTCTGCACCTTCGAGAACCTCGGACACGTTATCCATAATGTAGTTATCATACTTTTGAGCGGCGGCCATCTTCGATTTGAAAAATGATCACAAAATCGTTCTCTGCACCCTCGAGAACCTCGGATACTATACCCATAATGTAGTTATCATAATTTTGAGCGGCGGCCATCTTGGATTTCAAAAATGATCACAAAATCGTTCTTTGCACTCTCTAGAACCTAGGATACGATACCCATAATATAGTTATCATACTTTTGAGCGGCGGCCATCTCGGATTTAAAAATGATCCCAAAAGTGTTTTCTGCACCCTCGAGAACCTCGGACACGATATCCATATTGCTGAAAACATAATTTTGTGCGGCGGCAATCTTGGATTTGGAAAATGATCCCAAAATTATTTTCTGCACCCTCGAGAACCTCTGATACGATACCCATAATGTTCTTATCATATTTTTTAAGCCGCGGCCATCTTGGATTTGAAAAATGATCAAATTTCTGCTGCCTCGAAAACCTCGGATACGATACCCATAATGAAGTTATCATACTTTTGAGCGGCGGCCATCTTGGATTTGAAAAATGATCACAAAATCGTTCTCTGCACCCTCGAGAACCTAGGATACGATACCCATAATCTAGTTATCATACATTTGAGCGGCGGCCATCTTGGATTTGAAAAATGATCACAAAATCGCTCGCTGGACCCTGGAGAACCTCGGATACGATACCCATAATGTATTTATCATAATTTTGAGCGGCGGCCATCTTGGATTTAAAAAATGATCACAAAATCGTTCTGTGCACTCTCGAGAACCTCGGATACGATACCCATAATGTAGTTATCATACTTTTGAGCGGCGGCCATCTTGGATATGAAAAATGATCACAAAATCGCTCTCTGCACCCTCGAAAACCTCGGATACGATACCCATAATGTAGTCATCATAATTTTGAGTGGCGGCCATCTTGGATTAAAAAAATGATCACAAAATCGTTCTGTGCACTCTCGAGAACCTCGGATATGATACCCATAATGTAGTTATCATACTTTTGAGCGGTGACCATCTTGGATTTGAAAAATGATCACAAAATCGCTCTCTGCACTCTCGAGAACCTCGGATACGATACCCATATTTTTATGATCATTATCTTGCATTGCGGCCATCTCGGATTTAAAAATGTTCCCAAAATTATTTTCTGCACCCTCGAGAACCTCGGACACGATATCTATATTGATGAAAACATAATTGTTTACGGCAACCCTCTTGGATTTCAACAATGATCACAGAATTGTTCTCTGCACCCTCGAGAAACTCGGACACGATATCCATAATGTAGTTATCATAATTTTGAGCGGCGGCCATCTTGGATTTCAAAAATGATCACAAAATCGTTCTTTGCACTCTCTAGAACCTAGGATACGATACCCATAATCTAGTTATCATACTTTTGAGTGGCGGCCATCTCGGATTTTAAAATGATCCCAAAATTATTTTCTGCACCCTCGAGAACCTCGGACACGATATCTATATTGATGAAAACATAATTGTTTGCGGCAACACTCTTGGATTTCAACAATGATCACAGAATTGTTCTCTGCACCCTCGAGAACCTCGGACACGATATCCATAATGTAGTTATCATACATTTGAGCGGCGGCCATCTTCGATTTATAAAATGATCACAAAATCGTTCTCTGCACCCTCGAGAAACTCGTCTACGATATCAATATTGATGAAAACATAATTGTTTGCGGCAACCCTCTTGGATTTCAAAAATGATCACAGAATTGTTCTCTGCACCTTCGAGAACCTCGGACACGTTATCCATAATGTAGTAATCATACTTTTGAGCGGCGGCCATCTTGGATTTCAAAAATGATCACAAAATCGTTCTTTGCACTCTCGAGAACCTCGGATACGATACCCATATTTTTATGATCATAATCTTGCATTGCGGCCATCTCGGATTTAAAAATGATCCCAAAATTATTTTCTGCACCCTCGAGAACCTCGGACACGATATCTATATTGATGAAAACATAATTGTTTGCGGCAACACTCTTGGATTTCAACAATGATCACAGAATTGTTCTCTGCACCCTCGAGAACCTCGGACACGATATCCATAATGTAGTTATCATACTTTTGAGCGGCGGCCATCTTCGATTTAAAAAATGATCACAAAATCGTTCTCTGCACCCACGAGAAACTCGGATACGATACCCATAATGGAGTTATCATAATTTTGAGCGGCGGCCATCTTGGATTTCAAAAATGATGACAAAATCGTTCTTTGCACTCTCTAGAACCTAGGATACGATACCCATAATCTAGTTATCATACTTTTGAGTGGCGGCCATCTCGGATTTAAAAATGATTTCAAAATTGTTTTCTGCACCCTCAAGAACCTCGGACACGATATCCATATTGCTGAAAATATAATTTTGTGCGGCGGCAATCTTGGATTTGAAAAATTATCCCAAAATTATTTTCTGCACACTCGAGAACCTCTGATAGGATACCCATAATGTACTTATCATATTTTTTAAGCCGCGGCCATCTTGGATTTGAAAAATGATCACATTTCTGCTCCCTCGAGAACCTCGGATACGATACCCATAATGAAGTTATCATACTTTTGAGTGGCGGCCATCTTGGATTTGAAAAATGATCACAAAATCGTTCTCTGCACCCTCGAGAACCTCGGATACGATACCCATAATGTAGTTATCATAATTTTGAGTGGCGGCCATCTTGGATTTAAAAAATGATCAGAAAATCGTTCTGTGCACTCTCGAGAACCTAGGATATGATACCCATAATGTAGTTATCATACTTTTGAGCGGCGGCCATCTTGGATTTAAAAAATGATCACAAAATCGTTCTGTGCACTCTCGAGAACCTCGGATACGATACCCATAATGTAGTTATCATAATTTTGAGTGGCGGCCATCTTGGATTTAAAAAATGATCACAAAATCGCTCTCTGCACCCTCGAGAACCTCGGATACGATAACCGTAATGTAGTTATCATAATTTTGAGTGGCGGCCATCTTGGATTTAAAAAATGATCACAAAATCGTTCTGTGCACTCTCGAGAACCTTGGATATGATACCCATAATGTAGTTATCATACTTTTGAGCGGCGACCATCTTGGATTTGAAAAATGATCACAAAATCGCTCTCTGCACTCTCGAGAACCTCGGATACGATACTCATATTTTTATGATCATTATCTTGCATTGCGGCCATCTCGGATTTAAAAATGATCCCAAAATTATTTTCTGCACCCTCGAGAACCTCGGACACGATATCTATATTGATGAAAACATAATTGTTTACGGCAACCCTCTTGGATTTCAACAATGATCACAGAATTGTTCTCTGCACCCTCGAGAAACTCGGACACGATATCCATAATGAAGTTATCATACTTTTTAGCGGCGGCCATCTTCGATTTAAAAAATGATCACAAAATCGTTCTCTGCACCCACGAGAACCTCGGATACGATACCCATAATGTAGTTATCATAATTTTGAGCGGCGGCCATCTTGGATTTCAAAAATGATCACAAAATCGTTCTTTGCACTCTCTAGAACCTAGGATACGATACCCATAATCTAGTTATCATACTTTTGAGTGGCGGCCATCTCGGATTTTAAAATGATCCCAAAATTATTTTCTGCACCCTCGAGAACCTCGGACACGATATCTATATTGATGAAAACATAATTGTTTGCGGCAACACTCTTGGATTTCAACAATGATCAAAGAATTGTTCTCTGCACCCTCGAGAACCTCGGACACGATATCCATAATGTAGTTATCATACATTTGAGCGGCGGCCATCTTCGATTTATAAAATGATCACAAAATCGTTCTCTGCACCCTCGAGAAACTCGTCTACGATATCAATATTGATGAAAACATAATTGTTTGCGGCAACCCTCTTGGATTTCAAAAATGATCACAGAATTGTTCTCTGCACCTTCGAGAACCTCGGACACGTTATCCATAATGTAGTAATCATACTTTTGAGCGGCGGCCATCTTGGATTTCAAAAATGATCACAAAATCGTTCTGTGCACTCTCGAGAACCTCGGATACGATACCCATATTTTTATGATCATAATCTTGCATTGCGGCCATCTCGGATTTAAAAATGATCCCAAAATTATTTTCTGCACCCTCAAAAACCTCGGACACGATATCCATATTGCTGAAAACATAACTGTTTGCGGCAGCCTTCTTGGATTTCAAAAATGATCACAGAATTGTGCTCTGCACCCTCGAGAACCTCGGACACGATATCCATAATGTAGTTATCATACATTTGAGCGGCGGCTATCTTCGATTTAAGAAATGATCACAAAATCGTTCTCTGCACCCACGAGAACCTCGGACACGATATCAATATTGCTAAAATCATAATTTTGTGCGGGGGCCATCTTGGATTTGAAAAATTATCACCAAATCGTTCTCTGCACCCTCGAGAAACTCGTGTACGATATCAATATTGATGAAAACATAATTGTTTGCGGCAACCCTCTTGGATTTCAAAAATGATCACAAAATCGCTCTCTGCACTCTCGAGAACCTCGGATACGATACTCATATTTTTATGATCATTATCTTGCATTGCGGCCATCTCGGATTTAAAAATGATCCCAAAATTATTTTCTGCACCCTCGAGAACCTCGGACACGATATCTATATTGATGAAAACATAATTGTTTTCGGCAACACTCTTGGATTTCAACAATGATCACAGAATTGTTCTCTGCACCCTCGAGAACCTCGGACACGATATCCATAATGTAGTTATCATACATTTGAGCGGCGGCTATCTTCGATTTAAGAAATGATCACAAAATCGTTCTCTGCACCCACGAGAACCTCGGATACGATACCCATAATGTAGTTATCATAATTTTGAGCGGCGGCCATCTTGGATTTCAAAAATGATCACAAAATCGTTCTTTGCACTCTCTAGAACCTAGGATACGATACCCATAATCTAGTTATCATACTTTTGAGCGGCGGCCATCTCGGATTTAAAAATGATCCCAAAATTGTTTTCTGCACCCTCAAGAACCTCGGACACGATATCCATATTGCTGAAAATATAATTTTGTGCGGCGGCTATCTTGGATTTGAAAAATTATCCCAAAATTATTTTCTGCACCCTCGAGAACCTCTGATAGGATACCCATAATGTACTTATCATATTTTTTAAGCCGCGGCCATCTTGGATTTGAAAAATGATCACATTTCTGCTCCCTCGAGAACCTCGGATACGATACCCATAATGAAGTTATCATACTTTTGAGCGGCGGCCATCTTGGATTTGAAAAATGATCACAAAATCGTTCTCTGCACCCTCGAGAACCTTGGATACGATACCCATAATGTAGTTATCATAATTTTGAGTGGCGGCCATCTTGGATTTAAAAAATGATCACAAAATCGCTCTCTGCACTCTCGAGAACCTCGGATACGATACCCATATTTTTATGATCATTATCTTGCATTGCGGCCATCTCGGATTTAAAAATGATCCCAAAATTATTTTCTGCACCCTCGAGAACCTCGGACACGATATCTATATTGATGAAAACATAATTGTTTGCGGCAACACTCTTGGATTTCAACATTGATCACAGAATTGTTCTCTGCACCCTCGAGAACCTCGGACACGGTATCCATAATGTAGTTATCATACATTTGAGCGGCGGCTATCTTCGATTTAAGAAATGATCACAAAATCGTTCTCTGCACCCACGAGAACCTCGAATACGATACCCATAATGTAGTTATCATAATTTTGAGCGGCGGCCATCTTGGATTTCAAAAATGATCACAAAATCGTTCTTTGCACTCTCTAGAACCTAGAATACGATACCCATAATCTAGTTATCATACTTTTGAGCGGCGGCCATCTCGGATTTAAAAATGATCCCGAAATTGTTTTCTGCACCCTCAAGAACCTCGGACACGATATCCATATTGCTGAAAATATAATATTGTGCGGCGGCAATCTTGGATTTGAAAAATGATCCCAAAATTATTTTCTGCACCCTCGAGAACCTCTGATACGATACCCATAATTTACTTATCATATTTTTTAAGCCGCGGCCATCTTGGATTTGAAAAATGATCACATTTCTGCTCCCTCGAGAACCTCGGATACGATACCCATAATGAAGTTATCATACTTTTGAGCGGCGGCCATCTTGGATTTGAAAAATGATCACTAAATCGTTCTCTGCACCCTCGAGAACCTCGGATACGATACCCATAATGTAGTTATCATACTTTTGAGCGGCGACCATCTTGGATTTGAAAAATGATCACAAAATCGCTCTCTGCACTCTCGAGAACCTCGGATACGATACCCATATTTTTATGATCATTATCTTGCATTGCGGCCATCTCGGATTTAAAAATGATCCCAAAATTATTTTCTGCACCCTCGAGAACCTCGGACACGATATCTATATTGATGAAAACATAATTGTTTGCGGCAACACTCTTGGATTTCAACATTGATCACAGAATTGTTCTCTGCACCCTCGAGAACCTCGGACACGATATCCATAAAGTAGTTATCATACATTTGAGCGGCGGCTATCTTCAATTTAAGAAATGATCACAAAATCGTTCTCTGCACCCACGAGAACCTCGAATACGATACCCATAATGTAGTTATCATAATTTTGAGCGGCGGCCATCTTGGATTTCAAAAATGATCACAAAATCGTTCTTTGCACTCTCTAGAACCTAGGATACGATACCCATAATCTAGTTATCATACTTTTGAGCGGCGGCCATCTCGGATTTAAAAATGATCCCAAAAGTGTTTTCTGCACCCTCGAGAACCTCGGACACGATATCCATATTGCTGAAAACATAATTTTGTGCGGCGGCAATCTTGGATTTGGAAAATGATCCCAAAATTATTTTCTGCACCCTCGAGAACCTCTGATACGATACCCATAATGTTCTTATCATATTTTTTAAGCCGCGGCCATCTTGGATTTGAAAAATGATCACATTTCTGCTACCTCGAAAACCTCGGATACGATACCCATAATGAAGTTATCATACTTTTGAGCGGCGGCCATCTTGGATTTAAAAAATGATCACAAAATCGTTCTCTGCACCCACGAGAACTAAGGATACGATACCCATAATGTAGTTTAACATACTTTTGAGCGGCGGCCATCTTGGATTTCAAAAATGATCACAAAATCGTTCTGTGCACTCTCGAGAACCTCGGATACGATACCCATATTTTTGTGATCATAATCTTGCACGGCGGCCCTATTGGATTTGAAAAATGATCTCAAAATCGTTCTCAGCACACTCGAGAGCCTCGAATACGATACCCATAATGTAGTTATCATACTTTTGAGCGGCGGCCATCTTGGATTTGAAAAATGATCACAAAATCGCTCTCTGCACCCTCAAAAACCTCGGATACGATACCCATAATGTAGTCATCATAATTTTGAGTGGCGGCCATCTTGGATTAAAAAAATGATCACAAAATCGTTCTGTGCACTCTTGAGAACCTCGGATATGATACCCATAATGTATTTATCATACTTTTGAGCGGCGACCATCTTGGATTTGAAAAATGATCACAAAATCGCTCTCTGCACTCTCGAGAACCTCGGATACGATACCCATATTTTTATGATCATTATCTTGCATTGCGGCCATCTCGGATTTAAAAATGATCCCAAAATTATTTTCTGCACCCTCGAGAACCTCGGACACGATATCTATATGGATGAAAACATAATTGTTTGCGGCAACACTCTTGGATTTCAACAATGATCACAGAATTGTTCTCTGCACCCTCGAGAACCTCGGACACGATATCCATAATGTAGTTATCATACTTTTGAGCGGCGGCCATCTTCGATTTAAAAAATGATCACAAAATCGTTCTCTGCACCCACGAGAAACTCGGATACGATACCCATAATGGAGTTATCATAATTTTGAGCGGCGGCCATCTTGGATTTCAAAAATGATCACAAAATCGTTCTTTGCACTCTCTAGAACCTAGGATACGATACCCATAATCTAGTTATCATACTTTTGAGTGGCGGCCATCTCGGATTTAAAAATGATTTCAAAATTGTTTTCTGCACCCTCAAGAACCTCGGACACGATATCCATATTGCTGAAAATATAATTTTGTGCGGCGGCAATCTTGGATTTGAAAAATTATCACATTTCTGCTCCCTCGAGAACCTCGGATACGATACCCATAATGAAGTTATCATACTTTTGAGTGGCGGCCATCTTGGATTTGAAAAATGATCACAAAATCGTTCTCTGCACCCTCGAGAAACTCGTCTACGATATCAATATTGATGAAAACATAATTGTTTGCGGCAACCCTCTTGGATTTCAAAAATGATCACAGAATTGTTCTCTGCACCTTCGAGAACCTCGGACACGTTATCCATAATGTAGTAATCATACTTTTGAGCGGCGGATATCTTGGATTTCAAAAATGATCACAAAATCGTTCTGTGCACTCTCGAGAACCTCGGATACGATACCCATATTTTTATGATCATAATCTTGCATTGCGGCCATCTCGGATTTAAAAATGATCCCAAAATTATTTTCTGCACCCTCAAAAACCTCGGACACGATATCCTTATTGCTGAAAACATAACTGTTTGCGGCAGCCTTCTTGGATTTCAAAAATGATCACAGAATTGTGCTCTGCATCCTCGAGAACCTCGGACACGATATCAATATTGCTAAAATCATAATTTTGTGCGGGGGCCATCTTGGATTTGAAAAATTATCACCAAATCGTTCTCTGCACCCTCGAGAAACTCGTGTACGATATCAATATTGATGAAAACATAATTGTTTGCGGCAACCCTCTTGGATTTCAAAAATGATCACAGAATTGTTCTCTGCACCCTCGAGAACCTCGGACACGATATCCATAATGTAGTTATCATACATTTGAGCGGCGGCTATCTTCGATTTAAGAAATGATCACAAAATCGTTCTCTGCACCCACGAGAACCTCGGATACGATACCCATAATGTAGTTATCATAATTTTGAGCGGCGGCCATCTTGGATTTCAAAAATGATCACAAAATCGTTCTTTGCACTCTCTAGAACCTAGGATACGATACCCATAATCTAGTTATCATACTTTTGAGCGGCGGCCATCTCGGATTTAAAAATGATCCCAAAATTGTTTTCTGCACCCTCAAGAACCTCGGACACGATATCCATATTGCTGAAAATATAATTTTGTGCGGCGGCTATCTTGGATTTGAAAAATTATCCCAAAATTATTTTCTGCACCCTCGAGAACCTCTGATAGGATACCCATAATGTACTTATCATATTTTTTAAGCCGCGGCCATCTTGGATTTGAAAAATGATCACATTTCTGCTCCCTCGAGAACCTCGGATACGATACCCATAATGAAGTTATCATACTTTTGAGCGGCGGCCATCTTGGATTTGAAAAATGATCACAAAATCGTTCTCTGCACCCTCGAGAACCTCGGATACGATACCCATAATGTAGTTATCATAATTTTGAGTGGCGGCCATCTTGGATTTAAAAAATGATCACAAAATCGCTCTCTGCACTCTCGAGAACCTCGGATACGATACCCATATTTTTATGATCATTATCTTGCATTGCGGCCATCTCGGATTTAAAAATGATCCCAAAATTATTTTCTGCACCCTCGAGAACCTCGGACACGATATCTATATTGATGAAAACATAATTGTTTGCGGCAACACTCTTGGATTTCAACATTGATCACAGAATTGTTCTCTGCACCCTCGAGAACCTCGGACACGGTATCCATAATGTAGTTATCATACATTTGAGCGGCGGCTATCTTCGATTTAAGAAATGATCACAAAATCGTTCTCTGCACCCACGAGAACCTCGAATACGATACCCATAATATAGTTATCATAATTTTGAGCGGCGGCCATCTTGGATTTCAAAAATGATCACAAAATCGTTCTTTGCACTCTCTAGAACCTAGAATACGATACCCATAATCTAGTTATCATACTTTTGAGCGGCGGCCATCTCGGATTTAAAAATGATCCCGAAATTGTTTTCTGCACCCTCAAGAACCTCGGACACGATATCCATATTGCTGAAAATATAATTTTGTGCGGCGGCAATCTTGGATTTGAAAAATGATCCCAAAATTATTTTCTGCACCCTCGAGAACCTCTGATACGATACCCATAATGTACTTATCATATTTTTTAAGCCGCGGCCATCTTGGATTTGAAAAATGATCACATTTCTGCTCCCTCGAGAACCTCGGATACGATACCCATAATGAAGTTATCATACTTTTGAGCGGCGGCCATCTTGGATTTGAAAAATGATCACAAAATCGTTCTCTGCACCCTCGAGAACCTCGGATACGATACCCATAATGTAGTTATCATACTTTTGAGCGGCGACCATCTTGGATTTGAAAAATGATCACAAAATCGCTCTCTGCACTCTCGAGAACCTCGGATACGATACCCATATTTTTATGATCATTATCTTGCATTGCGGCCATCTCGGATTTAAAAATGATCCCAAAATTATTTTCTGCACCCTCGAGAACCTCGGACACGATATCTATATTGATGAAAACATAATTGTTTGCGGCAACACTCTTGGATTTCAACATTGATCACAGAATTGTTCTCTGCACCCTCGAGAACCTCGGACACGATATCCATAAAGTAGTTATCATAATTTTGAGCGGCGGCCATCTTGGATTTAAAAAATGATCACAAAATCGTTCTTTGCACTCTCTAGAACCTAGAATACGATACCCATAATCTAGTTATCATACTTTTGAGCGGCGGCCATCTCGGATTTAAAAATGATCCCGAAATTGTTTTCTGCACCCTCAAGAACCTCGGACACGATATCCATGTTGCTGAAAATATAATTTTGTGCGGCGGCAATCTTGGATTTGAAAAATGATCCCAAAATTATTTTCCGCACCCTCGAGAACCTCTGATACGATACCCATAATGTACTTATCATATTTTTTAAGCCACGGCCATCTTGGATTTGAAAAATGATCACATTGCTGCTCCCTCGAGAACCTCGGATACGATACCCATAATGTAGTTATCATACTTTTGAGCAGCGGCCATCTTGGATTTAAAAAATGATCACAAAATCGTTCTCTGCACCCACGAGAACTAAGGATACGATACCCATAATGTAGTTTAACATACTTTTGAGCGGCGGCCATCTTGGATTTCAAAAATGATCACAAAATCGTTCTGTGCACTCTCGAGAACCTCGGATACGATACCCATATGATCACAAAATCGTTCTCTGCACCCACGAGAACCTCGAACACGATACCCATAATGAAGTTATCATACTTTTGAGCGGCGGCCATCTTGGATTTGAAAAATGATCACAAAATCGTTCTCTGCACCCTCGAGAACCTCGGATACGATACCCATAATGTAGTTATCATAATTTTGAGTGGCGGCCATCTTGGATTTAAAAAATGATCACAAAATCGCTCTCTGCACTCTCGAGAACCTCGGATACGATACCCATATTTTTATGATCATTATCTTGCATTGCGGCCATCTCGGATTTAAAAATGATCCCAAAATTATTTTCTGCACCCTCGAGAACCTCGGACACGATATCTATATTGATGAAAACATAATTGTTTGCGGCAACACTCTTGGATTTCAACATTGATCACAGAATTGTTCTCTGCACCCTCGAGAACCTCGGACACGGTATCCATAATGTAGTTATCATACATTTGAGCGGCGGCTATCTTCGATTTAAGAAATGATCACAAAATCGTTCTCTGCACCCACGAGAACCTCTGATACGATACCCATAATGTTCTTATCATATTTTTTAAGCCGCGGCCATCTTGGATTTGAAAAATGATCACATTTCTGCTACCTCGAAAACCTCGGATACGATACCCATAATGAAGTTATCATACTTTTGAGCGGCGGCCATCTTGGATTTGAAAAATGATCACAAAATCGTTCTCTGCACCCTCGAGAACCTCGGATACGATACCCATAATGTAGTTATCATAATTTTGAGTGGCGGCCATCTTGGATTTAAAAAATGATCACAAAATCGCTCTCTGCACTCTCGAGAACCTCGGATACGATACCCATATTTTTATGATCATTATCTTGCATTGCGGCCATCTCGGATTTAAAAATGATCCCAAAATTATTTTCTGCACCCTCGAGAACCTCGGACACGATATCTATATTGATGAAAACATAATTGTTTGCGGCAACACTCTTGGATTTCAACATTGATCACAGAATTGTTCTCTGCACCCTCGAGAACCTCGGACACGGTATCCATAATGTAGTTATCATACATTTGAGCGGCGGCTATCTTCGATTTAAGAAATGATCACAAAATCGTTCTCTGCACCCACGAGAACCTCGAATACGATACCCATAATGTAGTTATCATAATTTTGAGCGGCGGCCATCTTGGATTTCAAAAATGATCACAAAATCGTTCTTTGCACTCTCTAGAACCTAGAATACGATACCCATAATCTAGTTATCATACTTTTGAGCGGCGGCCATCTCGGATTTAAAAATGATCCCGAAATTGTTTTCTGCACCCTCAAGAACCTCGGACACGATATCCATATTGCTGAAAATATAATTTTGTGCGGCGGCAATCTTGGATTTGAAAAATGATCCCAAAATTATTTTCTGCACCCTCGAGAACCTCTGATACGATACCCATAATGTACTTATCATATTTTTTAAGCCGCGGCCATCTTGGATTTGAAAAATGATCACATTTCTGCTCCCTCGAGAACCTCGGATACGATACCCATAATGAAGTTATCATACTTTTGAGCGGCGGCCATCTTGGATTTGAAAAATGATCACTAAATCGTTCTCTGCACCCTCGAGAACCTCGGATACGATACCCATAATGTAGTTATCATACTTTTGAGCGGCGACCATCTTGGATTTGAAAAATGATCACAAAATCGCTCTCTGCACTCTCGAGAACCTCGGATACGATACCCATATTTTTATGATCATTATCTTGCATTGCGGCCATCTCGGATTTAAAAATGATCCCAAAATTATTTTCTGCACCCTCGAGAACCTCGGACACGATATCTATATTGATGAAAACATAATTGTTTGCGGCAACACTCTTGGATTTCAACATTGATCACAGAATTGTTCTCTGCACCCTCGAGAACCTCGGACACGATATCCATTAAGTAGTTATCATACATTTGAGCGGCGGCTATCTTCAATTTAAGAAATGATCACAAAATCGTTCTCTGCATCCACGAGAACCTCGAATACGATACCCATAATGTAGTTATAATAATTTTGAGCGGCGGCCATCTTGGATTTCAAAAATGATCACAAAATCGTTCTTTGCACTCTCTAGAACCTAGGATACGATACCCATAATCTAGTTATCATACTTTTGAGCGGCGGCCATCTCGGATTTAAAAATGATCCCAAAAGTGTTTTCTGCACCCTCGAGAACCTCGGACACGATATCCATATTGCTGAAAACATAATTTTGTGCGGCGGCAATCTTGGATTTGGAAAATGATCCCAAAATTATTTTCTGCACCCTCGAGAACCTCTGATACGATACCCATAATGTTCTTATCATATTTTTTAAGCCGCGGCCATCTTGGATTTGAAAAATGATCACATTTCTGCTACCTCGAAAACCTCGGATACGATACCCATAATGAAGTTATCATACTTTTGAGCGGCGGCCATCTTGGATTTAAAAAATGATCACAAAATCGTTCTCTGCACCCACGAGAACTAAGGATACGATACCCATAATGTAGTTTAACATACTTTTGAGCGGCGGCCATCTTGGATTTCAAAAATGATCACAAAATCGTTCTGTGCACTCTCGAGAACCTCGGATACGATACCCATATTTTTGTGATCATAATCTTGCACGGCGGCCCTATTGGATTTGAAAAATGATCACAAAATCGTTCTCAGCACACTCGAGAGCCTCGAATACGATACCCATAATGTAGTTATCATACTTTTGAGCGGTGGCCATCTTGGATTTGAAAAATGATCACAAAATCGCTCTCTGCACCCTCAAAAACCTCGGATACGATACCCATAATTTAGTCATCATAATTTTGAGTGGCGGCCATCTTGGATTAAAAAAATGATCACAAAATCGTTCTGTGCACTCTTGAGAACCTCGGATATGATACCCATAATGTATTTATCATACTTTTGAGCGGCGACCATCTTGGATTTGAAAAATGATCACAAAATCGCTCTCTGCACTCTCGAGAACCTCGGATACGATACCCATATTTTTATGATCATTATCTTGCATTGCGGCCATCTCGGATTTAAAAATGATCCCAAAATTATTTTCTGCACCCTCGAGAACCTCGGACACGATATCTATATTGATGAAAACATAATTGTTTGCGGCAACACTCTTGGATTTCAACAATGATCACAGAATTGTTCTCTGCACCCTCGAGAACCTCGGACACGATATCCATAATGTAGTTATCATACTTTTGAGCGGCGGCCATCTTCGATTTAAAAAATGATCACAAAATCGTTCTCTGCACCCACGAGAAACTCGGATACGATACCCATAATGGAGTTATCATAATTTTGAGCGGCGGCCATCTTGGATTTCAAAAATGATCACAAAATCGTTCTTTGCACTCTCTAGAACCTAGGATACGATACCCATAATCTAGTTATCATACTTTTGAGTGGCGGCCATCTCGGATTTAAAAATGATTTCAAAATTGTTTTCTGCACCCTCAAGAACCTCGGACACGATATCCATATTGCTGAAAATATAATTTTGTGCGGCGGCAATCTTGGATTTGAAAAATTATCACATTTCTGCTCCCTCGAGAACCTCGGATACGATACCCATAATGAAGTTATCATACTTTTGAGTGGCGGCCATCTTGGATTTGAAAAATGATCACAAAATCGTTCTCTGCACCCTCGAGAAACTCGTCTACGATATCAATATTGATGAAAACATAATTGTTTGCGGCAACCCTCTTGGATTTCAAAAATGATCACAGAATTGTTCTCTGCACCTTCGAGAACCTCGGACACGTTATCCATAATGTAGTAATCATACTTTTGAGCGGCGGCCATCTTGGATTTCAAAAATGATCACAAAATCGTTCTGTGCACTCTCGAGAACCTCGGATACGATACCCATATTTTTATGATCATAATCTTGCATTGCGGCCATCTCGGATTTAAAAATGATCCCAAAATTATTTTCTGCACCCTCAAAAACCTCGGACACGATATCCTTATTGCTGAAAACATAACTGTTTGCGGCAGCCTTCTTGGATTTCAAAAATGATCACAGAATTGTGCTCTGCATCCTCGAGAACCTCGGACACGATATCAATATTGCTAAAATCATAATTTTGTGCGGGGGCCATCTTGGATTTGAAAAATTATCACCAAATCGTTCTCTGCATCCTCGAGAAACTCGTGTACGATATCAATATTGATGAAAACATAATTGTTTGCGGCAACCCTCTTGGATTTCAAAAATGATCACAGAATTGTTCTCTGCACCCTCGAGAACCTCGGACACGATATTCATAATGTAGTTATCATACATTTGAGCGGCGGCTATCTTCGATTTAAGAAATGATCACAAAATCGTTCTCTGCACCCACGAGAACCTCGGATACGATACCCATAATGTAGTTATCATAATTTTGAGCGGCGGCCATCTTGGATTTCAAAAATGATCACAAAATCGTTCTTTGCACTCTCTAGAACCTAGGAAACGATACCCATAATCTAGTTATCATACTTTTGAGCGGCGGCCATCTCGGATTTAAAAATGATCCCAAAATTGTTTTCTGCACCCTCAAGAACCTCGGACACGATATCCATATTGCTGAAAATATAATTTTGTGCGGCGGCTATCTTGGATTTGAAAAATTATCCCAAAATTATTTTCTGCACCCTCGAGAACCTCTGATAGGATACCCATAATGTACTTATCATATTTTTTAAGCCGCGGCCATCTTGGATTTGAAAAATGATCACATTTCTGCTCCCTCGAGAACCTCGGATACGATACCCATAATGAAGTTATCATACTTTTGAGCGGCGGCCATCTTGGATTTGAAAAATGATCACAAAATCGTTCTCTGCACCCTCGAGAACCTCGGATACGATACCCATAATGTAGTTATCATAATTTTGAGCGGCGGCCATCTTGGATTTAAAAAATGATCACAAAATCGCTCTCTGCACTCTCGAGAACCTCGGATACGATACCCATATTTTTATGATCATTATCTTGCATTGCGGCCATCTCGGATTTAAAAATGATCCCAAAATTATTTTCTGCACCCTCGAGAACCTCGGACACGATATCTATATTGATGAAAACATAATTGTTTGCGGCAACACTCTTGGATTTCAACATTGATCACAGAATTGTTCTCTGCACCCTCGAGAACCTCGGACACGGTATCCATAATGTAGTTATCATACATTTGAGCGGCGGCTATCTTCGATTTAAGAAATGATCACAAAATCGTTCTCTGCACCCACGAGAACCTCGAATACGATACCCATAATGTAGTTATCATAATTTTGAGCGGCGGCCATCTTGGATTTCAAAAATGATCACAAAATCGTTCTTTGCACTCTCTAGAACCTAGAATACGATACCCATAATCTAGTTATCATACTTTTGAGCGGCGGCCATCTCGGATTTAAAAATGATCCCGAAATTGTTTTCTGCACCCTCAAGAACCTCGGACACGATATCCATATTGCTGAAAATATAATTTTGTGCGGCGGCAATCTTGGATTTGAAAAATGATCCCAAAATTATTTTCTGCACCCTCGAGAACCTCTGATACGATACCCATAATGTACTTATCATATTTTTTAAGCCGCGGCCATCTTGGATTTGAAAAATGATCACATTTCTGCTCCCTCGAGAACCTCGGATACGATACCCATAATGTAGTTATCATACTTTTGAGCGGCGGCCATCTTGGATTTGAAAAATGATCACAAAATCGTTCTCTGCACCCTCGAGAACCTCGGATACGATACCCATAATGTAGTTATCATACTTTTGAGCGGCGACCATCTTGGATTTGAAAAATGATCACAAAATCGCTCTCTGCACTCTCGAGAACCTAGGATACGATACCCATATTTTTATGATCATTATCTTGCATTGCGGCCATCTCGGATTTAAAAATGATCCCAAAATTATTTTCTGCACCCTCGAGAACCTCGGACACGATATCTATATTGATGAAAACATAATTGTTTGCGGCAACACTCTTGGATTTCAACATTGATCACAGAATTGTTCTCTGCACCCTCGAGAACCTCGGACACGATATCCATAAAGTAGTTATCATAATTTTGAGCGGCGGCCATCTTGGATTTAAAAAATGATCACAAAATCGTTCTTTGCACTCTCTAGAACCTAGAATACGATACCCATAATCTAGTTATCACACTTTTGAGCGGCGGCCATCTCGGATTTAAAAATGATCCCGAAATTGTTTTCTGCACCCTCAAGAACCTCGGACACGATATCCATGTTGCTGAAAATATAATTTTGTGCGGCGGCAATCTTGGATTTGAAAAATGATCCCAAAATTATTTTCTGCACCCTCGAGAACCTCTGATACGATACCCATAATGTACTTATCATATTTTTTAAGCCACGGCCATCTTGGATTTGAAAAATGATCACATTTCTGCTCCCTCGAGAACCTCGGATACGATACCCATAATGTAGTTATCATACTTTTGAGCAGCGGCCATCTTGGATTTAAAAAATGATCACAAAATCGTTCTCTGCACCCACGAGAACTAAGGATACGATACCCATAATGTAGTTTAACATACTTTTGAGCGGCGGCCATCTTGGATTTCAAAAATGATCACAAAATCGTTCTGTGCACTCTCGAGAACCTCGGATACGATACCCATATTTTTGTGATCATAATCTTGCACGGCGGCCCTATTGGATTTGAAAAATGATCACAAAATCGTTCTCAGCACACTCGAGAGCCTCGAATACGATACCCATAATGTAGTTATCATACTTTTGAGTGGCTGCCATCTTGGATTTGAAAAATGATTACAAAATCGCTCTCTGCACCCTCAAAAACCTCGGATACGATACCCATAATGTACTCATCATAATTTTGAGTGGCGGCCATCTTGGATTAAAAAAATGATCACAAAATCGTTCTGTGCACTCTCGAGAACCTCGGATATGATACCCATAATGTAGTTATCATACTTTTGAGCGGCGACCATCTTGGATTTGAAAAATGATCACAAAATCGCTCTCTGCACTCTCGAGAACCTCGGATACGATACCCATATTTTTATGATCATTATCTTGCATTGCGGCCATCTCGGATTTAAAAATGATCCCAAAATTATTTTCTGCACCCTCGAGAACCTCGGACACGATATCTATATTGATGAAAACATAATTGTTTGCGGCAACACTCTTGGATTTCAACAATGATCACAGAATTGTTCTCTGCACCCTCGAGAACCTCGGACACGATATCCATAATGTAGTTATCATACTTTTGAGCGGCGGCCATCTTCGATTTAAAAAATGATCACAAAATCGTTCTCTGCACCCACGAGAAACTCGGATACGATACCCATAATGGAGTTATCATAATTTTGAGCGGCGGCCATCTTGGATTTCAAAAATGATCACAAAATCGTTCTTTGCACTCTCTAGAACCTAGGATACGATACCCATAATCTAGTTATCATACTTTTGAGTGGCGGCCATCTCGGATTTAACCTTTCCGGATCGGCGCGCTCCGGATCTCGCTGTACACTATTGATCGGCAAGCTTCCGGCAATTTCGCGGCATTTTCCCCGTGTGTATTATTTTACGTGTAGTTATAAAATGCTTATAACTAGGGTGATATGAGTGACTGTCACTGAAAGCTATTGAAACATGCTATAAGACCATGTATAAATTATTCATATTGTCTTTCTTTTTTTTTTCACACAGACTTTTCATTCGAAAAAAAGTGTAAAAATAGGTATATTTTAAAATAAATATTGTTATTATTGTTAATTACTTGTTTTATTTATTTCCTTTTATGTTTTTGTAATGAATAGTATATGTTAATTATAAAATAAAGCTTAAATCTCCACAAAGAACGATCTTCGTGTAAAGTCTTGATAACGACCGCTCGCTGCGCCGGCCGGGAACAAGTGGACACATAAGTGCTTTGTCCGTAAAGCTATGACGTCGAATATTGGTGGCCTTGAATCGTAACGGATCGAAATGTGTTTGGGAATTCACTCGTTCATAACTGCGTAGGCAAATAAACCATCTTGTACACCTAATAAGGGTGAAAACTGGATGAGGTAAAAAAGTGCCCCGCGGCACAGCCGCTCTCATTGTTTTTTGAATTACCAGTGCCCGCGGGCACGGCCGATGCGGAAAGGTTAAAAATGATTTCAAAATTGTTTTCTGCACCCTCAAGAACCTCGGACACGATATCCATATTGCTGAAAATATAATTTTGTGCGGCGGCAATCTTGGATTTGAAAAATTATCACATTTCTGCTCCCTCGAGAACCTCGGATACGATACCCATAATGAAGTTATCATACTTTTGAGTGGCGGCCATCTTGGATTTGAAAAATGATCACAAAATCGTTCTCTGCACCCTCGAGAAACTCGTCTACGATATCAATATTGATGAAAACATAATTGTTTGCGGCAACCCTCTTGGATTTCAAAAATGATCACAGAATTGTTCTCTGCACCTTCGAGAACCTCGGACACGTTATCCATAATGTAGTAATCATACTTTTGAGCGGCGGCCATCTTGGATTTCAAAAATGATCACAAAATCGTTCTGTGCACTCTCGAGAACCTCGGATACGATACCCATATTTTTATGATCATAATCTTGCATTGCGGCCATCTCGGATTTAAAAATGATCCCAAAATTATTTTCTGCACCCTCAAAAACCTCGGACACGATATCCTTATTGCTGAAAACATAACTGTTTGCGGCAGCCTTCTTGGATTTCAAAAATGATCACAGAATTGTGCTCTGCATCCTCGAGAACCTCGGACACGATATCAATATTGCTAAAATCATAATTTTGTGCGGGGGCCATCTTGGATTTGAAAAATTATCACCAAATCGTTCTCTGCACCCTCGAGAAACTCGTGTACGATATCAATATTGATGAAAACATAATTGTTTGCGGCAACCCTCTTGGATTTCAAAAATGATCACAGAATTGTTCTCTGCACCTTCGAGAACCTCGGACACGTTATCCATAATGTAGTTATCATACTTTTGAGCGGCGGCCATCTTCGATTTGAAAAATGATCACAAAATCGTTCTCTGCACCCTCGAGAACCTTGGATACGATACCCATAATGTAGTTATCATAATTTTGAGCGGCGGCCATCTTGGATTTCAAAAATGATCACAAAATCGTTCTTTGCACTCTCTAGAACCTAGGATACGATACCCATAATATAGTTATCATACTTTTGAGCGGTGGCCATCTCGGATTTAAAAATGATCCCAAAAGTGTTTTCTGCACCCTCGAGAACCTCGGACACGATATCCATATTGCTGAAAACATAATTTTGTGCGGCGGCAATCTTGGATTTAGAAAATGATCCCAAAATTATTTTCTGCACCCTCGAGAACCTCTGATACGATACCCATAATGTTCTTATCATATTTTTTAAGCCGCGGCCATCTTGGATTTGAAAAATGATCACATTTCTGCTCCCTCGAAAACCTCGGATACGATACCCATAATGAAGTTATCATACTTTTGAGCGGCGGCCATCTTGGATTTCAAAAATGATCACAAAATCGTTCTTTGCACTCTCTAGAACCTAGGATACGATACCCATAATCTAGTTATCATACTTTTGAGTGGCGGCCATCTCGGATTTAAAAATGATCCCAAAATCGTTCTCTGCACCCTCAAGAACCTCGGACACGATATCCATAATGCTGAAAATATAATTTTGTGCGGCGGCAATCTTGGATTTGAAAAATTATCCCAAAATTATTTTCTGCACCCTCGAGAACCTCTGATAGGATACCCATAATGTACTTATCATATTTTTTAAGCCGCGGCCATCTTGGATTTGAAAAATGATCACATTTCTGCTCCCTCGAGAACCTCGGATACGATTCCCATAATGAAGTTATCATACTTTTGAGCGGCGGCCATCTTGGATTTGAAAAATGATCACAAAATCGTTCTCTGCACCCTCGAGAACCTCGGATACGATACCCATAATGTAGTTATCATAATTAAGAGTGGCGGCCATCTTGGATTTAAAAAATGATCAGAAAATCGATCTGTGCACTCTCGAGAACCTCGGATATGATACCCATAATGAAGTTATCATACTTTTGAGCGGCGACCATCTTGGATTTGAAAAATGATCATAAAATCGCTCTCTGCGCTCTCGAGAACCTCGGATACGATACCCATATTTTTATGATCATTATCTTGCATTGCGGCCATCTCGGATTTAAAAATGATCCCAAAATTATTTTCTGCACCCTCGAGAACCTCGGACACGATATCTATATTGATGAAAACATAATTGTTTTCGGCAACACTCTTGGATTTCAACAATGATCACAGAATTGTTCTCTGCACCCTCGAGAACCTCGGACACGATATCCATAATGTAGTTATCATACATTTGAGCGGCGGCTATCTTCAATTTAAGAAATGATCACAAAATCGTTCTCTGCACCCACGAGAACCTCGGATACGATACCCATAATGTAGTTATCATAATTTTGAGCGGCGGCCATCTTGGATTTCAAAAATGATCACAAAATCGTTCTTTGCACTCTCTAGAACCTAGGATACGATACCGATAATCTAGTTATCATACTTTTGAGCGGCGGCCATCTCGGATTTAAAAATGATCCCAAAATTGTTTGCTGCACCCTCAAGAACCTCGGACACGATATCCATATTGCTGAAAATATAATTTTGTGCGGCGGCTATCTTGGATTTGAAAAATTATCCCAAAATTATTTTCTGCACCCTCGAGAACCTCTGATAGGATACCCATAATGTACTTATCATATTTTTTAAGCCGCGTCCATCTTGGATTTGAAAAATGATCACATTTCTGCTCCCTCGAGAACCTCGGATACGATACCCATAATGAAGTTATCATACTTTTGAGCGGCGGCCATCTTGGATTTGAAAAATGATCACAAAATCGTTCTCTGCACCCTCGAGAACCTCGGATACGATACCCATAATGTAGTTATCATAATTTTGAGTGGCGGCCATCTTGGATTTAAAAAATGATCACAAAATCGCTCTCTGCACTCTCGAGAACCTCGGATACGATACCCATATTTTTATGATCATTATCTTGCATTGCGGCCATCTCGGATTTAAAAATGATCCCAAAATTATTTTCTGCACCCTCGAGAACCTCGGACACGATATCTATATTGATGAAAACATAATTGTTTGCGGCAACACTCTTGGATTTCAACATTGATCACAGAATTGTTCTCTGCACCCTCGAGAACCTCGGACACGGTATCCATAATGTAGTTATCATACATTTGAGCGGCGGCTATCTTCGATTTAAGAAATGATCACAAAATCGTTCTCTGCACCCACGAGAACCTCGAATACGATACCCATAATGTAGTTATCATAATTTTGAGCGGCGGCCATCTTGGATTTCAAAAATGATCACAAAATCGTTCTTTGCACTCTCTAGAACCTAGAATACGATACCCATAATCTAGTTATCATACTTTTGAGCGGCGGCCATCTCGGATTTAAAAATGATCCCGAAATTGTTTTCTGCACCCTCAAGAACCTCGGACACGATATCCATATTGCTGAAAATATAATTTTGTGCGGCGGCAATCTTGGATTTGAAAAATGATCCCAAAATTATTTTCTGCACCCTCGAGAACCTCTGATACGATACCCATAATGTACTTATCATATTTTTTAAGCCGCGGCCATCTTGGATTTGAAAAATGATCACATTTCTGCTCCCTCGAGAACCTCGGATACGATACCCATAATGAAGTTATCATACTTTTGAGCGGCGGCCATCTTGGATTTGAAAAATGATCACAAAATCGTTCTCTGCACCCTCGAGAACCTCGGATACGATACCCATAATGTAGTTATCATACTTTTGAGCGGCGACCATCTTGGATTTGAAAAATGATCACAAAATCGCTCTCTGCACTCTCGAGAACCTCGGATACGATACCCATATTTTTATGATCATTATCTTGCATTGCGGCCATCTCGGATTTAAAAATGATCCCAAAATTATTTTCTGCACCCTCGAGAACCTCGGACACGATATCTACATTGATGAAAACATAATTGTTTGCGGCAACACTCTTGGATTTCAACATTGATCACAGAATTGTTCTCTGCACCCTCGAGAACCTATGACACGATATCCATAAAGTAGTTATCATACATTTGAGCGGCGGCTATCTTCAATTTAAGAAATGATCACAAAATCGTTCTCTGCACCCACGAGAACCTCGAATACGATACCCATAATGTAGTTATCATACTTTTGAGCGGCGACCATCTTGGATTTGAAAAATGATCACAAAATCGCTCTCTGCACTCTCGAGAACCTCGGATACGATACCCATATTTTTATGATCATTATCTTGCATTGCGGCCATCTCGGATTTAAAAATGATCCCAAAATTATTTTCTGCACCCTCGAGAACCTCGGACACGATATCTATATTGATGAAAACATAATTGTTTGCGGCAACACTCTTGGATTTCAACATTGATCACAGAATTGTTCTCTGCACCCTCGAGAACCTCGGACACGATATCCATAAAGTAGTTATCATACATTTGAGCGGCGGCTATCTTCAATTTAAGAAATGATCACAAAATCGTTCTCTGCACCCACGAGAACCTCGAATACGATACCCATAATGTAGTTATCATAATTTTGAGCAGAGGCCATCTTGGATTTCAAAAATGATCACAAAATCGTTCTTTGCACTCTCTAGAACCTAGAATACGATACCCATAATCTAGTTATCATACTTTTGAGCGGCGGCCATCTCGGATTTAAAAATGATCCCGAAATTGTTTTCTGCACCCTCAAGAACCTCGGACACGATATCCATATTGCTGAAAATATAATTTTGTGCGGCGGCAATCTTGGATTTGAAAAATGATCCCAAAATTATTTTCTGCACCCTCGAGAACCTCTGATACGATACCCATAATGTAGTTTAACATACTTTTGAGCGGCGGCCATCTTGGATTTCAAAAATGATCACAAAATCGTTCTGTCCACTCTCGAGAACCTCGGATACGATACCCATATTTTTGTGATCATAATCTTGCACGGCGGCCCTATTGGATTTGAAAAATGATCACAAAATCGTTCTCAGCACACTCGAGAGCCTCGAATACGATACCCATAATGTAGTTATCATACTTTTGAGCGGCGGCCATCTTGGATTTGAAAAATGATCACAAAATCGCTCTCTGCACCCTCAAAAACCTCGGATACGATACCCATAATGTAGTCATCATAATTTTGAGTGGCGGCCATCTTGGATTAAAAAAATGATCACAAAATCGTTCTGTGCACTCTCGAGAACCTCGGATATGATACCCATAATGTAGTTATCATACTTTTGAGCGGCGACCATCTTGGATTTGAAAAATGATCACAAAATCGCTCTCTGCACTCTCGAGAACCTCGGATACGATACCCATATTTTTATGATCATTATCTTGCATTGCGGCCATCTCGGATTTAAAAATGATCCCAAAATTATTTTCTGCATCCTCGAGAACCTTGGACACAATATCTATATTGATGAAAACATAATTGTTTGCGGCAACACTCTTGGATTTCAACAATGATCACAGAATTGTTCTCTGCACCCTCGAGAACCTCGGACACGATATCCATAATGTAGTTATCATACTTTTGAGCGGCGGCCATCTTCGATTTAAAAAATGATCACAAAATCGTTCTCTGCACCCACGAGAAACTCGGATACGATACCCATAATGGAGTTATCATAATTTTGAGCGGCGGCCATCTTGGATTTCAAAAATGATCACAAAATCGTTCTTTGCACTCTCTAGAACCTAGGATACGATACCCATAATCTAGTTATCATACTTTTGAGTGGCGGCCATCTCGGATTTAAAAATGATTTCAAAATTGTTTTCTGCACCCTCAAGAACCTCGGACACGATATCCATATTGCTGAAAATATAATTTTGTGCGGCGGCAATCTTGGATTTGAAAAATTATCCCAAAATTATTTTCTGCACCCTCGAGAACCTCTGATAGGATACCCATAATGTACTTATCATATTTTTTAAGCCGCGGCCATCTTGGATTTGAAAAATGATCACATTTCTGCTCCCTCGAGAACCTCGGATACGATACCCATAATGAAGTTATCATACTTTTGAGTGGCGGCCATCTTGGATTTGAAAAATGATCACAAAATCGTTCTCTGCACCCTCGAGAACCTCGGATACGATACCCATAATGTAGTTATCATAATTTTAAGTGGCGGCCATCTTGGATTTAAAAAATGATCAGAAAATCGTTCTGTGCACACTCGAGAATCTCGGATACGATACCCATAATGTAGTTATCATACTTTTGAGCGGCGACCATCTTGGATTTGAAAAATGATCACAAAATCGTTCTTTGCACTCTCTAGAACCTAGGATACGATACCCATAATCTAGTTATCATACTTTTGAGCGGCGGCCATCTCGGATTTAAAAATGATCCCAAAATTGTTTTCTGCACCCTCAAGAACCTCGGACACGATATCCATATTGCTGAAAATATAATTTTGTGCGGCGGCAATCTTGGATTTGAAAAATGATCCCAAAATTATTTTCTGCACCCTCGAGAACCTCTGATACGATACCCATAATGTACTTATCATATTTTTTAAGCCGCGGCCATCTTGGATTTGAAAAATGATCACATTTCTGCACCCTCGAGAACCTCTGATACGATACTCATAATGTATTTATCATAATTTTGAGCGGCGGCCATCTTGGATTTAAAAAATGATCACAAAATAGTTCTGTGCACTCTCGAGAACCTCGGATACGATACCCATAATGTAGCTATCATACTTTTGAGCGGCGGCCATCTTGGATTTGAAAAATGATCACAAAATCGCTCTCTGCACCCTCGAGAACCTCGGATACGATAACCATAATGTAGTTATCATAATTTTGAGTGGCGGCCATCTTGGATTTAAAAAATGATCACAAAATCGTTTTGTGCACTCTCGAGAACCTTGGATATGATACCCATAATGTAGTTATCATACTTTTGAGCGGCGACCATCTTGGATTTAAAAAATTATCACAAAATCGCTCTCTGCACTCTCGAGAACCTCGGATACGATACCCATATTTTTATGATCATTATCTTGCATTGCGGCCATTTCGGATTTAAAAATGATCCCAAAATTATTTTCTGCACCCTCGAGAACCTCGGACACGATATCTATATTGATGAAAACATAATTGTTTGCGGCAACACTCTTGGATTTCAACAATGATCACAGAATTGTTCTCTGCACCCTCGAGAACCTCGGACACGATATCCATAATGTAGTTATCATACATTTGAGCGGCGGCCATCTTCGATTTATAATATGATCACAAAATCGTTCTCTGCACCCTCGAGAAACTCGGATACGATACCCATAATGGAGTTATCATAATTTTGAGCGGCGGCCATCTTGGATTTCAAAAATGATCACAAAATAGTTCTTTGCACTCTCTAGAACCTAGGATACGATACCCATAATCTAGTTATCATACTTTTGAGTGGCGGCCATCTCGGATTTAAAAATGATTTCAAAATTGTTTTCTGCACCCTCAAGAACCTCGGACACGATATCCATATTGCTGAAAATATAATTTTGTGCGGCGGCAATCTTGGATTTGAAAAATTATCCCAAAATTATTTTCTGTACCCTCGAGAACCTCTGATAGGATACCCATAATGTACTTATCATATTTTTTAAGCCGCGGCCATCTTGGATTTGAAAAATGATCACATTTCTGCTCCCTCGAGAACCTCGGATACGATACCCATAATGAAGTTATCATACTTTTGAGTGGCGGCCATCTTGGATTTGAAAAATGATCACAAAATCGTTCTCTGCACCCTCGAGAACCTCGGATACGATACCCATAATGTAGTTATCATAATTTTAAGTGGCGGCCATCTTGGATTTAAAAAATGATCAGAAAATCGTTCTGTGCACTCTCGAGAACCTAGGATATGATACCCATAATGTAGTTATCATACTTTTGAGCGGCGACCATCTTGGATTTGAAAAATGATCACAAAATCGTTCTTTGCACTCTCTAGAACCTAGGATACGATACCCATAATCTAGTTATCATACTTTTGAGCGGCGGCCATCTCGGATTTAAAAATGATCCCAAAATTGTTTTCTGCACCCTCAAGAACCTCGGACACGATATCCATATTGCTGAAAATATAATTTTGTGCGGCGGCAATCTTGGATTTGAAAAATGATCCCAAAATTATTTTCTGCACCCTCGAGAACCTCTGATACGATACCCATAATGTACTTATCATATTTTTTAAGCCGCGGCCATCTTGGATTTGAAAAATGATCACATTTCTGCTCCCTCGAGAACCTCTGATACGATACTCATAATGTATTTATCATAATTTTGAGCGGCGGCCATCTTGGATTTAAAAAATGATCACAAAATCGTTCTGTGCACTCTCGAGAACCTCGGATACGATACCCATAATGTAGCTATCATACTTTTGAGCGGCGGCCATCTTGGATTTGAAAAATGATCACAAAATCGCTCTCTGCACCCTCGAGAACCTCGGATATGATAACCATAATGTAGTTATCATAATTTTGAGTGGCGGCCATCTTGGATTTAAAAAATGATCACAAAATCGTTTTGTGCACTCTCGAGAACCTTGGATATGATACCCATAATGTAGTTATCATACTTTTGAGCGGCGACCATCTTGGATTTGAAAAATGATCACAAAATCGCTCTCTGCACTCTCGAGAACCTCGGATACGATACCCATATTTTTATGATCATTATCTTGCATTGCGGCCATCTCGGATTTAAAAATGATCCCAAAATTATTTTCTGCACCCTCGAGAACCTCGGACACGATATCTATATTGATGAAAACATAATTGTTTGCGGCAACACTCTTGGATTTCAACATTGATCACAGAATTGTTCTCTGCACCCTCGAGAACCTCGGACACGATATCCATTAAGTAGTTATCATACATTTGAGCGGCGGCTATCTTCAATTTAAGAAATGATCACAAAATCGTTCTCTGCATCCACGAGAACCTCGAATACGATACCCATAATGTAGTTATCATAATTTTGAGCGGCGGCCATCTTGGATTTCAAAAATGATCACAAAATCGTTCTTTGCACTCTCTAGAACCTAGGATACGATACCCATAATCTAGTTATCATACTTTTGAGCGGCGGCCATCTCGGATTTAAAAATGATCCCAAAAGTGTTTTCTGCACCCTCGAGAACCTCGGACACGATATCCATATTGCTGAAAACATAATTTTGTGCGGCGGCAATCTTGGATTTGGAAAATGATCCCAAAATTATTTTCTGCACCCTCGAGAACCTCTGATACGATACCCATAATGTTCTTATCATATTTTTTAAGCCGCGGCCATCTTGGATTTGAAAAATGATCACATTTCTGCTACCTCGAAAACCTCGGATACGATACCCATAATGAAGTTATCATACTTTTGAGCGGCGGCCATCTTGGATTTGAAAAATGATCACAAAATCGTTCTCTGCACCCTCGAGAACCTCGGATACGATACCCATAATGTAGTTATCATAATTTTGAGTGGCGGCCATCTTGGATTTAAAAAATGATCACAAAATCGCTCTCTGCACTCTCGAGAACCTCGGATACGATACCCATATTTTTATGATCATTATCTTGCATTGCGGCCATCTCGGATTTAAAAATGATCCCAAAATTATTTTCTGCACCCTCGAGAACCTCGGACACGATATCTATATTGATGAAAACATAATTGTTTGCGGCAACACTCTTGGATTTCAACATTGATCACAGAATTGTTCTCTGCACCCTCGAGAACCTCGGACACGGTATCCATAATGTAGTTATCATACATTTGAGCGGCGGCTATCTTCGATTTAAGAAATGATCACAAAATCGTTCTCTGCACCCACGAGAACCTCGAATACGATACCCATAATGTAGTTATCATAATTTTGAGCGGCGGCCATCTTGGATTTCAAAAATGATCACAAAATCGTTCTTTGCACTCTCTAGAACCTAGAATACGATACCCATAATCTAGTTATCATACTTTTGAGCGGCGGCCATCTCGGATTTAAAAATGATCCCGAAATTGTTTTCTGCACCCTCAAGAACCTCGGACACGATATCCATATTGCTGAAAATATAATTTTGTGCGGCGGCAATCTTGGATTTGAAAAATGATCCCAAAATTATTTTCTGCACCCTCGAGAACCTCTGATACGATACCCATAATGTACTTATCATATTTTTTAAGCCGCGGCCATCTTGGATTTGAAAAATGATCACATTTCTGCTCCCTCGAGAACCTCGGATACGATACCCATAATGAAGTTATCATACTTTTGAGCGGCGGCCATCTTGGATTTGAAAAATGATCACTAAATCGTTCTCTGCACCCTCGAGAACCTCGGATACGATACCCATAATGTAGTTATCATACTTTTGAGCGGCGACCATCTTGGATTTGAAAAATGATCACAAAATCGCTCTCTGCACTCTCGAGAACCTCGGATACGATACCCATATTTTTATGATCATTATCTTGCATTGCGGCCATCTCGGATTTAAAAATGATCCCAAAATTATTTTCTGCACCCTCGAGAACCTCGGACACGATATCTATATTGATGAAAACATAATTGTTTGCGGCAACACTCTTGGATTTCAACATTGATCACAGAATTGTTCTCTGCACCCTCGAGAACCTCGGACACGATATCCATTAAGTAGTTATCATACATTTGAGCGGCGGCTATCTTCAATTTAAGAAATGATCACAAAATCGTTCTCTGCATCCACGAGAACCTCGAATACGATACCCATAATGTAGTTATAATAATTTTGAGCGGCGGCCATCTTGGATTTCAAAAATGATCACAAAATCGTTCTTTGCACTCTCTAGAACCTAGGATACGATACCCATAATCTAGTTATCATACTTTTGAGCGGCGGCCATCTCGGATTTCAAAATGATCCCAAAAGTGTTTTCTGCACCCTCGAGAACCTCGGACACGATATCCATATTGCTGAAAACATAATTTTGTGCGGCGGCAATCTTGGATTTGGAAAATGATCCCAAAATTATTTTCTGCACCCTCGAGAACCTCTGATACGATACCCATAATGTTCTTATCATATTTTTTAAGCCGCGGCCATCTTGGATTTGAAAAATGATCACATTTCTGCTACCTCGAAAACCTCGGATACGATACCCATAATGAAGTTATCATACTTTTGAGCGGCGGCCATCTTGGATTTAAAAAATGATCACAAAATCGTTCTCTGCACCCACGAGAACTAAGGATACGATACCCATAATGTAGTTTAACATACTTTTGAGCGGCGGCCATCTTGGATTTCAAAAATGATCACAAAATCGTTCTGTGCACTCTCGAGAACCTCGGATACGATACCCATATTTTTGTGATCATAATCTTGCACGGCGGCCCTATTGGATTTGAAAAATGATCACAAAATCGTTCTCAGCACACTCGAGAGCCTCGAATACGATACCCATAATGTAGTTATCATACTTTTGAGCGGTGGCCATCTTGGATTTGAAAAATGATCACAAAATCGCTCTCTGCACCCTCAAAAACCTCGGATACGATACCCATAATGTAGTCATCATAATTTTGAGTGGCGGCCATCTTGGATTAAAAAAATGATCACAAAATCGTTCTGTGCACTCTTGAGAACCTCGGATATGATACCCATAATGTATTTATCATACTTTTGAGCGGCGACCATCTTGGATTTGAAAAATGATCACAAAATCGCTCTCTGCACTCTCGAGAACCTCGGATACGATACCCATATTTTTATGATCATTATCTTGCATTGCGGCCATCTCGGATTTAAAAATGATCCCAAAATTATTTTCTGCACCCTCGAGAACCTCGGACACGATATCTATATTGATGAAAACATAATTGTTTGCGGCAACACTCTTGGATTTCAACAATGATCACAGAATTGTTCTCTGCACCCTCGAGAACCTCGGACACGATATCCATAATGTAGTTATCATACTTTTGAGCGGCGGCCATCTTCGATTTAAAAAATGATCACAAAATCGTTCTCTGCACCCACGAGAAACTCGGATACGATACCCATAATGGAGTTATCATAATTTTGAGCGGCGGCCATCTTGGATTTCAAAAATGATCACAAAATCGTTCTTTGCACTCTCTAGAACCTAGGATACGATACCCATAATCTAGTTATCATACTTTTGAGTGGCGGCCATCTCGGATTTAAAAATGATTTCAAAATTGTTTTCTGCACCCTCAAGAACCTCGGACACGATATCCATATTGCTGAAAATATAATTTTGTGCGGCGGCAATCTTGGATTTGAAAAATTATCACATTTCTGCTCCCTCGAGAACCTCGGATACGATACCCATAATGAAGTTATCATACTTTTGAGTGGCGGCCATCTTGGATTTGAAAAATGATCACAAAATCGTTCTCTGCACCCTCGAGAAACTCGTCTACGATATCAATATTGATGAAAACATAATTGTTTGCGGCAACCCTCTTGGATTTCAAAAATGATCACAGAATTGTTCTCTGCACCTTCGAGAACCTCGGACACGTTATCCATAATGTAGTAATCATACTTTTGAGCGGCGGCCATCTTGGATTTGAAAAATGATCACAAAATCGTTCTGTGCACTCTCGAGAACCTCGGATACGATACCCATATTTTTATGATCATAATCTTGCATTGCGGCCATCTCGGATTTAAAAATGATCCCAAAATTATTTTCTGCACCCTCAAAAACCTCGGACACGATATCCTTATTGCTGAAAACATAACTGTTTGCGGCAGCCTTCTTGGATTTCAAAAATGATCACAGAATTGTGCTCTGCATCCTCGAGAACCTCGGACACGATATCAATATTGCTAAAATCATAATTTTGTGCGGGGGCCATCTTGGATTTGAAAAATTATCACCAAATCGTTCTCTGCACCCTCGAGAAACTCGTGTACGATATCAATATTGATGAAAACATAATTGTTTGCGGCAACCCTCTTGGATTTCAAAAATGATCACAGAATTGTTCTCTGCACCCTCGAGAACCTCGGACACGATATTCATAATGTAGTTATCATACATTTGAGCGGCGGCTATCTTCGATTTAAGAAATGATCACAAAATCGTTCTCTGCACCCACGAGAACCTCGGATACGATACCCATAATGTAGTTATCATAATTTTGAGCGGCGGCCATCTTGGATTTCAAAAATGATCACAAAATCGTTCTTTGCACTCTCTAGAACCTAGGAAACGATACCCATAATCTAGTTATCATACTTTTGAGCGGCGGCCATCTCGGATTTAAAAATGATCCCAAAATTGTTTTCTGCACCCTCAAGAACCTCGGACACGATATCCATATTGCTGAAAATATAATTTTGTGCGGCGGCTATCTTGGATTTGAAAAATTATCCCAAAATTATTTTCTGCACCCTCGAGAACCTCTGATAGGATACCCATAATGTACTTATCATATTTTTTAAGCCGCGGCCATCTTGGATTTGAAAAATGATCACATTTCTGCTCCCTCGAGAACCTCGGATACGATACCCATAATGAAGTTATCATACTTTTGAGCGGCGGCCATCTTGGATTTGAAAAATGATCACAAAATCGTTCTCTGCACCCTCGAGAACCTCGGATACGATACCCATAATGTAGTTATCATAATTTTGAGTGGCGGCCATCTTGGATTTAAAAAATGATCACAAAATCGCTCTCTGCACTCTCGAGAACCTCGGATACGATACCCATATTTTTATGATCATTATCTTGCATTCCGGCCATCTCGGATTTAAAAATGATCCCAAAATTATTTTCTGCACCCTCGAGAACCTCGGACACGATATCTATATTGATGAAAACATAATTGTTTGCGGCAACACTCTTGGATTTCAACATTGATCACAGAATTGTTCTCTGCACCCTCGAGAACCTCGGACACGGTATCCATAATGTAGTTATCATACATTTGAGCGGCGGCTATCTTCGATTTAAGAAATGATCACAAAATCGTTCTCTGCACCCACGAGAACCTCGAATACGATACCCATAATGTAGTTATCATAATTTTGAGCGGCGGCCATCTTGGATTTCAAAAATGATCACAAAATCGTTCTTTGCACTCTCTAGAACCTAGAATACGATACCCATAATCTAGTTATCATACTTTTGAGCGGCGGCCATCTCGGATTTAAAAATGATCCCGAAATTGTTTTCTGCACCCTCAAGAACCTCGGACACGATATCCATATTGCTGAAAATATAATTTTGTGCGGCGGCAATCTTGGATTTGAAAAATGATCCCAAAATTATTTTCTGCACCCTCGAGAACCTCTGATACGATACCCATAATGTACTTATCATATTTTTTAAGCCGCGGCCATCTTGGATTTGAAAAATGATCACATTTCTGCTCCCTCGAGAACCTCGGATACGATACCCATAATGAAGTTATCATACTTTTGAGCGGCGGCCATCTTGGATTTGAAAAATGATCACAAAATCGTTCTCTGCACCCTCGAGAACCTCGGATACGATACCCATAATGTAGTTATCATACTTTTGAGCGGCGGCCATCTTGGATTTGAAAAATGATCACAAAATCGCTCTCTGCACTCTCGAGAACCTCGGATACGATACCCATATTTTTATGATCATTATCTTGCATTGCGGCCATCTCGGATTTAAAAATGATCCCAAAATTATTTTCTGCACCCTCGAGAACCTCGGACACGATATCTATATTGATGAAAACATAATTGTTTGCGGCAACACTCTTGGATTTCAACATTGATCACAGAATTGTTCTCTGCACCCTCGAGAACCTCGGACACGATATCCATAAAGTAGTTATCATAATTTTGAGCGGCGGCCATCTTGGATTTAAAAAATGATCACAAAATCGTTCTTTGCACTCTCTAGAACCTAGAATACGATACCCATAATCTAGTTATCATACTTTTGAGCGGCGGCCATCTCGGATTTAAAAATGATCCCGAAATTGTTTTCTGCACCCTCAAGAACCTCGGACACGATATCCATGTTGCTGAAAATATAATTTTGTGCGGCGGCAATCTTGGATTTGAAAAATGATCCCAAAATTATTTTCTGCACCCTCGAGAACCTCTGATACGATACCCATAATGTACTTATCATATTTTTTAAGCCACGGCCATCTTGGATTTGAAAAATGATCACATTTCTGCTCCCTCGAGAACCTCGGATACGATACCCATAATGTAGTTATCATACTTTTGAGCAGCGGCCATCTTGGATTTAAAAAATGATCACAAAATCGTTCTCTGCACCCACGAGAACTAAGGATACGATACCCATAATGTAGTTTAACATACTTTTGAGCGGCGGCCATCTTGGATTTCAAAAATGATCACAAAATAGTTCTGTGCACTCTCGAGAACCTCGGATACGATACCCATATTTTTGTGATCATAATCTTGCACGGCGGCCCTATTGGATTTGAAAAATGATCACAAAATCGTTCTCAGCACACTCGAGAGCCTCGAATACGATACCCATAATGTAGTTATCATACTTTTGAGTGGCGGCCATCTTGGATTTGAAAAATGATTACAAAATCGCTCTCTGCACCCTCAAAAACCTCGGATACGATACCCATAATGTACTCATCATAATTTTGAGTGGCGGCCATCTTGGATTAAAAAAAATGATCACAAAATCGTTCTGTGCACTCTCGAGAACCTCGGATATGATACCCATAATGTAGTTATCATACTTTTGAGCGGCGACCATCTTGGATTTGAAAAATGATCACAAAATCGCTCTCTGCACTCTCGAGAACCTCGGATACGATACCCATATTTTTATGATCATTATCTTGCATTGCGGCCATCTCGGATTTAAAAATGATCCCAAAATTATTTTCTGCACCCTCGAGAACCTCGGACACGATATCTATATTGATGAAAACATAATTGTTTGCGGCAACACTCTTGGATTTCAACAATGATCACAGAATTGTTCTCTGCACCCTCGAGAACCTCGGACACGATATCCATAATGTAGTTATCATACTTTTGAGCGGCGGCCATCTTCGATTTAAAAAATGATCACAAAATCGTTCTCTGCACCCACGAGAAACTCGGATACGATACCCATAATGGAGTTATCATAATTTTGAGCGGCGGCCATCTTGGATTTCAAAAATGATCACAAAATCGTTCTTTGCACTCTCTAGAACCTAGGATACGATACCCATAATCTAGTTATCATACTTTTGAGTGGCGGCCATCTCGGATTTAAAAATGATTTCAAAATTGTTTTCTGCACCCTCAAGAACCTCGGACACGATATCCATATTGCTGAAAATATAATTTTGTGCGGCGGCAATCTTGGATTTGAAAAATTATCACATTTCTGCTCCCTCGAGAACCTCGGATACGATACCCATAATGAAGTTATCATACTTTTGAGTGGCGGCCATCTTGGATTTGAAAAATGATCACAAAATCGTTCTCTGCACCCTCGAGAAACTCGTCTACGATATCAATATTGATGAAAACATAATTGTTTGCGGCAACCCTCTTGGATTTCAAAAATGATCACAGAATTGTTCTCTGCACCTTCGAGAACCTCGGACACGTTATCCATAATGTAGTAATCATACTTTTGAGCGGCGGCCATCTTGGATTTCAAAAATGATCACAAAATCGTTCTGTGCACTCTCGAGAACCTCGGATACGATACCCATATTTTTATGATCATAATCTTGCATTGCGGCCATCTCGGATTTAAAAATGATCCCAAAATTATTTTCTGCACCCTCAAAAACCTCGGACACGATATCCTTATTGCTGAAAACATAACTGTTTGCGGCAGCCTTCTTGGATTTCAAAAATGATCACAGAATTGTGCTCTGCATCCTCGAGAACCTCGGACACGATATCAATATTGCTAAAATCATAATTTTGTGCGGGGGCCATCTTGGATTTGAAAAATTATCACCAAATCGTTCTCTGCACCCTCGAGAAACTCGTGTACGATATCAATATTGATGAAAACATAATTGTTTGCGGCAACCCTCTTGGATTTCAAAAATGATCACAGAATTGTTCTCTGCACCTTCGAGAACCTCGGACACGTTATCCATAATGTGGTTATCATACTTTTGAGCGGCGGCCATCTTCGATTTGAAAAATGATCACAAAATCGTTCTCTGCACCCTCGAGAACCTTGGATACGATACCCATAATGTAGTTATCATAATTTTGAGCGGCGGCCATCTTGGATTTCAAAAATGATCACAAAATCGTTCTTTGCACTCTCTAGAACCTAGGATACGATACCCATAATATAGTTATCATACTTTTGAGCGGTGGCCATCTCGGATTTAAAAATGATCCCAAAAGTGTTTTCTGCACCCTCGAGAACCTCGGACACGATATCCATATTGCTGAAAACATAATTTTGTGCGGCGGCAATCTTGGATTTAGAAAATGATCCCAAAATTATTTTCTGCACCCTCGAGAACCTCTGATACGATACCCATAATGTTCTTATCATATTTTTTAAGCCGCGGCCATCTTGGATTTGAAAAATGATCACATTTCTGCTCCCTCGAAAACCTCGGATACGATACCCATAATGAAGTTATCATACTTTTGAGCGGCGGCCATCTTGGATTTCAAAAATGATCACAAAATCGTTCTTTGCACTCTCTAGAACCTAGGATACGATACCCATAATCTAGTTATCATACTTTTGAGTGGCGGCCATCTCGGATTTAAAAATGATCCCAAAATTGTTTTCTGCACCCTCAAGAACCTCGGACACGATATCCATATTGCTGAAAATATAATTTTGTGCGGCGGCAATCTTGGATTTGAAAAATTATCCCAAAATTATTTTCTGCACCCTCGAGAACCTCTGATAGGATACCCATAATGTACTTATCATATTTTTTAAGCCGCGGCCATCTTGGATTTGAAAAATGATCACATTTCTGCTCCCTCGAGAACCTCGGATACGATTCCCATAATGAAGTTATCATACTTTTGAGCGGCGGCCATCTTGGATTTGAAAAATGATCACAAAATCGTTCTCTGCACCCTCGAGAACCTCGGATACGATACCCATAATGTAGTTATCATAATTAAGAGTGGCGGCCATCTTGGATTTAAAAAATGATCAGAAAATCGATCTGTGCACTCTCGAGAACCTCGGATATGATACCCATAATGAAGTTATCATACTTTTGAGCGGCGACCATCTTGGATTTGAAAAATGATCATAAAATCGCTCTCTGCGCTCTCGAGAACCTCGGATACGATACCCATATTTTTATGATCATTATCTTGCATTGCGGCCATCTCGGATTTAAAAATGATCCCAAAATTATTTTCTGCACCCTCGAGAACCTCGGACACGATATCTATATTGATGAAAACATAATTGTTTTCGGCAACACTCTTGGATTTCAACAATGATCACAGAATTGTTCTCTGCACCCTCGAGAACCTCGGACACGATATCCATAATGTAGTTATCATACATTTGAGCGGCGGCTATCTTCAATTTAAGAAATGATCACAAAATCGTTCTCTGCACCCACGAGAACCTCGGATACGATACCCATAATGTAGTTATCATAATTTTGAGCGGCGGCCATCTTGGATTTCAAAAATGATCACAAAATCGTTCTTTGCACTCTCTAGAACCTAGGATACGATACCCATAATCTAGTTATCATACTTTTGAGCGGCGGCCATCTCGGATTTAAAAATGATCCCAAAATTGTTTTCTGCACCCTCAAGAACCTCGGACACGATATCCATATTGCTGAAAATATAATTTTGTGCGGCGGCTATCTTGGATTTGAAAAATTATCCCAAAATTATTTTCTGCACCCTCGAGAACCTCTGATAGGATACCCATAATGTACTTATCATATTTTTTAAGCCGCGGCCATCTTGGATTTGAAAAATGATCACATTTCTGCTCCCTCGAGAACCTCGGATACGATACCCATAATGAAGTTATCATACTTTTGAGCGGCGGCCATCTTGGATTTGAAAAATGATCACAAAATCGTTCTCTGCACCCTCGAGAACCTCGGATACGATACCCATAATGTAGTTATCATAATTTTGAGTGGCGGCCATCTTGGATTTAAAAAATGATCACAAAATCGCTCTCTGCACTCTCGAGAACCTCGGATACGATACCCATATTTTTATGATCATTATCTTGCATTGCGGCCATCTCGGATTTAAAAATGATCCCAAAATTATTTTCTGCACCCTCGAGAACCTCGGACACGATATCTATATTGATGAAAACATAATTGTTTGCGGCAACACTCTTGGATTTCAACATTGATCACAGAATTGTTCTCTGCACCCTCGAGAACCTCGGACACGGTATCCATAATGTAGTTATCATACATTTGAGCGGCGGCTATCTTCGATTTAAGAAATGATCACAAAATCGTTCTCTGCACCCACGAGAACCTCGAATACGATACCCATAATGTAGTTATCATAATTTTGAGCGGCGGCCATCTTGGATTTCAAAAATGATCACAAAATCGTTCTTTGCACTCTCTAGAACCTAGAATACGATACCCATAATCTAGTTATCATACTTTTGAGCGGCGGCCATCTCGGATTTAAAAATGATCCCGAAATTGTTTTCTGCACCCTCAAGAACCTCGGACACGATATCCATATTGCTGAAAATATAATTTTGTGCGGCGGCAATCTTGGATTTGAAAAATGATCCCAAAATTATTTTCTGCACCCTCGAGAACCTCTGATACGATACCCATAATGTACTTATCATATTTTTTAAGCCGCGGCCATCTTGGATTTGAAAAATGATCACATTTCTGCTCCCTCGAGAACCTCGGATACGATACCCATAATGTAGTTATCATACTTTTGAGCGGCGGCCATCTTGGATTTGAAAAATGATCACAAAATCGTTCTCTGCACCCTCGAGAACCTCGGATACGATACCCATAATGTAGTTATCATACTTTTGAGCGGCGACCATCTTGGATTTGAAAAATGATCACAAAATCGCTCTCTGCACTCTCGAGAACCTCGGATACGATACCCATATTTTTATGATCATTATCTTGCATTGCGGCCATCTCGGATTTAAAAATGATCCCAAAATTATTTTCTGCACCCTCGAGAACCTCGGACACGATATCTACATTGATGAAAACATAATTGTTTGCGGCAACACTCTTGGATTTCAACATTGATCACAGAATTGTTCTCTGCACCCTCGAGAACCTATGACACGATATCCATAAAGTAGTTATCATACATTTGAGCGGCGGCTATCTTCAATTTAAGAAATGATCACAAAATCGTTCTCTGCACCCACGAGAACCTCGAATACGATACCCATAATGTAGTTATCATACTTTTGAGCGGCGACCATCTTGGATTTGAAAAATGATCACAAAATCGCTCTCTGCACTCTCGAGAACCTCGGATACGATACCCATATTTTTATGATCATTATCTTGCATTGCGGCCATCTCGGATTTAAAAATGATCCCAAAATTATTTTCTGCACCCTCGAGAACCTCGGACACGATATCTATATTGATGAAAACATAATTGTTTGCGGCAACACTCTTGGATTTCAACATTGATCACAGAATTGTTCTCTGCACCCTCGAGAACCTCGGACACGATATCCATAAAGTAGTTATCATACATTTGAGCGGCGGCTATCTTCAATTTAAGAAATGATCACAAAATCGTTCTCTGCACCCACGAGAACCTCGAATACGATACCCATAATGTAGTTATCATAATTTTGAGCGGAGGCCATCTTGGATTTCAAAAATGATCACAAAATCGTTCTTTGCACTCTCTAGAACCTAGAATACGATACCCATAATCTAGTTATCATACTTTTGAGCGGCGGCCATCTCGGATTTAAAAATGATCCCGAAATTGTTTTCTGCACCCTCAAAAACCTCGGACACGATATCCATATTGCTGAAAATATAATTTTGTGCGGCGGCAATCTTGGATTTGAAAAATGATCCCAAAATTATTTTCTGCACCCTCGAGAACCTCTGATACGATACCCATAATGTAGTTTAACATACTTTTGAGCGGCGGCCATCTTGGATTTCAAAAATGATCACAAAATCGTTCTGTCCACTCTCGAGAACCTCGGATACGATATCCATATTTTTGTGATCATAATCTTGCACGGCGGCCCTATTGGATTTGAAAAATGATCACAAAATCGTTCTCAGCACACTCGAGAGCCTCGAATACGATACCCATAATGTAGTTATCATACTTTTGAGCGGCGGCCATCTTGGATTTGAAAAATGATCACAAAATCGCTCTCTGCACCCTCAAAAACCTCGGATACGATACCCATAATGTAGTCATCATAATTTTGAGTGGCGGCCATCTTGGATTAAAAAAATGATCACAAAATCGTTCTGTGCACTCTCGAGAACCTCGGATATGATACCCATAATGTAGTTATCATACTTTTGAGCGGCGACCATCTTGGATTTGAAAAATGATCACAAAATCGCTCTCTGCACTCTCGAGAACCTCGGATACGATACCCATATTTTTATGATCATTATCTTGCATTGCGGCCATCTCGGATTTAAAAATGATCCCAAAATTATTTTCTGCATCCTCGAGAACCTTGGACACGATATCTATATTGATGAAAACATAATTGTTTGCGGCAACACTCTTGGATTTCAACAATGATCACAGAATTGTTCTCTGCACCCTCGAGAACCTCGGACACGATATCCATAATGAAGTTATCATACTTTTGAGCGGCGGCCATCTTCGATTTAAAAAATGATCACAAAATCGTTCTCTGCACCCACGAGAAACTCGGATACGATACCCATAATGGAGTTATCATAATTTTGAGCGGCGGCCATCTTGGATTTCAAAAATGATCACAAAATCGTTCTTTGCACTCTCTAGAACCTAGGATACGATACCCATAATCTAGTTATCATACTTTTGAGTGGCGGCCATCTCGGATTTAAAAATGATTTCAAAATTGTTTTCTGCACCCTCAAGAACCTCGGACACGATATCCATATTGCTGAAAATATAATTTTGTGCGGCGGCAATCTTGGATTTGAAAAATTATCCCAAAATTATTTTCTGCACCCTCGAGAACCTCTGATAGGATACCCATAATGTACTTATCATATTTTTTAAGCCGCGGCCATCTTGGATTTGAAAAATGATCACATTTCTGCTCCCTCGAGAACCTCGGATACGATACCCATAATGAAGTTATCATACTTTTGAGTGGCGGCCATCTTGGATTTGAAAAATGATCACAAAATCGTTCTCTGCACCCTCGAGAACCTCGGATACGATACCCATAATGTAGTTATCATAATTTTAAGTGGCGGCCATCTTGGATTTAAAAAATGATCAGAAAATCGTTCTGTGCACTCTCGAGAACCTAGGATATGATACCCATAATGTAGTTATCATACTTTTGAGCGGCGACCATCTTGGATTTGAAAAATGATCACAAAATCGTTCTTTGCACTCTCTAGAACCTAGGATACGATACCCATAATCTAATTATCATACTTTTGAGCGGCGGCCATCTCGGATTTAAAAATGATCCCAAAATTGTTTTCTGCACCCTCAAGAACCTCGGACACGATATCCATATTGCTGAAAATATAATTTTGTGCGGCGGCAATCTTGGATTTGAAAAATGATCCCAAAATTATTTTCTGCACCCTCGAGAACCTCTGATACGATACCCATAATGTACTTATCATATTTTTTAAGCCGCGGCCATCTTGGATTTGAAAAATGATCACATTTCTGCTCCCTCGAGAACCTCTGATACGATACTCATAATGTATTTATCATAATTTTGAGCGGCGGCCATCTTGGATTTAAAAAATGATCACAAAATAGTTCTGTGCACTCTCGAGAACCTCGGATACGATACCCATAATGTAGCTATCATACTTTTGAGCGGCGGCCATCTTGGATTTGAAAAATGATCACAAAATCGCTCTCTGCACCCTCGAGAACCTCGGATACGATAACCATAATGTAGTTATCATAATTTTGAGTGGCGGCCATCTTGGATTTAAAAAATGATCACAAAATCGTTTTGTGCACTCTCGAGAACCTTGGATATGATACCCATAATGTAGTTATCATACTTTTGAGCGGCGACCATCTTGGATTTGAAAAATGATCACAAAATCGCTCTCTGCACTCTCGAGAACCTCGGATACGATACCCATATTTTTATGATCATTATCTTGCATTGCGGCCATTTCGGATTTAAAAATGATCCCAAAATTATTTTCTGCACCCTCGAGAACCTCGGACACGATATCTATATTGATGAAAACATAATTGTTTGCGGCAACACTCTTGGATTTCAACAATGATCACAGAATTGTTCTCTGCACCCTCGAGAACCTCGGACACGATATCCATAATGTAGTTATCATACATTTGAGCGGCGGCCATCTTCGATTTATAATATGATCACAAAATCGTTCTCTGCACCCTCGAGAAACTCGTCTACGATATCAATATTGATGAAAACATAATTGTTTACGGCAACCCTCTTGGATTTCAACAATGATCACAGAATTGTTCTCTGCACCCTCGAGAAACTCGGACACGATATCCATAATGTAGTTATCATACTTTTTAGCGGCGGCCATCTTCGATTTAAAAAATGATCACAAAATCGTTCTTTGCACTCTCTAGAACCTAGAATACGATACCCATAATCTAGTTATCATACTTTTGAGCGGCGGCCATCTCGGATTTAAAAATGATCCCGAAATTGTTTTCTGCACCCTCAAGAACCTCGGACACGATATCCATATTGCTGAAAATATAATTTTGTGCGGCGGCAATCTTGGATTTGAAAAATGATCCCAAAATTATTTTCTGCACCCTCGAGAACCTCTGATACGATACCCATAATGTACTTATCATATTTTTTAAGCCACGGCCATCTTGGATTTGAAAAATGATCACATTTCTGCTCCCTCGAGAACCTCGGATACGATACCCATAATGTAGTTATCATACTTTTGAGCAGCGGCCATCTTGGATTTAAGAAATGATCACAAAATCGTTCTCTGCACCCACGAGAACTAAGGATACGATACCCATAATGTAGTTTAACATACTTTTGAGCGGCGGCCATCTCGGATTTAAAAATGATCCCGAAATTGTTTTCTGCACCCTCAAAAACCTCGGACACGATATCCATATTGCTGAAAATATAATTTTGTGCGGCGGCAATCTTGGATTTGAAAAATGATCCCAAAATTATTTTCTGCACCCTCGAGAACCTCTGATACGATACCCATAATGTAGTTTAACATACTTTTGAGCGGCGTCCATCTTGGATTTCAAAAATGATCACAAAATCGTTCTGTCCACTCTCGAGAACCTCGGATACGATACCCATATTTTTGTGATCATAATCTTGCACGGCGGCCCTATTGGATTTGAAAAATGATCACAAAATCGTTCTCAGCACACTCGAGAGCCTCGAATACGATACCCATAATGTAGTTATCATACTTTTGAGCGGCGGCCATCTTGGATTTGAAAAATGATCACAAAATCGCTCTCTGCACCCTCAAAAACCTCGGATACGATACCCATAATGTAGTCATCATAATTTTGAGTGGCGGCCATCTTGGATTAAAAAAATGATCACAAAATCGTTCTGTGCACTCTCGAGAACCTCGGATATGATACCCATAATGTAGTTATCATACTTTTGAGCGGCGACCATCTTGGATTTGAAAAATGATCACAAAATCGCTCTCTGCACTCTCGAGAACCTCGGATACGATACCCATATTTTTATGATCATTATCTTGCATTGCGGCCATCTCGGATTTAAAAATGATCCCAAAATTATTTTCTGCATCCTCGAGAACCTTGGACACGATATCTATATTGATGAAAACATAATTGTTTGCGGCAACACTCTTGGATTTCAACAATGATCACAGAATTGTTCTCTGCACCCTCGAGAACCTCGGACACGATATCCATAATGAAGTTATCATACTTTTGAGCGGCGGCCATCTTCGATTTAAAAAATGATCACAAAATCGTTCTCTGCACCCACGAGAAACTCGGATACGATACCCATAATGGAGTTATCATAATTTTGAGCGGCGGCCATCTTGGATTTCAAAAATGATCACAAAATCGTTCTTTGCACTCTCTAGAACCTAGGATACGATACCCATAATCTAGTTATCATACTTTTGAGTGGCGGCCATCTCGGATTTAAAAATGATTTCAAAATTGTTTTCTGCACCCTCAAGAACCTCGGACACGATATCCATATTGCTGAAAATATAATTTTGTGCGGCGGCAATCTTGGATTTGAAAAATTATCCCAAAATTATTTTCTGCACCCTCGAGAACCTCTGATAGGATACCCATAATGTACTTATCATATTTTTTAAGCCGCGGCCATCTTGGATTTGAAAAATGATCACATTTCTGCTCCCTCGAGAACCTCGGATACGATACCCATAATGAAGTTATCATACTTTTGAGTGGCGGCTATCTTGGATTTGAAAAATGATCACAAAATCGTTCTCTGCACCCTCGAGAACCTCGGATACGATACCCATAATGTAGTTATCATAATTTTAAGTGGCGGCCATCTTGGATTTAAAAAATGATCAGAAAATCGTTCTGTGCACTCTCGAGAACCTAGGATATGATACCCATAATGTAGTTATCATACTTTTGAGCGGCGACCATCTTGGATTTGAAAAATGATCACAAAATCGTTCTTTGCACTCTCTAGAACCTAGGATACGATACCCATAATCTAGTTATCATACTTTTGAGCGGCGGCCATCTCGGATTTAAAAATGATCCCAAAATTGTTTTCTGCACCCTCAAGAACCTCGGACACGATATCCATATTGCTGAAAATATTATTTTGTGCGGCGGCAATCTTGGATTTGAAAAATGATCCCAAAATTATTTTCTGCACCCTCGAGAACCTCTGATACGATACCCATAATGTACTTATCATATTTTTTAAGCCGCGGCCATCTTGGATTTGAAAAATGATCACATTTCTGCTCCCTCGAGAACCTCTGATACGATACTCATAATGTATTTATCATAATTTTGAGCGGCGGCCATCTTGGATTTAAAAAATGATCACAAAATAGTTCTGTGCACTCTCGAGAACCTCGGATACGATACCCATAATGTAGCTATCATACTTTTGAGCGGCGGCCATCTTGGATTTGAAAAATGATCACAAAATCGCTCTCTGCACCCTCGAGAACCTCGGATACGATAACCATAATGTAGTTATCATAATTTTGAGTGGCGGCCATCTTGGATTTAAAAAATGATCACAAAATCGTTTTGTGCACTCTCGAGAACCTTGGATATGATACCCATAATGTAGTTATCATACTTTTGAGCGGCGTCCATCTTGGATTTGAAAAATGATCACAAAATCGCTCTCTGCACTCTCGAGAACCTCGGATACGATACCCATATTTTTATGATCATTATCTTGCATTGCGGCCATTTCGGATTTAAAAATGATCCCAAAATTATTTTCTGCACCCTCGAGAACCTCGGACACGATATCTATATTGATGAAAACATAATTGTTTGCGGCAACACTCTTGGATTTCAACAATGATCACAGAATTGTTCTCTGCACCCTCGAGAACCTCGGACACGATATCCATAATGTAGTTATCATACATTTGAGCGGCGGCCATCTTCGATTTATAATATGATCACAAAATCGTTCTCTGCACCCTCGAGAAACTCGTCTACGATATCAATATTGATGAAAACATAATTGTTTACGGCAACCCTCTTGGATTTCAACAATGATCACAGAATTGTTCTCTGCACCCTCGAGAAACTCGGACACGATATCCATAATGTAGTTATCATACTTTTTTAACGGCGGCCATCTTCGATTTAAAAAATGATCACAAAATCGTTCTTTGCACTCTCTAGAACCTAGAATACGATACCCATAATCTAGTTATCATACTTTTGAGCGGCGGCCATCTCGGATTTAAAAATGATCCCGAAATTGTTTTCTGCACCCTCAAGAACCTCGGACACGATATCCATATTGCTGAAAATATAATTTTGTGCGGCGGCAATCTTGGATTTGAAAAATGATCCCAAAATTATTTTCTGCACCCTCGAGAACCTCTGATACGATACCCATAATGTACTTATCATATTTTTTAAGCCACGGCCATCTTGGATTTGAAAAATGATCACATTTCTGCTCCCTCGAGATTCTCGGATACGATACCCATAATGTAGTTATCATACTTTTGAGCAGCGGCCATCTTGGATTTAAGAAATGATCACAAAATCGTTCTCTGCACCCACGAGAACTAAGGATACGATACCCATAATGTAGTTTAACATACTTTTGAGCGGCGGCCATCTTGGATTTCAAAAATGATCACAAAATCGTTCTGTGCACTCTCGAGAACCTCGGATACGATACCCATATTTTTGTGATCATAATCTTGCACGGCGGCCCTATTGGATTTGAAAAATGATCACAAAATCGTTCTCAGCACACTCGAGAGCCTCGAATACGATACCCATAATGTAGTTATCATACTTTTGAGCGGCGGCCATCTTGGATTTGAAAAATGATCACAAAATCGCTCTCTGCACCCTCAAAAACCTCGGATACGATACCCATAATGTAGTCATCATAATTTTGAGTGGCGGCCATCTTGGATTAAAAAAATGATCACAAAATCGTTCTGTGCACTCTCGAGAACCTCGGATATGATACCCATAATGTAGTTATCATACTTTTGAGCGGCGACCATCTTGGATTTGAAAAATGATCACAAAATCGCTCTCTGCACTCTCGAGAACCTCGGATACGATACCCATATTTTTATGATCATTATCTTGCATTGCGGCCATCTCGGATTTAAAAATGATCCCAAAATTATTTTCTGCATCCTCGAGAACCTCGGACACGATATCTATATTGATGAAAACATAATTGTTTGCAGCAACACTCTTGGATTTCAACAATGATCACAGAATTGTTCTCTGCACCCTCGAGAACCTCGGACACGATATCCATAATGTAGTTATCATACTTTTGAGCGGCGGCCATCTTCGATTTAAAAAATGATCACAAAATCGTTCTCTGCACCCACGAGAAACTCGGATACGATACCCATAATGGAATTATCATAATTTTGAGCGGCGGCCATCTTGGATTTCAAAAATGATCACAAAATAGTTCTTTGCACTCTCTAGAACCTAGGATACGATACCCATAATCTAGTTATCATACTTTTGAGTGGCGGCCATCTCGGATTTAAAAATGATTTCAAAATTGTTTTCTGCACCCTCAAGAACCTCGGACACGATATCCATATTGCTGAAAATATAATTTTGTGCAGCGGCAATCTTGGATTTGAAAAATTATCCCAAAATTATTTTCTGTACCCTCGAGAACCTCTGATAGGATACCCATAATGTACTTATCATATTTTTTAAGCCGCGGCCATCTTGGATTTGAAAAATGATCACATTTCTGCTCCCTCGAGAACCTCGGATACGATACCCATAATGAAGTTATCATACTTTTGAGTGGCGGCCATCTTGGATTTGAAAAATGATCACAAAATCGTTCTCTGCACCCTCGAGAACCTCGGATACGATACCCATAATGTAGTTATCATAATTTTAAGTGGCGGCCATCTTGGATTTAAAAAATGATCAGAAAATCGTTCTGTGCACTCTCGAGAACCTAGGATATGATACCCATAATGTAGTTATCATACTTTTGAGCGGCGACCATCTTGGATTTGAAAAATGATCACAAAATCGTTCTTTGCACTCTCTAGAACCTAGGATACGATACCCATAATCTAGTTATCATACTTTTGAGCGGCGGCCATCTCGGATTTAAAAATGATCCCAAAATTGTTTTCTGCACCCTCAAGAACCTCGGACACGATATCCATATTGCTGAAAATATAATTTTGTGCGGCGGCAATCTTGGATTTGAAAAATGATCCCAAAATTATTTTCTGCACCCTCGAGAACCTCTGATACGATACCCATAATGTACTTATCATATTTTTTAAGCCGCGGCCATCTTGGATTTGAAAAATGATCACATTTCTGCTCCCTCGAGAACCTCTGATACGATACTCATAATGTATTTATCATAATTTTGAGCGGCGGCCATCTTGGATTTAAAAAATGATCACAAAATCGTTCTGTGCACTCTCGAGAACCTCGGATACGATACCCATAATGTAGCTATCATACTTTTGAGCGGCGGCCATCTTGGATTTGAAAAATGATCACAAAATCGCTCTCTGCACCCTCGAGAACCTCGGATATGATAACCATAATGTAGTTATCATAATTTTGAGTGGCGGCCATCTTGGATTTAAAAAATGATCACAAAATCGTTTTGTGCACTCTCGAGAACCTTGGATATGATACCCATAATGTAGTTATCATACTTTTGAGCGGCGACCATCTTGGATTTGAAAAATGATCACAAAATCGCTCTCTGCACTCTCGAGAACCTCGGATACGATACCCATATTTTTATGATCATTATCTTGCATTGCGGCCATTTCGGATTTAAAAATGATCCCAAAATTATTTTCTGCACCCTCGAGAAACTCGGACACGATATCTATATTGATGAAAACATAATTGTTTGCGGCAACACTCTTGGATTTCAACAATGATCACAGAATTGTTCTCTGCACCCTCGAGAACCTCGGACACGATATCCATAATGTAGTTATCATACATTTGAGCGGCGGCCATCTTCGATTTATAATATGATCACAAAATCGTTCTCTGCACCCTCGAGAAACTCGTCTACGATATCAATATTGATGAAAACATAATTGTTTACGGCAACCCTCTTGGATTTCAACAATGATCACAGAATTGTTCTCTGCACCCTCGAGAAACTCGGACACGATATCCATAATGTAGTTATCATACTTTTTAGCGGCGGCCATCTTCGATTTAAAAAATGATCACAAAATCGTTCTTTGCACTCTCTAGAACCTAGAATACGATACCCATAATCTAGTTATCATACTTTTGAGCGGCGGCCATCTCGGATTTAAAAATGATCCCGAAATTGTTTTCTGCACCCTCAAGAACCTCGGACACGATATCCATATTGCTGAAAATATAATTTTGTGCGGCGGCAATCTTGGATTTGAAAAATGATCCCAAAATTATTTTCTGCACCCTCGAGAACCTCTGATACGATACCCATAATGTACTTATCATATTTTTTAAGCCACGGCCATCTTGGATTTGAAAAATGATCACATTTCTGCTCCCTCGAGAACCTCGGATACGATACCCATAATGTAGTTATCATACTTTTGAGCAGCGGCCATCTTGGATTTAAAAAATGATCACAAAATCGTTCTCTGCACCCACGAGAACTAAGGATACGATACCCATAATGTAGTTTAACATACTTTTGAGCGGCGGCCATCTTGGATTTCAAAAATGATCACAAAATCGTTCTGTGCACTCTCGAGAACCTCGGATACGATACCCATATTTTTGTGATCATAATCTTGCACGGCGGCCCTATTGGATTTGAAAAATGATCACAAAATCGTTCTCAGCACACTCGAGAGCCTCGAATACGATACCCATAATGTAGTTATCATACTTTTGAGCGGCGGCCATCTTGGATTTGAAAAATGATCACAAAATCGCTCTCTGCACTCTCAAAAACCTCGGATACGATACCCATAATGTAGTCATCATAATTTTGAGTGGCGGCCATCTTGGATTAAAAAAATGATCACAAAATCGTTCTGTGCACTCTCGAGAACCTCGGATATGATACCCATAATGTAGTTATCATACTTTTGAGCGGCGACCATCTTGGATTTGAAAAATGATCACAAAATCGCTCTCTGCACTCTCGAGAACCTCGGATACGATACCCATATTTTTATGATCATTATCTTGCATTGCGGCCATCTCGGATTTAAAAATGATCCCAAAATTATTTTCTGCATCCTCGAGAACCTCGGACACGATATCTATATTGATGAAAACATAATTGTTTGCAGCAACACTCTTGGATTTCAACAATGATCACAGAATTGTTCTCTGCACCCTCGAGAACCTCGGACACGATATCCATAATGTAGTTATCATACTTTTGAGCGGCGGCCATCTTCGATTTAAAAAATGATCACAAAATCGTTCTCTGCACCCACGAGAAACTCGGATACGATACCCATAATGGAATTATCATAATTTTGAGCGGCGGCCATCTTGGATTTCAAAAATGATCACAAAATAGTTCTTTGCACTCTCTAGAACCTAGGATACGATACCCATAATCTAGTTATCATACTTTTGAGTGGCGGCCATCTCGGATTTAAAAATGATTTCAAAATTGTTTTCTGCACCCTCAAGAACCTCGGACACGATATCCATATTGCTGAAAATATAATTTTGTGCAGCGGCAATCTTGGATTTGAAAAATTATCCCAAAATTATTTTCTGTACCCTCGAGAACCTCTGATAGGATACCCATAATGTACTTATCATATTTTTTAAGCCGCGGCCATCTTGGATTTGAAAAATGATCACATTTCTGCTCCCTCGAGAACCTCGGATACGATACCCATAATGAAGTTATCATACTTTTGAGTGGCGGCCATCTTGGATTTGAAAAATGATCACAAAATCGTTCTCTGCACCCTCGAGAACCTCGGATACGATACCCATAATGTAGTTATCATAATTTTAAGTGGCGGCCATCTTGGATTTAAAAAATGATCAGAAAATCGTTCTGTGCACTCTCGAGAACCTAGGATATGATACCCATAATGTAGTTATCATACTTTTGAGCGGCGACCATCTTGGATTTGAAAAATGATCACAAAATCGTTCTTTGCACTCTCTAGAACCTAGGATACGATACCCATAATCTAGTTATCATACTTTTGAGCGGCGGCCATCTCGGATTTAAAAATGATCCCAAAATTGTTTTCTGCACCCTCAAGAACCTCGGACACGATATCCATATTGCTGAAAATATAATTTTGTGCGGCGGCAATCTTGGATTTGAAAAATGATCCCAAAATTATTTTCTGCACCCTCGAGAACCTCTGATACGATACCCATAATGTACTTATCATATTTTTTAAGCCGCGGCCATCTTGGATTTGAAAAATGATCACATTTCTGCTCCCTCGAGAACCTCTGATACGATACTCATAATGTATTTATCATAATTTTGAGCGGCGGCCATCTTGGATTTAAAAAATGATCACAAAATCGTTCTGTGCACTCTCGAGAACCTCGGATACGATACCCATAATGTAGCTATCATACTTTTGAGCGGCGGCCATCTTGGATTTGAAAAATGATCACAAAATCGCTCTCTGCACCCTCGAGAACCTCGGATATGATAACCATAATGTAGTTATCATAATTTTGAGTGGCGGCCATCTTGGATTTAAAAAATGATCACAAAATCGTTTTGTGCACTCTCGAGAACCTTGGATATGATACCCATAATGTAGTTATCATACTTTTGAGCGGCGACCATCTTGGATTTGAAAAATGATCACAAAATCGCTCTCTGCACTCTCGAGAACCTCGGATACGATACCCATATTTTTATGATCATTATCTTGCATTGCGGCCATTTCGGATTTAAAAATGATCCCAAAATTATTTTCTGCACCCTCGAGAAACTCGGACACGATATCTATATTGATGAAAACATAATTGTTTGCGGCAACACTCTTGGATTTCAACAATGATCACAGAATTGTTCTCTGCACCCTCGAGAACCTCGGACACGATATCCATAATGTAGTTATCATACATTTGAGCGGCGGCCATCTTCGATTTATAATATGATCACAAAATCGTTCTCTGCACCCTCGAGAAACTCGTCTACGATATCAATATTGATGAAAACATAATTGTTTACGGCAACCCTCTTGGATTTCAACAATGATCACAGAATTGTTCTCTGCACCCTCGAGAAACTCGGACACGATATCCATAATGTAGTTATCATACTTTTTAGCGGCGGCCATCTTCGATTTAAAAAATGATCACAAAATCGTTCTTTGCACTCTCTAGAACCTAGAATACGATACCCATAATCTAGTTATCATACTTTTGAGCGGCGGCCATCTCGGATTTAAAAATGATCCCGAAATTGTTTTCTGCACCCTCAAGAACCTCGGACACGATATCCATATTGCTGAAAATATAATTTTGTGCGGCGGCAATCTTGGATTTGAAAAATGATCCCAAAATTATTTTCTGCACCCTCGAGAACCTCTGATACGATACCCATAATGTACTTATCATATTTTTTAAGCCACGGCCATCTTGGATTTGAAAAATGATCACATTTCTGCTCCCTCGAGAACCTCGGATACGATACCCATAATGAAGTTATCATACTTTTGAGCGGCGGCCATCTTGGATTTAAAAAATGATCACAAAATCGTTCTCTGCACCCACGAGAACTAAGGATACGATACCCATAATGTAGTTTAACATACTTTTGAGCGGCGGCCATCTTGGATTTCAAAAATGATCACAAAATCGTTCTGTGCACTCTCGAGAACCTCGGATACGATACCCATATTTTTGTGATCATAATCTTGCACGGCGGCCCTATTGGATTTGAAAAATGATCACAAAATCGTTCTCAGCACACTCGAGAGCCTCGAATACGATACCCATAATGTAGTTATCATACTTTTGAGCGGCGGCCATCTTGGATTTGAAAAATGATCACAAAATCGCTCTCTGCACCCTCAAAAACCTCGGATACGATACCCATAATGTAGTCATCATAATTTTGAGTGGCGGCCATCTTGGATTAAAAAAATGATCACAAAATCGTTCTGTGCACTCTCGAGAACCTCGGATATGATACCCATAATGTAGTTATCATACTTTTGAGCGGCGACCATCTTGGATTTGAAAAATGATCACAAAATCGCTCTCTGCACTCTCGAGAACCTCGGATACGATACCCATATTTTTATGATCATTATCTTGCATTGCGGCCATCTCGGATTTAAAAATGATCCCAAAATTATTTTCTGCATCCTCGAGAACCTCGGACACGATATCTATATTGATGAAAACATAATTGTTTGCGGCAACACTCTTGGATTTCAACAATGATCACAGAATTGTTCTCTGCACCCTCGAGAACCTCGGACACGATATCCATAATGTAGTTATCATACTTTTGAGCGGCGGCCATCTTCGATTTAAAAAATGATCACAAAATCGTTCTCTGCACCCACGAGAAACTCGGATACGATACCCATAATGGAGTTATCATAATTTTGAGCGGCGGCCATCTTGGATTTCAAAAATGATCACAAAATCGTTCTTTGCACTCTCTAGAACCTAGGATACGATACCCATAATCTAGTTATCATACTTTTGAGTGGCGGCCATCTCGGATTTAAAAATGATTTCAAAATTGTTTTCTGCACCCTCAAGAACCTCGGACACGATATCCATATTGCTGAAAATATAATTTTGTGCGGCGGCAATCTTGGATTTGAAAAATTATCCCAAAATTATTTTCTGCACCCTCGAGAACCTCTGATAGGATACCCATAATGTACTTATCATATTTTTTAAGCCGCGGCCATCTTGGATTTGAAAAATGATCACATTTCTGCTCCCTCGAGAACCTCGGATACGAAACCCATAATGAAGTTATCATACTTTTGAGTGGCGGCCATCTTGGATTTGAAAAATGATCACAAAATCGTTCTCTGCACCCTCGAGAACCTCGGATACGATACCCATAATGTAGTTATCATAATTTTAAGAGGCGGCCATCTTGGATTTAAAAAATGATCAGAAAATCGTTCTGTGCACTCTCGAGAACCTAGGATATGATACCCATAATGTAGTTATCATACTTTTGAGCGGCGACCATCTTGGATTTGAAAAATGATCACAAAATCGTTCTTTGCACTCTCTAGAACCTAGGATACGATACCCATAATCTAGTTATCATACTTTTGAGCGGCGGCCATCTCGGATTTAAAAATGATCCCAAAATTGTTTTCTGCACCCTCAAGAACCTCGGACACGATATCCATATTGCTGAAAATATAATTTTGTGCGGCGGCAATCTTGGATTTGAAAAATGATCCCAAAATTATTTTCTGCACCCTCGAGAACCTCTGATACGATACCCATAATGTACTTATCATATTTTTTAAGCCGCGGCCATCTTGGATTTGAAAAATGATCACATTTCTGCTCCCTCGAGAACCTCTGATACGATACTCATAATGTATTTATCATAATTTTGAGCGGCGGCCATCTTGGATTTAAAAAATGATCACAAAATCGTTCTGTGCACTCTCGAGAACCTCGGATACGATACCCATAATGTAGCTATCATACTTTTGAGCGGCGGCCATCTTGGATTTGAAAAATGATCACAAAATCGCTCTCTGCACCCTCGAGAACCTCGGATACGATAACCATAATGTAGTTATCATAATTTTGAGTGGCGGCCATCTTGGATTTAAAAAATGATCACAAAATCGTTTTGTGCACTCTCGAGAACCTTTTATATGATACCCATAATGTAGTTATCATACTTTTGAGCGGCGACCATCTTGGATTTGAAAAATGATCACAAAATCGCTCTCTGCACTCTCGAGAACCTCGGATACGATACCCATATTTTTATGATCATTATCTTGCATTGCGGCCATTTCGGATTTAAAAATGATCCCAAAATTATTTTCTGCACCCTCGAGAACCTCGGACACGATATCTATATTGATGAAAACATAATTGTTTGCGGCAACACTCTTGGATTTCAACAATGATCACAGAATTGTTCTCTGCACCCTCGAGAACCTCGGACACGATATCCATAATGTAGTTATCATACATTTGAGCGGCGGCCATCTTCGATTTATAATATGATCACAAAATCGTTCTCTGCACCCTCGAGAAACTCGTCTACGATATCAATATTGATGAAAACATAATTGTTTACGGCAACCCTCTTGGATTTCAACAATGATCACAGAATTGTTCTCTGCACCCTCGAGAAACTCGGACACGATATCCATAATGTAGTTATCATACTTTTTAGCGGCGGCCATCTTCGATTTAAAAAATGATCACAAAATCGTTCTCTGCACCCACGAGAACCTCGGATACGATACCCATAATGTAGTTATCATAATTTTGTGCGGCGGCCATCTTGGATTTCAAAAATGATCACAAAATCGTTCTTTGCACTCTCTAGAACCTAGGATACGATACCCATAATCTAGTTATCATACTTTTGAGTGGCGGCCATCTCGGATTTTAAAATGATCCCAAAATTATTTTCTGCACCCTCGAGAACCTCGGACACGATATCTATATTGATGAAAACATAATTGTTTGCGGCAACACTCTTGGATTTCAACAATGATCACAGAATTGTTCTCTGCACCCTCGAGAACCTCGGACACGATATCCATAATGTAGTTATCATACATTTGAGCGGCGGCCATCTTCGATTTATAATATGATCACAAAATCGTTCTCTGCACCCTCGAGAAACTCGTCTACGATATCAATATTGATGAAAACATAATTGTTTGCGGCAACCCTCTTGGATTTCAAAAATGATCACAGAATTGTTCTCTGCACCTTCGAGAACCTCGGACACGTTATCCATAATGTAGTAATCATACTTTTGAGCGGCGGCCATCTTGGATTTCAAAAATGATCACAAAATCGTTCTGTGCACTCTCGAGAACCTCGGATACGATACCCATATTTTTATGATCATAATCTTGCATTGCGGCCATCTCGGATTTAAAAATGATCCCAAAATTATTTTCTGCACCCTCAAAAACCTCGGACACGATATCCATATTGCTGAAAACATAACTGTTTGCGGCAGCCTTCTTGGATTTCAAAAATGATCACAGAATTGTGCTCTGCATCCTCGAGAACCTCGGACACGATATCAATATTGCTAAAATCATAATTTTGTGCGGGGGCCATCTTGGATTTGAAAAATTATCACATTTCTGCTCCCTCGAGAACCTCTGATACGATACTCATAATGTATTTATCATAATTTTGAGCGGCGGCCATCTTGGATTTAAAAAATGATCACAAAATCGTTCTGTGCACTCTCGAGAACCTCGGATACGATACCCATAATGTAGCTATCATACTTTTGAGCGGCGGCCATCTTGGATTTGAAAAATGATCACAAAATCGCTCTCTGCACCCTCGAGAACCTCGGATACGATAACCATAATGTAGTTATCATAATTTTGAGTGGCGGCCATCTTGGATTTAAAAAATGATCACAAAATCGTTTTGTGCACTCTCGAGAACCTTGGATATGATAGCCATAATGTAGTTATCATACTTTTGAGCGGCGACCATCTTGGATTTGAAAAATGATCACAAAATCGCTCTCTGCACTCTCGAGAACCTCGGATACGATACCCATATTTTATGATCATTATCTTGCATTGCGGCCATTTCGGATTTAAAAATGATCCCAAAATTATTTTCTGCACCCTCGAGAACCTCGGACACGATATCTATATTGATGAAAACATAATTGTTTGCGGCAACACTCTTGGATTTCAACAATGATCACAGAATTGTTCTCTGCACCCTCGAGAACCTCGGACACGATATCCATAATGTAGTTATCATACATTTGAGCGGCGGCCATCTTCGATTTATAATATGATCACAAAATCGTTCTCTGCACCCTCGAGAAACTCGTCTACGATATCAATATTGATGAAAACATAATTGTTTACGGCAACCCTCTTGGATTTCAACAATGATCACAGAATTGTTCTCTGCACCCTCGAGAAACTCGGACACGATATCCATAATGTAGTTATCATACTTTTTAGCGGCGGCCATCTTCGATTTAAAAAATGATCACAAAATCGTTCTCTGCACCCACGAGAACCTCGGATACGATACCCATAATGTAGTTATCATAATTTTGTGCGGCGGCCATCTTGGATTTCAAAAATGATCACAAAATCGTTCTTTGCACTCTCTAGAACCTAGGATACGATACCCATAATCTAGTTATCATACTTTTGAGTGGCGGCCATCTCGGATTTTAAAATGATCCCAAAATTATTTTCTGCACCCTCGAGAACCTCGGACACGATATCCATAATGTAGTTATCATACATTTGAGCGGCGGCCATCTTCGATTTATAATATGATCACAAAATCGTTCTCTGCACCCTCGAGAAACTCGTCTACGATATCAATATTGATGAAAACATAATTGTTTGCGGCAACCCTCTTGGATTTAAAAAATGATCACAGAATTGTTCTCTGCACCTTCGAGAACCTCGGACACGTTATCCATAATGTAGTAATCATACTTTTGAGCGGCGGCCATCTTGGATTTCAAAAATGATCACAAAATCGTTCTGTGCACTCTCGAGAACCTCGGATACGATACCCATATTTTTATGATCATAATCTTGCATTGCGGCCATCTCGGATTTAAAAATGATCCCAAAATTATTTTCTGCACCCTCAAAAACCTCGGACACGATATCCATATTGCTGAAAACATAACTGTTTGCGGCAGCCTTCTTGGATTTCAAAAATGATCACAGAATTGTGCTCTGCATCCTCGAGAACCTCGGACACGATATCAATATTGCTAAAATCATAATTTTGTGCGGGGGCCATCTTGGATTTGAAAAATTATCACCAAATCGTTCTCTGCACCCTCGAGAAACTCGTGTACGATATCAATATTGATGAAAACATAATTGTTTGCGGCAACCCTCTTGGATTTCAAAAATGATCACAGAATTGTTCTCTGCACCTTCGAGAACCTCGGACACGTTATCCATAATGTAGTTATCATACTTTTGAGCGGCGGCCATCTTCGATTTGAAAAATGATCACAAAATCGTTCTCTGCACCCTCGAGAACCTCGGATACGATACCCATAATGTAGTTATCATAATTTTGAGCGGTGGCCATCTCGGATTTAAAAATGATCCCAAAAGTGTTTTCTGCACCCTCGAGAACCTCGGACACGATATCCATATTGCTGAAAACATAATTTTGTGCGGCGGCAATCTTGGATTTGGAAAATGATCCCAAAATTATTTTCTGCACCCTCGAGAACCTCTGATACGATACCCATAATGTTCTTATCATATTTTTTAAGCCGCGGCCATCTTGGATTTGAAAAATGATCACATTTCTGCTCCCTCGAAAACCTCGGATACGATACCCATAATGAAGTTATCATACTTTTGAGCGGCGGCCATCTTGGATTTGAAAAATGATCACAAAATCGTTCTCTGCACCCTCGAGAAACTCGGATACGATACACATAATGTAGTTATCATAATTTTGAGCGGCGGCCATCTTGGATTTCAAAAATGATCACAAAATCGTTCTTTGCACTCTCTAGAACCTAGGATACGATACCCATAATCTAGTTATCATACTTTTGAGTGGCGGCCATCTCGGATTTAAAAATGATCCCAAAATTGTTTTCTGCACCCTCAAGAACCTCGGACACGATATCCATATTGCTGAAAATATAATTTTGTGCGGCGGCAATCTTGGATTTGAAAAATTATCCCAAAATTATTTTCTGCACCCTCGAGAACCTCTGATAGGATACCCATAATGTACTTATCATATTTTTTAAGCCGCGGCCATCTTGGATTTGAAAAATGATCACATTTCTGCTCCCTCGAGAACCTCGGATACGATTCCCATAATGAAGTTATCATACTTTTGAGCGGCGGCCATCTTGGATTTGAAAAATGATCACAAAATCGTTCTCTGCACCCTCGAGAACCTCGGATACGATACCCATAATGTAGTTATCATAATTAAGAGTGGCGGCCATCTTGGATTTAAAAAATGATCAGAAAATCGATCTGTGCACTCTCGAGAACCTCGGATATGATACCCATAATGAAGTTATCATACTTTTGAGCGGCGACCATCTTGGATTTGAAAAATGATCATAAAATCGCTCTCTGCACTCTCGAGAACCTCGGATACGATACCCATATTTTTATGATCATTATCTTGCATTGCGGCCATCTCGGATTTAAAAATGATCCCAAAATTATTTTCTGCACCCTCGAGAACCTCGGACACGATATCTATATTGATGAAAACATAATTGTTTTCGGCAACACTCTTGGATTTCAACAATGATCACAGAATTGTTCTCTGCACCCTCGAGAACCTCGGACACGATATCCATAATGTAGTTATCATACATTTGAGCGGCGGCTATCTTCGATTTAAGAAATTATCACAAAATCGTTCTCTGCACCCACGAGAACCTCGGATACGATACCCATAATGTAGTTATCATAATTTTGAGCGGCGGCCATCTTGGATTTCAAAAATGATCACAAAATCGTTCTTTGCACTCTCTAGAACCTAGGATACGATACCCATAATCTAGTTATCATACTTTTGAGCGGCGGCCATCTCGGATTTAAAAATGATCCCAAAATTGTTTTCTGCACCCTCAAGAACCTCGGACACGATATCCATATTGCTGAAAATATAATTTTGTGCGGCGGCTATCTTGGATTTGAAAAATTATCCCAAAATTATTTTCTGCACCCTCGAGAACCTCTGATAGGATACCCATAATGTACTTATCATATTTTTTAAGCCGCGGCCATCTTGGATTTGAAAAATGATCACATTTCTGCTCCCTCGAGAACCTCGGATACGATACCCATAATGAAGTTATCATACTTTTGAGCGGCGGCCATCTTGGATTTGAAAAATGATCACAAAATCGTTCTCTGCACCCTCGAGAACCTCGGATACGATACCCATAATGTAGTTATCATAATTTTGAGTGGCGGCCATCTTGGATTTAAAAAATGATCACAAAATCGCTCTCTGCACTCTCGAGAACCTTGGATACGATACCCATATTTTTATGATCATTATCTTGCATTGCGGCCATCTCGGATTTAAAAATGATCCCAAAATTATTTTCTGCACCCTCGAGAACCTCGGACACGATATCTATATTGATGAAAACATAATTGTTTGCGGCAACACTCTTGGATTTCAACATTGATCACAGAATTGTTCTCTGCACCCTCGAGAACCTCGGACACGGTATCCATAATGTAGTTATCATACATTTGAGCGGCGGCTATCTTCGATTTAAGAAATGATCACAAAATCGTTCTTTGCACTCTCTAGAACCTAGAATACGATACCCATAATCTAGTTATCATACTTTTGAGCGGCGGCCATCTCGGATTTAAAAATGATCCCGAAATTGTTTTCTGCACCCTCAAGAACCTCGGACACGATATCCATATTGCTAAAAATATAATTTTGTGCGGCGGCAATCTTGGATTTGAAAAATGATCCCAAAATTATTTTCTGCACCCTCGAGAACCTCTGATACGATACCCATAATGTACTTATCATATTTTTTAAGCCGCGGCCATCTTGGATTTGAAAAATGATCACATTTCTGCTCCCTCGAGAACCTCGGATACGATACCCATAATGAAGTTATCATACTTTTGAGCGGCGGCCATCTTGGATTTGAAAAATGATCACAAAATCGTTCTCTGCACCCTCGAGAACCTCGGATACGATACCCATAATGTAGTTATCATACTTTTGAGCGGCGACCATCTTGGATTTGAAAAATGATCACAAAATCGCTCTCTGCACTCTCGAGAACCTCGGATACGATACCCATATTTTTATGATCATTATCTTGCATTGCGGCCATCTCGGATTTAAAAATGATCCCAAAATTATTTTCTGCACCCTCGAGAACCTCGGACACGATATCTATATTGATGAAAACATAATTGTTTGCGGCAACACTCTTGGATTTCAACATTGATCACAGAATTGTTCTCTGCACCCTCGAGAACCTATGACACGATATCCATAAAGTAGTTATCATACATTTGAGCGGCGGCTATCTTCAATTTAAGAAATGATCACAAAATCGTTCTCTGCACCCACGAGAACCTCGAATACGATACCCATAATGTAGTTATCATAATTTTGAGCGGCGGCCATCTTGGATTTCAAAAATGATCACAAAATCGTTCTTTGCACTCTCTAGAACCTAGAATACGATACCCATAATCTAGTTATCATACTTTTGAGCGGCGGCCATCTCGGATTTAAAAATGATCCCGAAATTGTTTTCTGCACCCTCAAGAACCTCGGACACGATATCCATATTGCTGAAAATATAATTTTGTGCGGCGGCAATCTTGGATTTGAAAAATGATCCCAAAATTATTTTCTGCACCCTCGAGAACCTCTGATACGATACCCATAATGTACTTATCATATTTTTTAAGCCACGGCCATCTTGGATTTGAAAAATGATCACATTTCTGCTCCCTCGAGAACCTCGGATACGATACCCATAATGTAGTTATCATACTTTTGAGCAGCGGCCATCTTGGATTTAAAAAATGATCACAAAATCGTTCTCTGCACCCACGAGAACTAAGGATACGATACCCATAATGTAGTTTAACATACTTTTGAGCGGCGGCCATCTTGGATTTCAAAAATGATCACAAAATCGTTCTGTGCACTCTCGAGAACCTCGGATACGATACCCATATTTTTGTGATCATAATCTTGCACGGCGGCCATCTTGGATTTAAAAAATGATCAGAAAATCGTTCTGTGCACTCTCGAGAACCTAGGATATGATACCCATAATGTAGTTATCATACTTTTGAGCGGCGACCATCATGGATTTGAAAAATGATCACAAAATCGCTCTCTGCACTCTCGAGAACCTCGGATACGATACCCATATTTTTATGATCATTATCTTGCATTGCGGCCATCTCGGATTTAAAAATGATCCCAAAATTATTTTCTGCACCCTCGAGAACCTCGGACACGATATCTATATTGATGAAAACATAATTGTTTGCGGCAACACTCTTGGATTTCAACAATGATCACAGAATTGTTCTCTGCACCCTCGAGAACCTCGGACACGATATCCATAATGTAGTTATCATACATTTGAGCGGCGGCTATCTTCGATTTAAGAAATGATCACAAAATCGTTCTCTGCACCCACGAGAACCTCGGATACGATACCCATAATGTAGTTATCATAATTTTGAGCGGCGGCCATCTTGGATTTCAAAAATGATCACAAAATCGTTCTTTGCACTCTCTAGAACCTAGGATACGATACCCATAATCTAGTTATCATACTTTTGAGCGGCGGCCATCTCGGATTTAAAAATGATCCCAAAATTGTTTTCTGCACCCTCAAGAACCTCGGACACGATATCCATATTGCTGCAAATATAATTTTGTGCGGCGGCAATCTTGGATTTGAAAAATTATCCCAAAATTATTTTCTGCACCCTCGAGATCCTCTGATAGGATACCCATAATGTACTTATCATATTTTTTAAGCCGCGGCCATCTTGGATTTGAAAAATGATCACATTTCTGCTCCCTCGAGAACCCCGGATACGATACCCATAATGAAGTTATCATACTTTTGAGCGGCGGCCATCTTGGATTTGAAAAATGATCACAAAATCGTTCTCTGCACCCTCGAGAACCTCGGATACGATACCCATAATGTAGTTATCATAATTTTGAGTGGCGGCCATCTTGGATTTAAAAAATGATCAGAAAATCGTTCTGTGCACTCTCGAGAACCTCGGATATGATACCCATAATGTAGTTATCATACTTTTGAGCGGCGACCATCTTGGATTTGAAAAATGATCACAAAATCGCTCTCTGCACTCTCGAGAACCTCGGATACGATACCCATATTTTTATGATCATTATCTTGCATTGCGGCCATCTCGGATTTAAAAATGATCCCAAAATTATTTTCTGCACCCTCGAGAACCTCGGACACGATATCTATATTGATGTAAACATAATTGTTTGCGGCAACACTCTTGGATTTCAACATTGATCACAGAATTGTTCTCTGCACCCTCGAGAACCTCGGACACGATATCCATAATGTAGTTATCATAAATTTGAGCGGCGGCTATCTTCGATTTAAGAAATGATCACAAAATCGTTCTATGCACCCACGAGAACCTCGGATATAATACCCATAATGTAGTTATCATAATTTTGAGCGGCGGCCATCTTGGATTTCAAAAATGATCACAAAATCGTTCTTTGCACTCTCTAGAACCTAGGATACGATACCCATAATCTAGTTATCATACTTTTGAGCGGCGGCCATCTCGGATTTAAAAATGATCCCAAAATTGTTTTCTGCACCCTCAAGAACCTCGGACACGATATCCATATTGCTGAAAATATAATTTTGTGCGGCGGCAATCTTGGATTTGAAAAATGATCCCAAAATTATTTTCTGCACCCTCGAGAACCTCTGATACGATACCCATAATGTACTTATCATATTTTTTAAGCCGCGGCCATCTTGGATTTGAAAAATGATCACATTTCTGCTCCCTCGAGAACCTCTGATACGATACTCATAATGTAGTTATCATACTTTTGAGCAGCGGCCATCTTGGATTTAAAAAATGATCACAAAATCGTTCTCTGCACCCACGAGAACTAAGGATACGATACCCATAATGTAGTTTAACATACTTTTGAGCGGCGGCCATCTTGGATTTCAAAAATGATCACAAAATCGTTCTGTGCACTCTCGAGAACCTCGGATACGATACCCATATTTTTGTGATCATAATCTTGCACGGCGGCCATCTTGGATTTAAAAAATGATCAGAAAATCGTTCTGTGCACTCTCGAGAACCTAGGATATGATACCCATAATGTAGTTATCATACTTTTGAGCGGCGACCATCATGGATTTGAAAAATGATCACAAAATCGCTCTCTGCACTCTCGAGAACCTCGGATACGATACCCATATTTTTATGATCATTATCTTGCATTGCGGCCATCTCGGATTTAAAAATGATCCCAAAATTATTTTCTGCACCCTCGAGAACCTCGGACACGATATCTATATTGATGAAAACATAATTGTTTGCGGCAACACTCTTGGATTTCAACAATGATCACAGAATTGTTCTCTGCACCCTCGAGAACCTCGGACACGATATCCATAATGTAGTTATCATACATTTGAGCGGCGGCTATCTTCGATTTAAGAAATGATCACAAAATCGTTCTCTGCACCCACGAGAACCTCGGATACGATACCCATAATGTAGTTATCATAATTTTGAGCGGCGGCCATCTTGGATTTCAAAAATGATCACAAAATCGTTCTTTGCACTCTCTAGAACCTAGGATACGATACCCATAATCTAGTTATCATACTTTTGAGCGGCGGCCATCTCGGATTTAAAAATGATCCCAAAATTGTTTTCTGCACCCTCAAGAACCTCGGACACGATATCCATATTGCTGCAAATATAATTTTGTGCGGCGGCAATCTTGGATTTGAAAAATTATCCCAAAATTATTTTCTGCACCCTCGAGATCCTCTGATAGGATACCCATAATGTACTTATCATATTTTTTAAGCCGCGGCCATCTTGGATTTGAAAAATGATCACATTTCTGCTCCCTCGAGAACCCCGGATACGATACCCATAATGAAGTTATCATACTTTTGAGCGGCGGCCATCTTGGATTTGAAAAATGATCACAAAATCGTTCTCTGCACCCTCGAGAACCTCGGATACGATACCCATAATGTAGTTATCATAATTTTGAGTGGCGGACATCTTGGATTTAAAAAATGATCAGAAAATCGTTCTGTGCACTCTCGAGAACCTCGGATATGATACCCATAATGTAGTTATCATACTTTTGAGCGGCGACCATCTTGGATTTGAAAAATGATCACAAAATCGCTCTCTGCACTCTCGAGAACCTCGGATACGATACCCATATTTTTATGATCATTATCTTGCATTGCGGCCATCTCGGATTTAAAAATGATCCCAAAATTATTTTCTGCACCCTCGAGAACCTCGGACACGATATCTATATTGATGTAAACATAATTGTTTGAGGCAACACTCTTGGATTTCAACATTGATCACAGAATTGTTCTCTGCACCCTCGAGAACCTCGGACACGATATCCATAATGTAGTTATCATAAATTTGAGCGGCGGCTATCTTCGATTTAAGAAATGATCACAAAATCGTTCTATGCACCCACGAGAACCTCGGATATAATACCCATAATGTAGTTATCATAATTTTGAGCGGCGGCCATCTTGGATTTCAAAAATGATCACAAAATCGTTCTTTGCACTCTCTAGAACCTAGGATACGATACCCATAATCTAGTTATCATACTTTTGAGCGGCGGCCATCTCGGATTTAAAAATGATCCCAAAATTGTTTTCTGCACCCTCAAGAACCTCGGACACGATATCCATATTGCTGAAAATATAATTTTGTGCGGCGGCAATCTTGGATTTGAAAAATGATCCCAAAATTATTTTCTGCACCCTCGAGAACCTCTGATACGATACCCATAATGTACTTATCATATTTTTTAAGCCGCGGCCATCTTGGATTTGAAAAATGATCACATTTCTGCTCCCTCGAGAACCTCTGATACGATACTCATAATGTATTTATCATAATTTTGAGCGGCGGCCATCTTGGATTTAAAAAATGATCACAAAATCATTCTGTGCACTCTCGAGAACCTCGGATACGATACCCATAATGTAGCTATCATACTTTTGAGCGGCGGCCATCTTGGATTTGAAAAATGATCACAAAATCGCTCTCTGCACCCTCGAGAACCTCGGATACGATAACCATAATGTAGTTATCATAATTTTGAGTGGCGGCCATCTTGGATTTAAAAAATGATCACAAAATCGTTCTGTGCACTCTCGAGAACCTTGGATATGATACCCATAATGTAGTTATCATACTTTTGAGCGGCGACAATCTTGGATTTGAAAAATGATCACAAAATCGCTCTCTGCACTCTCGAGAACCTCGGATACGATACCCATATTTTTATGATCATTATCTTGCATTGCGGCCATTTCGGATTTAAAAATGATCCCAAAATTATTTTCTGCACCCTCGAGAACCTCGGACACGATATCTATATTGATGAAAACATAATTGTTTACGGCAACCCTCTTGGATTTCAACAATGATCACAGAATTGTTCTCTGCACCCTCGAGAAACTCGGACACGATATCCATAATGTAGTTATCATACTTTTTAGCGGCGGCCATCTTCGATTTAAAAAATGATCACAAAATCGTTCTCTGCACCCACGAGAATCTCGGATACGATACCCATAATGTAGTTATCATAATATTGTGCGGCGGCCATCTTGGATTTCAAAAATGATCACAAAATCGTTCTTTGCACTCTCTAGAACCTAGGATACGATACCCATAATCTAGTTATCATACTTTTGAGTGGCGGCCATCTCGGATTTTAAAATGATCCCAAAATTATTTTCTGCACACTCGAGAACCTCGGACACGATATCTATATTGATGAAAACATAATTGTTTGCGGCAACACTCTTGGATTTCAACAATGATCACAGAATTGTTCTCTGCACCCTCGAGAACCTCGGACACGATATCCATAATGTAGTTATCATACATTTGAGCGGCGGCCATCTTCGATTTATAAAACGATCACAAAATCGTTCTCTGCACCCTCGAGAAACTCGTCTACGATATCAATATTGATGAAAACATAATTGTTTGCGGCAACCCTCTTGGATTTCAAAAATGATCACAGAATTGTTCTCTGCACCTTCGAGAACCTCGGACACGTTATCCATAATGTAGTAATCATACTTTTGAGCGGCGGCCATCTTGGATTTCAAAAATGATCACAAAATCGTTCTGTGCACTCTCGAGAACCTCGGATACGATACCCATATTTTTATGATCATAATCTTGCATTGCGGCCATCTCGGATTTAAAAATGATCCCAAAATTATTTTCTGCACCCTCAAAAACCTCGGACACGATATCCATATTGCTGAAAACATAACTGTTTGCGGCAGCCTTCTTGGATTTCAAAAATGATCACAGAATTGTGCTCTGCATCCTCGAGAACCTCGGACACGATATCAATATTGCTAAAATCATAATTTTGTGCGGGGGCCATCTTGGATTTGAAAAATTATCACCAAATCGTTCTCTGCACCCTCGAGAAACTCGTGTACGATATCAATATTGATGAAAACATAATTGTTTGCGGCAACCCTCTTGGATTTCAAAAATGATCACAGAATTGTTCTCTGCACCTTCGAGAACCTCGGACACGTTATCCATAATGTAGTTATCATACTTTTGAGCGGCGGCCATCTTCGATTTGAAAAATGATCACAAAATCGTTCTCTGCACACTCGAGAACCTCGGATACGATACCCATAATGTAGTTATCATAATTTTGAGCGGCGGCCATCTTGGATTTCAAAAATGATCACAAAATCGTTCTTTGCACTCTCTAGAACCTAGGATACGATACCCATAATATAGTTATCATACTTTTGAGCGGTGGCCATCTCGGATTTAAAAATGATCCCAAAAGTGTTTTCTGCACCCTCGAGAACCTCGGACACGATATCCATATTGCTGAAAACATAATTTTGTGCGGCGGCAATCTTGGATTTGGAAAATGATCCCAAAATTATTTTCTGCACCCTCGAGAACCTCTGATACGATACCCATAATGTTCTTATCATATTTTTTAAGCCGCGGCCATCTTGGATTTGAAAAATGATCACATTTCTGCTCCCTCGAAAACCTCGGATACGATACCCATAATGAAGTTATCATACTTTTGAGCGGCGGCCATCTTGGATTTGAAAAATGATCACAAAATCGTTCTCTGCACCCTCGAGAAACTTGGATACGATACCCATAATGTAGTTATCATAATTTTGAGCGGCGGCCATCTTGGATTTCAAAAATGATCACAAAATCGTTCTTTGCACTCTCTAGAACCTAGGATACGATACCCATAATCTAGTTATCATACTTTTGAGTGGCGGCCATCTCGGATTTAAAAATGATCCCAAAATTGTTTTCTGCACCCTCAAGAACCTCGGACACGATATCCATATTGCTGAAAATATAATTTTGTGCGGCGGCAATCTTGGATTTGAAAAATTATCCCAAAATTATTTTCTGCACCCTCGAGAACCTCTGATAGGTTACCCATAATGTACTTATCATATTTTTTAAGCCGCGGCCATCTTGGATTTGAAAAATGATCACATTTCTGCTCCCTCGAGAACCTCGGATACGATTCCCATAATGAAGTTATCATACTTTTGAGCGGCGGCCATCTTGGATTTGAAAAATGATCACAAAATCGTTCTCCGCACCCTCGAGAACCTCGGATACGATACCCATAATGTAGTTATCATAATTAAGAGTGGCGGCCATCTTGGATTTAAAAAATGATCAGAAAATCGATCTGTGCACTCTCGAGAACCTCGGATATGATACCCATAATGAAGTTATCATACTTTTGAGCGGCGACCATCTTGGATTTGAAAAATGATCACAAAATCGCTCTCTGCACTCTCGAGAACCTCGGATACGATACCCATATTTTTATGATCATTATCTTGCATTGCGGCCATCTCGGATTTAAAAATGATCCCAAAATTATTTTCTGCACCCTCGAGAACCTCGGACACGATATCTATATTGATGAAAACATAATTGTTTGCGGCAACACTCTTGGATTTCAAAAATGATCACAGAATTGTTCTCTGCACCTTCGAGAAACTCGGACACGATATCCATAATGTAGTTATCATACATTTGAGCGGCGGCCATCTTCGATTTATAATATGATCACAAAATCGTTCTCTGCACCCTCGAGAAACTCGTCTACGATATCAATATTGATGAAAACATAATTGTTTACGGCAACCCTCTTGGATTTCAACAATGATCACAGAATTGTTCTCTGCACCCTCGAGAAACTCGGACACGATATCCATAATGTAGTTATCATACTTTTTAGCGGCGGCCATCTTCGATTTAAAAAATGATCACAAAATCGTTCTTTGCACTCTCTAGAACCTAGAATACGATACCCATAATCTAGTTATCATACTTTTGAGCGGCGGCCATCTCGGATTTAAAAATGATCCCGAAATTGTTTTCTGCACCCTCAAGAACCTCGGACACGATATCCATATTGCTGAAAATATAATTTTGTGCGGCGGCAATCTTGGATTTGAAAAATGATCCCAAAATTATTTTCTGCACCCTCGAGAACCTCTGATACGATACCCATAATGTACTTATCATATTTTTTAAGCCGCGGCCATCTTGGATTTGAAAAATGATCACATTTCTGCTCCCTCGAGAACCTCGGATACGATACCCATAATGAAGTTGTCATACTTTTGAGCGGCGGCCATCTTGGATTTGAAAAATGATCACAAAATCGTTCTCTGCACCCTCGAGAACCTCGGATACGATACCCATAATGTAGTTATCATAATTTTGAGTGGCGGCCATCTTGGATTTAAAAAATGATCACAAAATCGCTCTCTGCACTCTCGAGAACCTCGGATACGATACCCATATTTTTATGATCATTATCTTGCATTGCGGCCATCTCGGATTTAAAAATGATCCCAAAATTATTTTCTGCACCCTCGAGAACCTCGGACACGATATCTATATTGATGAAAACATAATTGTTTGCGGCAACACTCTTGGATTTCAACATTGATCACAGAATTGTTCTCTGCACCCTCGAGAACCTCGGACACGATATCCATAATGTAGTTATCATACATTTGAGCGGCGGCTATCTTCGATTTAAGAAATGATCACAAAATCGTTCTCTGCACCCACGAGAACCTCGAATACGATACCCATAATGTAGTTATCATAATTTTGAGCGGCGGCCATCTTGGATTTCAAAAATGATCACAAAATCGTTCTTTGCACTCTCTAGAACCTAGAATACGATACCCATAATCTAGTTATCATACTTTTGAGCGGCGGCCATCTCGGATTTAAAAATGATCCCGAAATTGTTTTCTGCACCCTCAAGAACCTCGGACACGATATCCATATTGCTGAAAATATAATTTTGTGCGGCGGCAATCTTGGATTTGAAAAATGATCCCAAAATTATTTTCTGCACCCTCGAGAACCTTTGATACGATACCCATAATGTACTTATCATATTTTTTAAGCCGCGGCCATCTTGGATTTGAAAAATGATCACATTTCTGCTCCCTCGAGAACCTCGGATACGATACCCATAATGAAGTTATCAAACTTTTGAGCGGCGGCCATCTTGGATTTAAAAAATGATCACAAAATCGTTCTCTGCACCCTCGAGAACCTCGGATACGATACCCATAATGTAGTTATCATACTTTTGAGCGGCGACCATCTTGGATTTGAAAAATGATCACAAAATCGCTCTCTGCACTCTCGAGAACCTTGGATACGATACCCATATTTTTATGATCATTATCTTGCATTGCGGCCATCTCGGATTTAAAAATGATCCCAAAATTATTTTCTGCACCCTCGAGAACCTCGGACACGATATCTATATTGATGAAAACATAATTGTTTGCGGCAACACTCTTGGATTTCAAAAATGATCACAGAATTGTTCTCTGCACCTTCGAGAACCTCGGACACGTTATCCATAATGTAGTTATCATACATTTGAGCGGCGGCTATCTTCAATTTAAGAAATGATCACAAAATCGTTCTCTGCACCCACGAGAACCTCGAATACGATACCCATAATGTAGTTATCATAATTTTGAGCGGCGGCCATCTTGGATTTCAAAAATGATCACAAAATCGTTCTTTGCACTCTCTAGAACCTAGAATACGATACCCATAATCTAGTTATCATACTTTTGAGCGGCGGCCATCTCGGATTTAAAAATGATCCCGAAATTGTTTTCTGCACCCTCAAGAACCTCGGACACGATATCCATATTGCTGAAAATATAATTTTGTGCGGCGGCAATCTTGGATTTGAAAAATGATCCCAAAATTATTTTCTGCACCCTCGAGAACCTCTGATACGATACCCATAATGTACTTATCATATTTTTTAAGTCACGGCCATCTTGGATTTGAAAAATGATCACATTTCTGCTCCCTCGAGAACCTCGGATACGATACCCATAATGTAGTTATCATACTTTTGAGCAGCGGCCATCTTGGATTTAAAAAATGATCACAAAATCGTTCTCTGCACCCACGAGAACTAAGGATACGATACCCATAATGTAGTTTAACATACTTTTGAGCGGCGGCCATCTTGGATTTCAAAAATGATCACAAAATCGTTCTGTGCACTCTCGAGAACCTCGGATACGATACCCATATTTTTGTGATCATAATCTTGCACGGCGGCCCTATTGGATTTGAAAAATGATCACAAAATCGTTCTCAGCACACTCGAGAGCCTCGAATACGATACCCATAATGTAGTTATCATACTTTTGAGCGGCGTCCATCTTGGATTTGAAAAATGATCACAAAATCGCTCTCTGCACCCTCGAGAACCTCGGACACTATATCCATATTGCTGAAAACATAATTGTTTGCGGCAGCCCTCTTGGATTTCAATAATGATCACAGAATTGTTCTCTGCATCCTCGAGAACCTCGGACACGATATCCATTTTGCTGAAAACATAATTGTTTGCGGCAGCCCTCTTGGATTTCAAAAATGATCACAGAATCGTTCTCTACACCCTCAAGAACCTCGGATGAGACACCAATAATGTAGTTATCATACTTTTGAGGGGCGGCCATCTTCGATTTGAAAAATGATCACAAAATCGTTTTTTGCACTCTCTAGAACCTAGGATACGATACCCATAATCTAGTTATCAAACTTTTGAGCGGCGGCCATCTCGGATTTAAAAATGATCCCAAAATTGTTTTCTGCACCCTCAAGAACCTCGGACACGATATCCATATTGCTGAAAATATAATTTTGTGCGGCGGCAATCTTGGATTTGAAAAATTAACCCAAAATTATTTTCTGCACCCTCGAGAACCTCTGATAGGATACCCATAATGTACTTATCATATTTATTAAGCCGCGGCCATCTTGGATTTGAAAAATGATCACATTTCTGCTCCCTCGAGAACCTCGGATACGATACCCATAATGAAGTTATCATACTTTTGAGCGGCGGCCATCTTGGATTTGAAAAATGATCACAAAATCGTTCTCTGCACCTTCGAGAACTTAGGATACGATACCCATTATCTAGTTATCATACATTTGAGCGGCGGCCATCTTGGATTTGAAAAATGATCACAAAATCGCTCGCTGCACCCTCGAGAACCTCGGATACGATACCCATAATGTATTTATCATAATTTTGAGCGGCGGCCATCTTGGATTTAAAAAATGATCACAGAATTGTTCTCTGCACCTTCGAGAACCTCGGACACTTTATCCATAATGTAGTTATCATACTTTTGAGCGGCGGCCATCTTGGATTTGAAAAATGATCACAAAATCGCTCTCTGCACCCTCGAGAACCTCGGATATGATACCCATAATGTAGTTATCATACTTTTGAGCGGCGACCATCTTGCATTTGAAAAATGATCACAAAATCGCTCTCTGCACTCTCGAGAACCTCGGATACGATACTTATTTTTTTATGATCATTATCTTGCATTGCGGCCATCTCGGATTTAAAAATGATCCCAAAATTATTTTCTGCACCCTCGAGAACCTCGGACACGATATCTATATTGATGAAAACATAATTGTTTGCGGCAACCCTCTTGGATTTCAACAGTGATCACAGAATTGTTCTCTGCACCTTCGAGAACCTCGGACACGATATCCATAATGTAGTTATCATACTTTTGAGCGGCGGCCATCTTCTATTTAAAAAATGATCACAAAATCGTTCTCTGCACCCACGAGAACCTCGGATACGATACCCATAATGTAGTTATCATAATTTTGAGCGGTGGCCATCTTGGATTTCAAAAATGATCACAAAATCGTTCTTTGCACTCTCTAGAACCTAGGATACGATACCCATAATCTAGTTATCATACTTTTGAGTGGCGGCCATCTCGGATTTAAAAATGATCCCAAAATTGTTTTCTGCACCCTCAAGAACCTCGGACACGATATCCATATTGCTGAAAATATAATTTTGTGCGGCGGCAATCTTGGATTTGAAAAATTATCCCAAAATTATTTTCTGCACCCTCGAGAACCTCTGATACGATACCCATAATGTTCTTATAATTTTTTTTAAGCCGCGGCCATCTTGGATTTGAAAAATGATCACATTTCTGCTCCCTCGAGAACCTCGGATACGATACCCATAATGAAGTTATCATACTTTTGAGCGGCGGCCATCTTGGATTTGCAAAATGATCACAAAATCGTTCTCTGCACCCTCGAGAACCTAGGATACGATACCCATAATCTAGTTATCATACATTTGAGCGGCGGTCATCTTGGATTTGAAAACTGATCACAAAATCGCTTGCTGCACCCTCGAGAACCTCGGATACGATACCCATAATGTATTTATCATAATTTTGAGCGGCGGCCATCTTGGATTTGAAAAATGATCACATTTCTGCTCCCTCGAGAACCTCGGATACGATACCCATAATGAAGTTATCATACTTTTGAGCGGCGGCCATCTTGGATTTGAAAAATGATCACAAAATCGTTCTCTGCACCCTCGAGAACTTAGGATACGATACCCATAATCTAGTTATCATACATTTGAGCGGCGGCCATCTTGGATTTCAAAAATGATCACAAAATCGTTCTGTGCACTCTCGAGAACCTCGGATACGATACCCATATTTTGATGATCATAATCTTGCATTGCGGCCATCTCGGATTTAAAAATGATCCCAAAATTATTTTCTGCACCCTCAAAAACTTCGAACACGATATCCATATTGCTGAAAACATAACTGTTTGCGGCAGCCTTCTTGGATTTCAAAAATGATCACAGAATTGTGCTCTGCATCCTCGAGAACCTCGGACACGATATCAATATTGCTAAATTCATAATTTTGTGCGGGGGCCATCTTGGATTTGAAAAATTATCACCAAATCGTTCTCTGCACCCTCGAGAAACTCGTGTACGATATCAATATTGATGAAAACATAATTGTTTGCGGCAACCCTCTTGGATTTCAAAAATGATCACAGAATTGTTCTCTGCACCTTCGAGAACCTCGGACACGTTATCCATAATGTAGTTATCATACTTTTGAGCAGCGGCCATCTTCGATTTGAAAAATGATCACAAAATCGTTCTCTGCTCCCTCGAGAACCTCGGATACGATACCCATAATGTAGTTATCATAATTTTGAGCGGCGGCCATCTTGGATTTCAAAAATGATCACAAAATCGTTCTTTGCACTCTCTAGAACCTAGGATACGATACCCATATTTTAATGATCATAATCTTGCATTGCGGCCATCTCGGATTTAAAAATGATCCCAAAATTATTTTCTGCACCCTGAAAAACCTCGAACACGATATCCATATTGCTGAAAACATAACTGTTTGCGGCAGCCTTCTTGGATTTCAAAAATGATCCCAGAATTGTGCTCTGCATCCTCGAGAACCTCGGACACGATATCAATATTGCTAAAATCATAATTTTGTGCGGGGGCCATCTTGGATTTGAAAAATTATCACCAAATCGTTCTCTGCACCCTAGAGAAACTCGTGTACGATATCAATATTGATGAAAACATAATTGTTTGCGGCAACCCTCTTGGATTTCAAAAATGACCACAGAATTGTTCTCTGCACCTTCTAGAACCTCGGACACGTTATCCATAATGTAGTTATCATACTTTTGAGCGGCGACCATCTTGGATTTGAAAAACGATCACAAAATCGCTCTCTGCACTCTCGAGAACCTCGGATACGATACCCATATTTTTATGATCATTATCTTGCATTGCGGCCATCTCCGATTTAAAAATGATCCCAAAATTATTTTCTGCACCCTCGAGAACCTCGGACACGATATCTATATTGATGAAAACATAATTGTTTGCGGCAACCCTCTTGGATTTCAACAATGATCACAGAATTGTTCTCTTTACCCTCGAGAACCTCGGACACGATATCCGTAATGTAGTTATCATACTTTTGAGCGGCGGCCATCTTCGATTTAAAAAATGATCACAAAATCGTTCTCTGCACCAACGAGAACCTCGGATACGATACCCATAATGTAGTTATCACAATTTTGAGCGGCGGCCATCTTGGATTTCAAAAATGATCACAAAATCGTTCTTTGCACTCTCTAGAACCTAGGATACGATACCCATAATCTAGTTATTATACTTTTGAGTGGCGGCCATCTCGGATTTAAAAATGATCCCAAAATTGTTTTCTGCACCCTCAAGAACCTCGGACACGATATCCATATTGCTGAAAATATAATTTTGTGCGGCGGCAATCTTGGATTTGAAAAATGATCCCAAAATTATTTTCTGCACCCTCGAGAACCTCTGATAGGATAACCATAATGTACTTATCATATTTTTTAAGCCGCGGCCATCTTGGATTTGAAAAATGATCACATTTTGCTCCCTCGAGAACCTCGGATACGATACCCATAATGAAGTTATCATACTTTTGAGCGGCGGCCATCTTGGATTTGAAAAATGATCACAAAATCGTTCTCTGCACCCTCGAGAACTTAGGATACGATACCCATAATCTAGTTAACATACATTTGAGCGGCGGCCATCTTGGATTTCAAAAATGATCACAAAATCGTTCTGTGCACTCTCGAGAACCTCGGATACGATACCCATATTTTAATGATCATAATCTTACATTGCGGCAATCTCGGATTTAAAAATGATCCCAAAATTATTTTCTGCACCCTCAAAAACCTCGAACACGATATCCATATTGCTGAAAACATAACTGTTTGCGGCAGCCTTCTTGGATTTGAAAAATGATCCCAAAATTATTTTCTGCACCCTCGAGAACCTCTGATACGATACCCATAATGTACTTATCATATTTTTTAAGCCGCGGCCATCTTGGATTTGAAAAATGATCACATTTCTGCTCCCTCGAGAACCTCGGATACGATACCCATAATGTAGTTATCATACTTTTGAGCGGCGGCAATCTTGGATTTGAAAAATGATCACAAAATCGTTCTGTGCACTCTCGAGAACCTCGGATATGATACCCATAATGTAGTTATCATAATTTTGAGTGGCGGCCATCTTGGATTTAAAAAATGATCACAAAATCGTTCTGTGCACTCTCGAGAACCTCGGATATGATACCCATAATGTAGTTATCATACTTTTGAGCGGCGACCATCTTGGATTTGAAAAACGATCACAAAATCGCTCTCTGCACTCTCGAGAACCTCGGATACGATACCCATATTTTTATGATCATTATCTTACATTGCGGCCATCTCGGATTTAAAAATGATCCCAAAATTATTTTCTGCACCCTCGAGAACCTAGGACACGATATCTATATTGATGAAAACATAATTGTTTGCGGCAACCCTCTTGGATTTCAACAATGATCACAGAATTGTTCTCTGCACCCTCGAGAACCTCGGACACGATATCCATAATGTAGTTATCATACTTTTGAGCGGCGGCCATCTTCGATTTAAAAAATGATCAAAAAATCGTTCTCTGCACCAACGAGAACCTCGGATACGATACCCCTAAATGTAGTTATCATAATTTTGAGCGGCGGCCATCTTGGATTTCAAAAGTGATCACAAAATCGTTCTTTGCACTCTCTAGAACCTAGGATACGATACCCATAATCTAGTTATCATACTTTTGAGTGGCAGACATCTTGGATTTAAAAATGATCCCAAAATTGTTTTCTGCACCCTCAAGAACCTCGGACACGATATCCATATTGCTGAAAATATAATTTTGTGCGGCGGCAATCTTGGATTTGAAAAATGATCCCAAAATTATTTTCTGCACCCTCGAGAACCTCTGATAGGATACCCATATAGTACTTATCATATTTTTTAAGCCGCGGCCATCTTGGATTTGAAAAATGATCACATTTCTGCTCCCTCGAGAACCTCGGATACGATACCCATAATGAAGTTATCATACTTTTGAGCGGCGGCCATCTTGGATTTGAAAAATGATCACAAAATCGTTCTCTGCACCCTCGAGAACTTAGGATACGATACCCATAATCTAGTTATCATACATTTGAGCGGCGGCCATCTTGGATTTCAAAAATGATCACAAAATCGTTCTGTGCACTCTCGAGAACCTCGGATACGATACCCATATTTTGATGATCATAATCTTGCATTGCGGCCATCTCGGATTTAAAAATGATCCCAAAATTATTTTCTGCACCCTCAAAAACTTCGAACACGATATCCATATTGCTGAAAACATAACTGTTTGCGGCAGCCTTCTTGGATTTCAAAAATGATCACAGAATTGTGCTCTGCATCCTCGAGAACCTCGGACACGATATCAATATTGCTAAATTCATAATTTTGTGCGGGGGCCATCTTGGATTTGAAAAATTATCACCAAATCGTTCTCTGCACCCTCGAGAAACTCGTGTACGATATCAATATTGATGAAAACATAATTGTTTGCGGCAACCCTCTTGGATTTCAAAAATGATCACAGAATTGTTCTCTGCACCTTCGAGAACCTCGGACACGTTATCCATAATGTAGTTATCATACTTTTGAGCAGCGGCCATCTTCGATTTGAAAAATGATCACAAAATCGTTCTCTGCACCCTCGAGAACCTCGGATACGATACCCATAATGTAGTTATCATAATTTTGAGCGGCGGCCATCTTGGATTTCAAAAATGATCACAAAATCGTTCTTTGCACTCTCTAGAACCTAGGATACGATACCCATATTTTAATGATCATAATCTTGCATTGCGGCCATCTCGGATTTAAAAATGATCCCAAAATTATTTTCTGCAACCTGAAAAACCTCGAACACGATATCCATATTGCTGAAAACATAACTGTTTGCGGCAGCCTTCTTGGATTTCAAAAATGATCCCAGAATTGTGCTCTGCATCCTCGAGAACCTCGGACACGATATCAATATTGCTAAAATCATAATTTTGTGCGGGGGCCATCTTGGATTTGAAAAATTATCACCAAATCGTTCTCTGCACCCTCGAGAAACTCGTGTACGATATCAATATTGATGAAAACATAATTGTGTGCGGCAACCCTCTTGGATTTCAAAAATGACCACAGAATTGTTCTCTGCACCTTCTAGAACCTCGGACACGTTATCCATAATGTAGTTATCATACTTTTGAGCGGCGGCCATCTTCGATTTGAAAAATGATCACAAAATCGTTCTCTGCACCCTCGAGAACCTCGGATACGATACCCATAATGTAGTTATCATAATTTTGAGCGGCGGCCATCTTGGATTTCAAAAATGATCACAAAATCGTTCTTTGCACTCTATAGAACCTAGGATACGATACCCATAATATAGTTATCATACTTTTGAGCGGCGGCCATCTTGGATTTGAAAAATGATCACAAAATCGCTCTCTGCACCCTCGAGAACCTCGGATACTATACCCATAATGTAGTTATCATACTTTTGTGCGGCGGCCATCTTGGATTTCAAAAATGGTCACAAAATCGTTCTGTGCACTCTCGAGAACCTCGGATATGATATCCATAATGTAGTTATCATACTTTTGAGCGGCGACCATCCTGGATTTGAAAAACGATCACAAAATCGCTCTCTGCACTCTCGAGAACCTCGGATACGATACCCATATTTTTATGATCATTATCTTGCATTGCGGCCATCTCCGATTTAAAAATGATCCCAAAATTATTTTCTGCACCCTCGAGAACCTCGGACACGATATCTATATTGATGAAAACATAATTGTTTGCGGCAACCCTCTTGGATTTCAACAATGATCACAGAATTGTTCTCTTTACCCTCGAGAACCTCGGACACGATATCCGTAATGTAGTTATCATACTTTTGAGCGGCGGCCATCTTCAATTTAAAAAATGATCACAAAATCGTTCTCTGCACCAACGAGAACCTCGGATACGATACCCATAATGTAGTTATCACAATTTTGAGCGGCGGCCATCTTGGATTTCAAAAATGATCACAAAATCGTTCTTTGCACTCTCTAGAACCTAGGATACGATACCCATATTTTAATGATCATAATCTTGCATTGCGGCCATCTCGGATTTAAAAATGATCCCAAAATTATTTTCTGCAACCTGAAAAACCTCGAACACGATATCCATATTGCTGAAAACATAACTGTTTGCGGCAGCCTTCTTGGATTTCAAAAATGATCCCAGAATTGTGCTCTGCATCCTCGAGAACCTCGGACACGATATCAATATTGCTAAAATCATAATTTTGTGCGGGGGCCATCTTGGATTTGAAAAATTATCACCAAATCGTTCTCTGCACCCTCGAGAAACTCGTGTACGATATCAATATTGATGAAAACATAATTGTGTGCGGCAACCCTCTTGGATTTCAAAAATGACCACAGAATTGTTCTCTGCACCTTCTAGAACCTCGGACACGTTATCCATAATGTAGTTATCATACTTTTGAGCGGCGGCCATCTTCGATTTGAAAAATGATCACAAAATCGTTCTCTGCACCCTCGAGAACCTCGGATACGATACCCATAATGTAGTTATCATAATTTTGAGCGGCGGCCATCTTGGATTTCAAAAATGATCACAAAATCGTTCTTTGCACTCTATAGAACCTAGGATACGATACCCATAATATAGTTATCATACTTTTGAGCGGCGGCCATCATGGATTTGAAAAATGATCACAAAATCGCTCTCTGCACCCTCGAGAACCTCGGACACGATATCCATAATGTAGTTATCATACTTTTGAGCGGCGGCCATCTTCGATTTAAAAAATGATCAAAAAATCGTTCTCTGCACCAACGAGAACCTCGGATACGATACCCCTAAATGTAGTTATCATAATTTTGAGCGGCGGCCATCTTGGATTTCAAAAGTGATCACAAAATCGTTCTTTGCACTCTCTAGAACCTAGGATACGATACACATAATCTAGTTATCATACTTTTGAGTGGCAGACATCTCGGATTTAAAAATGATCCCAAAATTGTTTTCTGCACCCTCAAGAACCTCGGACACGATATCCATATTGCTGAAAATATAATTTTGTGCGGCGGCAATCTTGGATTTGAAAAATGATCCCAAAATTATTTTCTGCACCCTCGAGAACCTCTGATAGGATACCCATATAGTACTTATCATATTTTTTAATAATAATAATAATAATAATAATAATAAATATTTATTTCAAGTAACATAGACTCATATTGTTAGTAATACAAAGCTTATATCTATGTTAGTAAATTAACCTGAAAAACACTAAGTACCTAATTATTAAGTATGTAGGTCATCGCTGCACCATTCCATTAGAAACGGCGCAGCAATGATTTACATATACACAGTCCAATCGACTGGCAATCAATTTCAGAATGCTGTTGGAACTGCTCCGCAATCTACGCACCAGGGATCCGCATCTTTTACGCATTGTCGCATAAAAACAATCAACTTGCGCCGCCGCAAACATCCCTGATGCGCTGCAATACCGGGGCAGCCCCATCAGCACCCTGAAGGCATTGTTATACTGGACACGGAGAGCGCTGTACGATTTTGTGGAGTACTTGACCCACAGGTTGCACGTGTAAAAAGATGTACAATAGGCTCTAAACAAAGTTATCTTTACATTGGTGGAACAACGTGCAAACCTGCGAGCCAGCATATTCGCTCTCACTGACACTGCTCTCCGTTCCCTCTCGATGTCAGTATCGTCTTTGAGGTCAGGGGTCAACATATGCCCTAGATATTTATATTGATACACTCTTTCTAGTGCATTTCCATTTAGAAAGATGGGTGGAACTTTCTTCGGTGTTTTGCCCATGGCCTCAAAGACCATTACCACACTTTTCTTTACATTATAAGTAAGACCGTGTTTTTCCACAAAAGCTTCACAAATCGCCAACAGTTTTCTCAGGCCACAAACCGACGCACTCAACAGCACCATGTCATCAGCGTAGCTAATGTTATTCAAACAAACCCCATCTATGTAACAGCCGGTCCTGGTGCTGCTGAGCTCGCCGAGCAACTCGTTCACATATAGGCTGAAGAGCGTAGGTGAAGTCAAACCCCCCTGCCTCACCCCGCACTCCAACAAATACGGACGTGATAATACGCCCGCCCATCGCACGCTGTTGACCTGGTTTCCATACCAATATTTGAAAATATTGATGAGTTCCAGTGGAACTTTAATTCCTTCCAGTTTTCTCCATAAGATATCATAAGATACCAGGTCAAAAGCCTTGGATAGGTCCAGAAAGCAGGCGTAAATTGGAGTCTTACGCTTCGTATAGTATGTGACAGCATGCTTAAGACCAAGCACAGCGCTCTCCGTCGACACTCCAGGTTGAAATCCAAACTGGTTGTCATGTGGCCTAAATAACTTATTCAGTTGGTTATTAAGCATGCTGTCAAACACCTTCGAGATGACCGTTGCCAATGAGATAGGCCTATAGTTGTTTTTGTCCGCTAAGTCGCCGGTTTTGTTTTTCACAATAGGTACAACTATAGTCCTCATCATCTCACTAGGCATAAAACTGTGGCTCATACAAATATTATAGAGCATTGTGAGCACTCTGGGTAAGTGTGGCCCAGCATACTGTAGATGCTCAATGCTGAGACCATCATGACCTGGAGATTTTCCTCTGGTCATATGCTTAATTGTGTGAGCAACGTCTTTACACTTAAATTGAATTTCCATTTCAATACTGGCCTCAACATCAAGCATCGTTTGTGAAGGACCCCGGGGTGATTTAACTACGAAGTGCTCCATGAAAAGATCGGAAATCTTGTCTGGCTCACACACGCCACCAACGCTCACAGGCAGTGACGGTTTGTTATTCATTTTATTTGTATGTTTCCAAAATCCGCGAAAATCGTTTTTTGAGTGATGCGAGGCTAGAATATCCAACTTAATTTGCTCTTCATGGTTTTGGCACCATTTCAAACGAGATTTGAAAATTTTTCTAGCCTCACACATTTCTCTATAAATAATTCCCGAAGTTGGTTTACCGTACCACGACCATAACAAAAATTTTTGCCTGGCCATCCCGTGAGCTTCGGCTACGTGCTTATTCCAACCAAGGACCTTCTTTCTTTTTACGCGCCTAGTGCTCTCTCGACCTACCAGTGACGATTCTATCAAGGCCTGAACGATGTTGCTGTACAACTGAGTTATTACATCTCTATGCCTGATGTCACTGCATGTACGATCACAGCAACCGTGAAGCTCCTGTGGGAAGTTAATCATCCTCAGCCTCTCGTGACATTCCCTCTGGTATGTGTCTATTTGATGTTGATTTCGCTCACCCCAGTAAATCTCATTTAAATAGGTATTACAATCCGCTCTCTTAGGTATCAAAACGTCAATATTACATTCCACTACCAGAGGGAAATGATCCGACCACAACACATCGTATAGAGAACTCGAGAACCTCTGATAGGATACCCATATAGTACTTATCATATTTTTTAAGCCGCGGCCATCTTGGATTTGAAAAATGATCACATTTCTGCTCCCTCGAGAACCTCGGATACGATACCCATAATGAAGTTATCATACTTTTGAGCGGCGGCCATCTTGGATTTGAAAAATGATCACAAAATCGTTCTCTGCACCCTCGAGAACTTAGGATACGATACCCATAATCTAGTTATCATACATTTGAGCGGCGGCCATCTTGGATTTCAAAAATGATCACAAAATCGTTCTGTGCACTCTCGAGAACCTCGGATACGATACCCATATTTTGATGATCATAATCTTGCATTGCGGCCATCTCGGATTTAAAAATGATCCCAAAATTATTTTCTGCACCCTCAAAAACTTCGAACACGATATCCATATTGCTGAAAACATAACTGTTTGCGGCAGCCTTCTTGGATTTCAAAAATGATCACAGAATTGTGCTCTGCATCCTCGAGAACCTCGGACACGATATCAATATTGCTAAATTCATAATTTTGTGCGGGGGCCATCTTGGATTTGAAAAATTATCACCAAATCGTTGTCTGCACCCTCGAGAAACTCGTGTACGATATCAATATTGATGAAAACATAATTATTTGCGGCAACCCTCTTGGATTTCAAAAATGATCACAGAATTGTTCTCTGCACCTTCGAGAACCTCGGACACGTTATCCATAATGTAGTTATCATACTTTTGAGCAGCGGCCATCTTCGATTTGAAAAATGATCACAAAATCGTTCTCTGCACCCTCGAGAACCTCGGATACGATACCCATAATGTAGTTATCATAATTTTGAGCGGCGGCCATCTTGGATTTCAAAAATGATCACAAAATCGTTCTTTGCACTCTCTAGAACCTAGGATACGATACCCATATTTTAATGATCATAATCTTGCATTGCGGCCATCTCGGATTTAAAAATGATCCCAAAATTATTTTCTGCAACCTGAAAAACCTCGAACACGATATCCATATTGCTGAAAACATAACTGTTTGCGGCAGCCTTCTTGGATTTCAAAAATGATCCCAGAATTGTGCTCTGCATCCTCGAGAACCTCGGACACGATATCAATATTGCTAAAATCATAATTTTGTGCGGGGGCCATCTTGGATTTGAAAAATTATCACCAAATCGTTCTCTGCACCCTCGAGAAACTCGTGTACGATATCAATATTGATGAAAACATAATTGTGTGCGGCAACCCTCTTGGATTTCTAAAATGACCACAGAATTGTTCTCTGCACCTTCTAGAACCTCGGACACGTTATCCATAATGTAGTTATCATACTTTTGAGCGGCGGCCATCTTCGATTTGAAAAATGATCACAAAATCGTTCTCTGCAACCTCGAGAACCTCGGATACGATACCCATAATGTAGTTATCATAATTTTGAGCGGCGGCCATCTTGGATTTCAAAAATGATCACAAAATCGTTCTTTGCACTCTATAGAACCTAGGATACGATACCCATAATATAGTTATCATACTTTTGAGCGGCGGCCATCTTGGATTTGAAAAATGATCACAAAATCGCTCTCTGCACCCTCGAGAACCTCGGATACGATACCCATAATGTAGTATCCATATTGCTGAAAACATAACTGTTTGCGGCAGCCTTCTTGGATTTCAAAAATGATCACAGAATTGTGCTCTGCATCCTCGAGAACCTCGGACACGATATCAATATTGCTAAAATCATAATTTTGTGTGGGGGCCATCTTGGATTTGAAAAATTATCACCAAATCGTTCTCTGCACCCTCGAGAAACTCGTGTACGATATCAATATTGATGAAAACATAATTGTTTGCGGCAACCCTCTTGGATTTCAAAAATGATCACAAAATCGCTCTCTGCACCCTCGAGAACCTCGGATACGATACCCATAATGTAGTTATCATAATTTTGAGTGGCGCCCATCTTGGATTTCAAAAAATGATCACAAAATCGTTCTGTGCACTCTCGAGAACCTCGGATATGATACCCATAATGTAGTTATCATACTTTTGAGCGGCGACCGTCTTGGATTTGAAAAATGATCACAAAATCGCTCTCTGCACCCTCGAGAACCTCGGATACGATACCCATAATGAAGTAATCATAATTTTGAGCGGCGGCCATCTTGGATTTGAAAAATGATCACAAAATCGCTCTCTGCACTCTCGAGAACCTCGGATACGATACCCATATTTTTATGATCATTATCTTGCATTGCGGCCATCTCGGATTTAAAAATGATCCCAAAATTATTTTCTGCACCCTCGAAAACCTCGGACACGATATCTATATTGATGAAAACATAATTGTTTGCGGCAACACACTGGATTTCAACAATGATCACAGAATTGTTCTCTGCACCCTCGAGAACCTCGGACACGATATCCATAATGTAGTTATCATACTTTTGAGCGGCGACCATCTTGGATTTGAAAAATGATCACAAAATCGCTCTCTGCACTCTCGAGAACCTCGGATACGATACCCATATTTTTATGATCATTATCTTGCATTGCGGCCATCTCGGATTTAAAAATGATCCCAAAATTATTTTCTGCACCCTCGAGAACCTCGGACACGATATCTATATTGATGAAAACATAATTGTTTGCGGCAACACTCTTGGATTTCAACAATGATCACAGAATTGTTCTCTGCACCCTCGAGTACCTCGGACACGATATCCATAATGTAGTTATCATACTTTTGAGCGGCGGCGATCTTCGATTTAAAAAATGATCACAAAATCGTTCTCTGCACCCACGAGAACCTCGGATATGATACCCATAATTGAGTTATCATAATTTTGAACGGCGGCCATCTTGGATTTCAAAAATGATCACAAAATCGTTCTTTGCACTCTCTAGAACCTAGGATACGATACCCATAATCTAGTTATCATACTTTTGAGCGGCGGCCATCTCGGATTTAAAAATGATCCCAAAATTGTTTTCTGCACCCTCAAGAACCTCGGACACGATATCCATATTGCTGAAAGTATAATTTTGTGCGGCGGCAATCTTGGATTTGAAAAATGATCCCAAAATTATTTTCTGCACCCTCGAGAACCTCTGATACGATACCCATAATGTACTTATCATATTTTTTAAGCCGCGGCCATCTTGGATTTGAAAAATGATCACATTTCTGCTCCCTCGAGAACCTCGGATACGATACCCATAATGAAGTTATCATACTTTTGAGCGGCGGCCATCTTGGATTTGAAAAATGATTACAAAATCGCTCTCTGCACCCTCGAGAACCTCGGATACGATTCCCATAATGTATTTATCATAATTTTGAGCGGCGGCCATCTTGGATTTAAAAAATGATCACAAAATCGTTCTGTGCACTCTCAAGAACCTCGGATACGATACCCATAATGTAGTTATCATACTTTTGAGCGGCGGCCATCTTGGATTTGAAAAATGATCACAAAATCGCTCTCTGCACCCTCGAGAACCTCGGATACGATACCCATATTGTAGTTATCATAATTTTAAGCGGCGGCCATCTTGAATTTGAAAAATGATAACAAAATCGTTCTCTGCACCCTCGAGAACCTAGTATACGATACCCATAATCTTGTTATCATACTTTTGAGCGGCGGCCATCTTGGATTTGAAAAATGATCACAAAATCGCTCTCTGCACCCTCGAGAACCTCGGATACGATACCCATAATTAAGTAATCATAATTTTGAGCGGCGGCCATCTTGGATTTGAAAAATGATCACAAAATCGCTCTCTGCACCCTCGAGAACCTCGGATACGATACCCATAATCTTGTTATCATACTTTTGAGCGGCGTCCATCTTGGATTTGAAAAATTATCACAAAATCGAACTCTGCACCCTCGAGAACCTCGGATACGATACCCATAATGTAGTTATCATAATTTTGAGCGGCGGCCGTCTTGGATTTAAAAAATGATCACAAAATCGTTCTGTGCACTCTCGAGAACCTCGGATATGATACCCATCATTATGGGTAGTAGTTATCATACTTTTGAGCGACGACCAACTTGGATTTGAAAAATGATCACAAAATCGATCTCTGCACTCTCGAGAACCTCGAATACGATACCCATATTGCTGAAAACATAATGTTGTGCGGCGGCAATCTTGGATTTGAAAAATGATCCCAAAATTATTTTCTGCACCCTCGAGAACCTCTGATACGATACCCATAATGTACTTATCATATTTTTTAAGCCGCGGCCATCTTGGATTTGAAAAATGATCACAAAATCGTTCTCTGCACCCTCGAGAACCTTGGATACGATACCCATAATGTAGTTATCATACTTTTGAGCGGCGGCCATCTTGGATTTGAAAAATGATCACAAAATCGTTCTCTGCACCCTCGAGAACCTTGGATACGATACCCATAATGTAGTTATCATAATTTTGAGCGGCGGCCATCTTGGATTTAAAAAATGATCACAAAATCGTTCTGTGCACTCTCGAGAACCTAGGATACGATACCCATAATCTAGTTATCATACTTTTGAGCGGCGGCTATCTTCGATTTAAGAAATGATCACAAAATCGTTCTCTGCACCCACGAGAACCTCGGATACGATACCCATAATGTAGTTATCATACTTTTGAGCGGCGGCCATCTTGGATTTCAAAAATGATCACAAAATCGTTCTTTGCACTCTCTAGAACCTAGGATACGATACCCATAATCTAGTTATCATACTTTTGAGCGGCGGCCATCTCGGATTTAAAAATGATCACAAAATTGTTCTCTGCACCCTCAAGAACCTCGGACACGATATCCATATTGCTGAAAATATAATTTTGTGCGGCGGCTATCTTGGATTTGAAAAATTATCCCAAAATTATTTTCTGCACCCTCGAGAACCTCTGATAGGATACCCATAATGTACTTATCATATTTTTTAAGCCACGGCCATCTTGGATTTGAAAAATGATCACATTTCTGCTCCCTCGAGAACCTCGGATACGATACCCATAATGAAGTTATCATACTTTTGAGCGGCGGCCATCTTGGATTTGAAAAATGATCACAAAATCGTTCTCTGCACCCTCGAGAACTTAGGATACGATACCCATAATCTAGTTATCATACATTTGAGCGGCGGCCATCTTGGATTTGAAAAATGATTACAAAATCGCTTCTGCACCCTCGAGAACCTCGGATACGATACCCATAATGTATTTATCATAATTTTGAGCGGCGGCCATCTTGGATTTAAAAAATGATCACAAAATCGTTCTGTGCACTCTCGAGAACCTCGGATACGATACCCATTATGTAGTTATCATACTTTTGAGCGGCGGCCATCTTGGATTTGAAAAATGATCACAAAATCGCTCTCTGCACCCTCGAGAACCTCGGATACGATACCCATAATGTAGTTATCATAATTTTGAGCGGCGGCCATCTTGGATTTGAAAAATGATAACAAAATCGTTCTCTGCACCCTCGAGAACCTAGTATACGATACCCATAATCTTGTTATCATACTTTTGAGCGGCGGCCATCTTGGATTTGAAAAATGATCACAAAATCGCTCTCTGCACCCTCGAGAACCTCGGATACGATACCCATAATGTAGTTATCATAATTTTGAGTGGCGGCCATCTTGGATTTGAAAAATGATCACAAAATCGCTCTCTGCACCCTCGAGAACCTCGGATACGATACCCATAATGTAGTTATCATAATTTTGAGCGGCGGCCGTCTTGGATTTAAAAAATGATCACAAAATCGTTCTGTGCACTCTCGAGAACCTCGGATATGATACCCATCATTATGGGTAGTAGTTATCATACTTTTGAGCGACGACCAACTTGGATTTGAAAAATGATCACAAAATCGATCTCTGCACTCTCGAGAACCTCGAATACGATACCCATATTGCTGAAAACATAATGTTGTGCGGCGGCAATCTTGGATTTGAAAAATGATCCCAAAATTATTTTCTGCACCCTCGAGAACCTCTGATACGATACCCATAATGTACTTATCATATTTTTTAAGCCGCGGCCATCTTGGATTTGAAAAATGATCACAAAATCGTTCTCTGCACCCTCGAGAACCTTGGATACGATACCCATAATGTAGTTATCATATTTTTGAGCGGCGGCCATCTTGGATTTGAAAAATGATCACAAAATCGCTCTCTGCACCCTCGAGAACCTCGGATACGATACCCATAATGAATTTATAATAATTTTGAGCGGCGGCCATCTTGGATTTAAAAAATGATCACAAAATCGTTCTGTGCACTCTCGAGAACCTCGGATATGATACCCATAATGTAGTTATCATACTTTTGAGCGGCGACCATCTTGAATTTGAAAAATGATCACAAAATCGCTCTCTGCACTCTCGAGAACCTCGGATACGATACCCATATTTTTATGATCATAATCTTGCATTGCGGCCATCTCGGATTTAAAAATGATCCCAAAATTATTTTCTGCACCCTCAAAAACCTCGGACACGATATCCATATTGCTGAAAACATAACTGTTTGCGGAAGCCTTCTTGGATTTCAAAAATGATCCCAGAATTGTGCTCTGCATCCTCGAGAACCTCGGACACGATATCAATATTGCTAAAATCATAATTTTGTGCGGGGGCCATCTTGGATTTGAAAAATTATCACCAAATCGTTCTCTGCACCCTCGAGAAACTCGTGTACGATATCAATATTGATGAAAACATAATTGTGTGCGGCAACCCTCTTGGATTTCAAAAATGACCACAGAATTGTTCTCTGCACCTTCTAGAACCTCGGACACGTTATCCATAATGTAGTTATCATACTTTTGAGCGGCGGCCATCTTGGATTTGAAAAATGATCACAAAATCGTTCTCTGCACCCTCGAGAACCTCGGATACGATACCCATAATGTAGTTATCATAATTTTGAGCGGCGGCCATCTTGGATTTCAAAAATGATCACAAAATCGTTCTTTGCACTCTATAGAACCTAGGATACGATACCCATAATATAGTTATCATACTTTTGAGCGGCGGCCATCTTGGATTTGAAAAATGATCACAAAATCGCTCTCTGCACCCTCGAGAACCTCGGATACGATACCCATAATGTAGTTATCATAATTTTGAGTGGCGGCCATCTTGGATTTAAAAAATGATCACAAAATCGTTCTGTGCACTCTCGAGAACCTCGGATATGATATCCATAATGTAGTTATCATACTTTTGAGCGGCGACCATCCTGGATTTGAAAAACGATCACAAAATCGCTCTCTGCACTCTCGAGAACCTCGGATACGATACCCATATTTTTATGATCATTATCTTGCATTGCGGCCATCTCCGATTTAAAAATGATCCCAAAATTATTTTCTGCACCCTCGAGAACCTCGGACACGATATCTATATTGATGAAAACATAATTGTTTGCGGCAACCCTCTTGGATTTCAACAATGATCACAGAATTGTTCTCTTTACCCTCGAGAACCTCGGACACGATATCCGTAATGTAGTTATCATACTTTTGAGCGGCGGCCATCTTCAATTTAAAAAATGATCACAAAATCGTTCTCTGCACCAACGAGAACCTCGGATACGATACCCATAATGTAGTTATCACAATTTTGAGCGGCGGCCATCTTGGATTTCAAAAATGATCACAAAATCGTTCTTTGCACTCTCTAGAACCTAGGATACGATACCCATATTTTAATGATCATAATCTTGCATTGCGGCCATCTCGGATTTAAAAATGATCCCAAAATTATTTTCTGCAACCTGAAAAACCTCGAACACGATATCCATATTGCTGAAAACATAACTGTTTGCGGCAGCCTTCTTGGATTTCAAAAATGATCCCAGAATTGTGCTCTGCATCCTCGAGAACCTCGGACACGATATCAATATTGCTAAAATCATAATTTTGTGCGGGGGCCATCTTGGATTTGAAAAATTATCACCAAATCGTTCTCTGCACCCTCGAGAAACTCGTGTACGATATCAATATTGATGAAAACATAATTGTGTGCGGCAACCCTCTTGGATTTCAAAAATGACCACAGAATTGTTCTCTGCACCTTCTAGAACCTCGGACACGTTATCCATAATGTAGTTATCATACTTTTGAGCGGCGGCCATCTTCGATTTGAAAAATGATCACAAAATCGTTCTCTGCACCCTCGAGAACCTCGGATACGATACCCATAATGTAGTTATCATAATTTTGAGCGGCGGCCATCTTGGATTTAAAAAATGATCACAAAATCGTTCTTTGCACTCTATAGAACCTAGGATACGATACCCATAATATAGTTATCATACTTTTGAGCGGCGGCCATCATGGATTTGAAAAATGATCACAAAATCGCTCTCTGCACCCTCGAGAACCTCGGACACGATATCCATAATGTAGTTATCATACTTTTGAGCGGCGGCCATCTTCGATTTAAAAAATGATCAAAAAATCGTTCTCTGCACCAACGAGAACCTCGGATACGATACCCCTAAATGTAGTTATCATAATTTTGAGCGGCGGCCATCTTGGATTTCAAAAGTGATCACAAAATCGTTCTTTGCACTCTCTAGAACCTAGGATACGATACACATAATCTAGTTATCATACTTTTGAGTGGCAGACATCTCGGATTTAAAAATGATCCCAAAATTGTTCTCTGCACCTTCTAGAACCTCGGACACGTTATCCATAATGTAGTTATCATACTTTTGAGCGGCGGCCATCTTCGATTTGAAAAATGATCACAAAATCGTTCTCTGCACCCTCGAGAACCTCGGATACGATACCCATAATGTAGTTATCATAATTTTGAGCGGCGGCCATCTTGGATTTCAAAAATGATCACAAAATCGTTCTTTGCACTCTATAGAACCTAGGATACGATACCCATAATATAGTTATCATACTTTTGAGCGGCGGCCATCTTGGATTTGAAAAATGATCACAAAATCGCTCTCTGCACCCTCGAGAACCTCGGATACGATACCCATAATGTAGTTATCATAATTTTGAGTGGCGGCCATCTTGGATTTAAAAAATGATCACAAAATCGTTCTGTGCACTCTCGAGAACCTCGGATATGATATCCATAATGTAGTTATCATACTTTTGAGCGGCGACCATCCTGGATTTGAAAAACGATCACAAAATCGCTCTCTGCACTCTCGAGAACCTCGGATACGATACCCATATTTTTATGATCATTATCTTGCATTGCGGCCATCTCCGATTTAAAAATGATCCCAAAATTATTTTCTGCACCCTCGAGAACCTCGGACACGATATCTATATTGATGAAAACATAATTGTTTGCGGCAACCCTCTTGGATTTCAACAATGATCACAGAATTGTTCTCTTTACCCTCGAGAACCTCGGACACGATATCCGTAATGTAGTTATCATACTTTTGAGCGGCGGCCATCTTCAATTTAAAAAATGATCACAAAATCGTTCTCTGCACCAACGAGAACCTCGGATACGATACCCATAATGTAGTTATCACAATTTTGAGCGGCGGCCATCTTGGATTTCAAAAATGATCACAAAATCGTTCTTTGCACTCTCTAGAACCTAGGATACGATACCCATATTTTAATGATCATAATCTTGCATTGCGGCCATCTCGGATTTAAAAATGATCCCAAAATTATTTTCTGCAACCTGAAAAACCTCGAACACGATATCCATATTGCTGAAAACATAACTGTTTGCGGCAGCCTTCTTGGATTTCAAAAATGATCCCAGAATTGTGCTCTGCATCCTCGAGAACCTCGGACACGATATCAATATTGCTAAAATCATAATTTTGTGCGGGGGCCATCTTGGATTTGAAAAATTATCACCAAATCGTTCTCTGCACCCTCGAGAAACTCGTGTACGATATCAATATTGATGAAAACATAATTGTGTGCGGCAACCCTCTTGGATTTCAAAAATGACCACAGAATTGTTCTCTGCACCTTCTAGAACCTCGGACACGTTATCCATAATGTAGTTATCATACTTTTGAGCGGCGGCCATCTTCGATTTGAAAAATGATCACAAAATCGTTCTCTGCACCCTCGAGAACCTCGGATACGATACCCATAATGTAGTTATCATAATTTTGAGCGGCGGCCATCTTGGATTTCAAAAATGATCACAAAATCGTTCTTTGCACTCTATAGAACCTAGGATACGATACCCATAATATAGTTATCATACTTTTGAGCGGCGGCCATCATGGATTTGAAAAATGATCACAAAATCGCTCTCTGCACCCTCGAGAACCTCGGACACGATATCCATAATGTAGTTATCATACTTTTGAGCGGCGGCCATCTTCGATTTAAAAAATGATCAAAAAATCGTTCTCTGCACCAACGAGAACCTCGGATACGATACCCCTAAATGTAGTTATCATAATTTTGAGCGGCGGCCATCTTGGATTTCAAAAGTGATCACAAAATCGTTCTTTGCACTCTCTAGAACCTAGGATACGATACACATAATCTAGTTATCATACTTTTGAGTGGCAGACATCTCGGATTTAAAAATGATCCCAAAATTGTTTTCTGCACCCTCAAGAACCTCGGACACGATATCCATATTGCTGAAAATATAATTTTGTGCGGCGGCAATCTTGGATTTGAAAAATGATCCCAAAATTATTTTCTGCACCCTCGAGAACCTCTGATAGGATACCCATATAGTACTTATCATATTTTTTAAGCCGCGGCCATCTTGGATTTGAAAAATGATCACATTTCTGCTCCCTCGAGAACCTCGGATACGATACCCATAATGAAGTTATCATACTTTTGAGCGGCGGCCATCTTGGATTTGAAAAATGATCACAAAATCGTTCTCTGCACCCTCGAGAACTTAGGATACGATACCCATAATCTAGTTATCATACATTTGAGCGGCGGCCATCTTGGATTTCAAAAATGATCACAAAATCGTTCTGTGCACTCTCGAGAACCTCGGATACGATACCCATATTTTGATGATCATAATCTTGCATTGCGGCCATCTCGGATTTAAAAATGATCCCAAAATTATTTTCTGCACCCTCAAAAACTTCGAACACGATATCCATATTGCTGAAAACATAACTGTTTGCGGCAGCCTTCTTGGATTTCAAAAATGATCACAGAATTGTGCTCTGCATCCTCGAGAACCTCGGACACGATATCAATATTGCTAAATTCATAATTTTGTGCGGGGGCCATCTTGGATTTGAAAAATTATCACCAAATCGTTGTCTGCACCCTCGAGAAACTCGTGTACGATATCAATATTGATGAAAACATAATTATTTGCGGCAACCCTCTTGGATTTCAAAAATGATCACAGAATTGTTCTCTGCACCTTCGAGAACCTCGGACACGTTATCCATAATGTAGTTATCATACTTTTGAGCAGCGGCCATCTTCGATTTGAAAAATGATCACAAAATCGTTCTCTGCACCCTCGAGAACCTCGGATACGATACCCATAATGTAGTTATCATAATTTTGAGCGGCGGCCATCTTGGATTTCAAAAATGATCACAAAATCGTTCTTTGCACTCTCTAGAACCTAGGATACGATACCCATATTTTAATGATCATAATCTTGCATTGCGGCCATCTCGGATTTAAAAATGATCCCAAAATTATTTTCTGCAACCTGAAAAACCTCGAACACGATATCCATATTGCTGAAAACATAACTGTTTGCGGCAGCCTTCTTGGATTTCAAAAATGATCCCAGAATTGTGCTCTGCATCCTCGAGAACCTCGGACACGATATCAATATTGCTAAAATCATAATTTTGTGCGGGGGCCATCTTGGATTTGAAAAATTATCACCAAATCGTTCTCTGCACCCTCGAGAAACTCGTGTACGATATCAATATTGATGAAAACATAATTGTGTGCGGCAACCCTCTTGGATTTCTAAAATGACCACAGAATTGTTCTCTGCACCTTCTAGAACCTCGGACACGTTATCCATAATGTAGTTATCATACTTTTGAGCGGCGGCCATCTTCGATTTGAAAAATGATCACAAAATCGTTCTCTGCAACCTCGAGAACCTCGGATACGATACCCATAATGTAGTTATCATAATTTTGAGCGGCGGCCATCTTGGATTTCAAAAATGATCACAAAATCGTTCTTTGCACTCTATAGAACCTAGGATACGATACCCATAATATAGTTATCATACTTTTGAGCGGCGGCCATCTTGGATTTGAAAAATGATCACAAAATCGCTCTCTGCACCCTCGAGAACCTCGGATACGATACCCATAATGTAGTATCCATATTGCTGAAAACATAACTGTTTGCGGCAGCCTTCTTGGATTTCAAAAATGATCACAGAATTGTGCTCTGCATCCTCGAGAACCTCGGACACGATATCAATATTGCTAAAATCATAATTTTGTGTGGGGGCCATCTTGGATTTGAAAAATTATCACCAAATCGTTCTCTGCACCCTCGAGAAACTCGTGTACGATATCAATATTGATGAAAACATAATTGTTTGCGGCAACCCTCTTGGATTTCAAAAATGATCACAAAATCGCTCTCTGCACCCTCGAGAACCTCGGATACGATACCCATAATGTAGTTATCATAATTTTGAGTGGCGCCCATCTTGGATTTCAAAAAATGATCACAAAATCGTTCTGTGCACTCTCGAGAACCTCGGATATGATACCCATAATGTAGTTATCATACTTTTGAGCGGCGACCGTCTTGGATTTGAAAAATGATCACAAAATCGCTCTCTGCACCCTCGAGAACCTCGGATACGATACCCATAATGAAGTAATCATAATTTTGAGCGGCGGCCATCTTGGATTTGAAAAATGATCACAAAATCGCTCTCTGCACTCTCGAGAACCTCGGATACGATACCCATATTTTTATGATCATTATCTTGCATTGCGGCCATCTCGGATTTAAAAATGATCCCAAAATTATTTTCTGCACCCTCGAAAACCTCGGACACGATATCTATATTGATGAAAACATAATTGTTTGCGGCAACACTCTTGGATTTCAACAATGATCACAGAATTGTTCTCTGCACCCTCGAGAACCTCGGACACGATATCCATAATGTAGTTATCATACTTTTGAGCGGCGACCATCTTGGATTTGAAAAATGATCACAAAATCGCTCTCTGCACTCTCGAGAACCTCGGATTCGATACCCATATTTTTATGATCATTATCTTGCATTGCGGCCATCTCGGATTTAAAAATGATCCCAAAATTATTTTCTGCACCCTCGAGAACCTCGGACACGATATCTATATTGATGAAAACATAATTGTTTGCGGCAACACTCTTGGATTTCAACAATGATCACAGAATTGTTCTCTGCACCCTCGAGTACCTCGGACACGATATCCATAATGTAGTTATCATACTTTTGAGCGGCGGCCATCTTCGATTTAAAAAATGATCACAAAATCGTTCTCTGCACCCACGAGAACCTCGGATATGATACCCATAATTGAGTTATCATAATTTTGAACGGCGGCCATCTTGGATTTCAAAAATGATCACAAAATCGTTCTTTGCACTCTCTAGAACCTAGGATACGATACCCATAATCTAGTTATCATACTTTTGAGCGGCGGCCATCTCGGATTTAAAAATGATCCCAAAATTGTTTTCTGCACCCTCAAGAACCTCGGACACGATATCCATATTGCTGAAAGTATAATTTTGTGCGGCGGCAATCTTGGATTTGAAAAATGATCCCAAAATTATTTTCTGCACCCTCGAGAACCTCTGATACGATACCCATAATGTACTTATCATATTTTTTAAGCCGCGGCCATCTTGGATTTGAAAAATGATCACATTTCTGCTCCCTCGAGAACCTCGGATACGATACCCATAATGAAGTTATCATACTTTTGAGCGGCGGCCATCTTGGATTTGAAAAATGATTACAAAATCGCTCTCTGCACCCTCGAGAACCTCGGATACGATACCCATAATGTATTTATCATAATTTTGAGCGGCGGCCATCTTGGATTTAAAAAATGATCACAAAATCGTTCTGTGCACTCTCAAGAACCTCGGATACGATACCCATAATGTAGTTATCATACTTTTGAGCGGCGGCCATCTTGGATTTGAAAAATGATCACAAAATCGCTCTCTGCACCCTCGAGAACCTCGGATACGATACCCATATTGTAGTTATCATAATTTTAAGCGGCGGCCATCTTGAATTTGAAAAATGATAACAAAATCGTTCTCTGCACCCTCGAGAACCTAGTATACGATACCCATAATCTTGTTATCATACTTTTGAGCGGCGGCCATCTTGGATTTGAAAAATGATCACAAAATCGCTCTCTGCACCCTCGAGAACCTCGGATACGATACCCATAATTAAGTAATCATAATTTTGAGCGGCGGCCATCTTGGATTTGAAAAATGATAACAAAATCGTTTTCTGCACCCTCGAGAACCTAGTATACGATACCCATAATCTTGTTATCATACTTTTGAGCGGCGTCCATCTTGGATTTGAAAAATTATCACAAAATCGAACTCTGCACCCTCGAGAACCTCGGATACGATACCCATAATGTAGTTATCATAATTTTGAGCGGCGGCCGTCTTGGATTTAAAAAATGATCACAAAATCGTTCTGTGCACTCTCGAGAACCTCGGATATGATACCCATCATTATGGGTAGTAGTTATCATACTTTTGAGCGACGACCAACTTGGATTTGAAAAATGATCACAAAATCGATCTCTGCACTCTCGAGAACCTCGAATACGATACCCATATTGCTGAAAACATAATGTTGTGCGGCGGCAATCTTGGATTTGAAAAATGATCCCAAAATTATTTTCTGCACCCTCGAGAACCTCTGATACGATACCCATAATGTACTTATCATATTTTTTAAGCCGCGGCCATCTTGGATTTGAAAAATGATCACAAAATCGTTCTCTGCACCCTCGAGAACCTTGGATACGATACCCATAATGTAGTTATCATACTTTTGAGCGGCGGCCATCTTGGATTTGAAAAATGATCACAAAATCGTTCTCTGCACCCTCGAGAACCTTGGATACGATACCCATAATGTAGTTATCATAATTTTGAGTGGCGGCCATCTTGGATTTAAAAAATGATCACAAAATCGCTCTCTGCACTCTCGAGAACCTAGGATACGATACCCATAATCTAGTTATCATACTTTTGAGCGGCGGCTATCTTCGATTTAAGAAATGATCACAAAATCGTTCTCTGCACCCACGAGAACCTCGGATACGATACCCATAATGTAGTTATCATAATTTTGAGCGGCGGCCATCTTGGATTTCAAAAATGATCACAAAATCGTTCTTTGCACTCTCTAGAACCTAGGATACGATACCCATAATCTAGTTATCATACTTTTGAGCGGCGGCCATCTCGGATTTAAAAATGATCCCAAAATTGTTTTCTGCACCCTCAAGAACCTCGGACACGATATCCATATTGCTGAAAATATAATTTTGTGCGGCGGCTATCTTGGATTTGAAAAATTATCCCAAAATTATTTTCTGCACCCTCGAGAACCTCTGATAGGATACCCATAATGTACTTATCATATTTTTTAAGCCACGGCCATCTTGGATTTGAAAAATGATCACATTTCTGCTCCCTCGAGAACCTCGGATACGATACCCATAATGAAGTTATCATACTTTTGAGCGGCGGCCATCTTGGATTTGAAAAATGATCACAAAATCGTTCTCTGCACCCTCGAGAACTTAGGATACGATACCCATAATCTAGTTATCATACATTTGAGCGGCGGCCATCTTGGATTTGAAAAATGATTACAAAATCGCTTCTGCACCCTCGAGAACCTCGGATACGATACCCATAATGTATTTATCATAATTTTGAGCGGCGGCCATCTTGGATTTAAAAAATGATCACAAAATCGTTCTGTGCACTCTCGAGAACCTCGGATACGATACCCATTATGTAGTTATCATACTTTTGAGCGGCGGCCATCTTGTATTTGAAAAATGATCACAAAATCGCTCTCTGCACCCTCGAGAACCTCGGATACGATACCCATAATGTAGTTATCATAATTTTGAGCGGCGGCCATCTTGGATTTGAAAAATGATAACAAAATCGTTCTCTGCACCCTCGAGAACCTAGTATACGATACCCATAATCTTGTTATCATACTTTTGAGCGGCGGCCATCTTGGATTTGAAAAATGATCACAAAATCGCTCTCTGCACCCTCGAGAACCTCGGATACGATACCCATAATGTAGTTATCATAATTTTGAGTGGCGGCCATCTTGGATTTGAAAAATGATCACAAAATCGCTCTCTGCACCCTCGAGAACCTCGGATACGATACCCATAATGTAGTTATCATAATTTTGAGCGGCGGCCGTCTTGGATTTAAAAAATGATCACAAAATCGTTCTGTGCACTCTCGAGAACCTCGGATATGATACCCATCATTATGGGTAGTAGTTATCATACTTTTGAGCGACGACCAACTTGGATTTGAAAAATGATCACAAAATCGATCTCTGCACTCTCGAGAACCTCGAATACGATACCCATATTGCTGAAAACATAATGTTGTGCGGCGGCAATCTTGGATTTGAAAAATGATCCCAAAATTATTTTCTGCACCCTCGAGAACCTCTGATACGATACCCATAATGTACTTATCATATTTTTTAAGCCGCGGCCATCTTGGATTTGAAAAATGATCACAAAATCGTTCTCTGCACCCTCGAGAACCTCGGATACGATACCCATAATGTAGTTATCATACTTTTGAGCGGCGGCCATCTTGGATTTGAAAAATGATCACAAAATCGTTCTCTGCACCCTCGAGAACCTTGGATACGATACCCATAATGTAGTTATCATAATTTTGAGTGGCGGCCATCTTGGATTTAAAAAATGATCACAAAATCGCTCTCTGCACTCTCGAGAACCTAGGATACGATACCCATAATCTAGTTATCATACTTTTGAGCGGCGGCTATCTTCGATTTAAGAAATGATCACAAAATCGTTCTCTGCACCCACGAGAACCTCGGATACGATACCCATAATGTAGTTATCATAATTTTGAGCGGCGGCCATCTTGGATTTCAAAAATGATCACAAAATCGTTCTTTGCACTCTCTAGAACCTAGGATACGATACCCATAATCTAGTTATCATACTTTTGAGCGGCGGCCATCTCGGATTTAAAAATGATCCCAAAATTGTTTTCTGCACCCTCAAGAACCTCGGACACGATATCCATATTGCTGAAAATATAATTTTGTGCGGCGGCTATCTTGGATTTGAAAAATTATCCCAAAATTATTTTCTGCACCCTCGAGAACCTCTGATAGGATACCCATAATGTACTTATCATATTTTTTAAGCCACGGCCATCTTGGATTTGAAAAATGATCACATTTCTGCTCCCTCGAGAACCTCGGATACGATACCCATAATGAAGTTATCATACTTTTGAGCGGCGGCCATCTTGGATTTGAAAAATGATCACAAAATCGTTCTCTGCACCCTCGAGAACTTAGGATACGATACCCATAATCTAGTTATCATACATTTGAGCGGCGGCCATCTTGGATTTGAAAAATGATTACAAAATCGCTTCTGCACCCTCGAGAACCTCGGATACGATACCCATAATGTATTTATCATAATTTTGAGCGGCGGCCATCTTGGATTTAAAAAATGATCACAAAATCGTTCTGTGCACTCTCGAGAACCTCGGATACGATACCCATTATGTAGTTATCATACTTTTGAGCGGCGGCCATCTTGTATTTGAAAAATGATCACAAAATCGCTCTCTGCACCCTCGAGAACCTCGGATACGATACCCATAATGTAGTTATCATAATTTTGAGCGGCGGCCATCTTGGATTTGAAAAATGATAACAAAATCGTTCTCTGCACCCTCGAGAACCTAGTATACGATACCCATAATCTTGTTATCATACTTTTGAGCGGCGGCCATCTTGGATTTGAAAAATGATCACAAAATCGCTCTCTGCACCCTCGAGAACCTCGGATACGATACCCATAATGTAGTTATCATAATTTTGAGTGGCGGCCATCTTGGATTTGAAAAATGATCACAAAATCGCTCTCTGCACCCTCGAGAACCTCGGATACGATACCCATAATGAATTTATAATAATTTTGAGCGGCGGCCATCTTGGATTTAAAAAATGATCACAAAATCGTTCTGTGCACTCTCGAGAACCTCGGATATGATACCCATAATGTAGTTATCATACTTTTGAGCGGCGACCATCTTGAATTTGAAAAATGATCACAAAATCGCTCTCTGCACTCTCGAGAACCTCGGATACGATACCCATATTTTTATGATCATAATCTTGCATTGCGGCCATCTCGGATTTAAAAATGATCCCAAAATTATTTTCTGCACCCTCAAAAACCTCGGACACGATATCCATATTGCTGAAAACATAACTGTTTGCGGAAGCCTTCTTGGATTTCAAAAATGATCACAGAATTGTGCTCTGCATCCTCGAGAACCTCGGACACGATATCAATATTGCTAAAATCATAATTTTGTGCGGGGGCCATCTTGGATTTGAAAAATTATCACCAAATCGTTCTCTGCACCCTCGAGAAACTCGTGTACGATATCAATATTGATGAAAACATAATTGTTTGCGGCAACCCTCTTGGATTTCAAAAATGATCACAGAATCGCTCGCTGCACTCTCGAGAACCTCGGATACGATACCCATAATGTAGTTATCATACTTTTGAGCGGCAGCCATCTTGGATTTGAAAAATGATCACAAAATCGCTCTCTGCACCCTCGAGAACCTCGGATACGATACCCATAATGTAGTTATCATACTTCTGAGCGGCGGCCATCTTGGATTTGAAAAATGATCACAAAATCGCTCTCTGCACCCTCGAGAACCTCGGATACGATACCCATAATGTTGTTATCATAATTTTGAGTGGCGGCCATCTTGGATTTCAAAAAATGATCACAAAATCGTTCTGTGCACTCTCGAGAACCTCGGATATGATACCCATAATGTAGTTATCATACTTTTGAGCGGCGACCATCTTGGATTTGAAAAATGATCACAAAATCGCTCTCTGCACCCTCGAGAACCTAGTATACGATACCCATAATCTTGTTATCATACTTTTGAGCGGCGGCCATCTTGGATTTGAAAAATGATCACAAAATCGCTCTCTGCACCCTTGAGAACCTCGGATACGATACCCATAATGAAGTAATCATAATTTTGAGCGGCGGCCATCTTGGATTTGAAAAATGATAACAAAATCGTTTTCTGCACCCTCGAGAACCTAGTATACGATACCCATAATCTTGTTATCATACTTTTGAGCGGCGTCCATCTTGGATTTGAAAAATTATCACAAAATCGCTCTCTGCACCCTCGAGAACCTCGGATACGATACCCATAATGTAGTTATCATAATTTTGAGCGGCGGCCGTCTTGGATTTAAAAAATGATCACAAAATCGTTCTGTGCACTCTCGAGAACCTCGGATATGATACCCATCATTATGGGTAGTAGTTATCATACTTTTGAGCGACGACCATCTTGGATTTGAAAAATGATCACAAAATCGATCTCTGCACTCTCGAGAACCTCGGATACGATACCCATATTGCTGAAAACATAATTTTGTGCGGCGGCAATCTTGGATTTGAAAAATGATCCCAAAATTATTTTCTGCACCCTCGAGAACCTCTGATACGATACCCATAATGTACTTATCATATTTTTTAAGCCGCGGCCATCTTGGATTTGAAAAATGATCACATTTCTGCTCCCTCGAGAACCTCGGATACGATACCCATAATGAAGTTATCATACTTTTGAGCGGCGGCCATCTTGGATTTGAAAAATGATCACAAAATCGTTCGCTGCACCCTCGAGAACTTAGGACACGATACCCATATTTTTATGATCATTATCTTGCATTGCGGCCATCTCGGATTTAAAAATAATCCCAAAATTATTTTCTGCACCCTCGAAAACCTCGGACACGATATCTATATTGATGAAAACATAATTGTTTGCGGCAACACTCTTGGATTTCAACAATGATCACAGAATTGTTCTCTGCACCCTCGAGTACCTCGGACACGATATCCATAATGTAGTTATCATACTTTTGAGCGGCGACCATCTTCGATTTAAAAAATGATCACAAAATCGTTCTCTGCACCCACGAGAACCTCGGATACGATACCCATAATTTAGTTATCATAATTTTGAGCGGCGACCATCTTGGATTTGAAAAATGATCACAAAATCGCTCTCTGCACCCTCGAGAACCTCGGATACGATACCCATATTTTTATGATCATTATCTTGCATTGCGGCCATCTCCGATTTCAAAATGATCCCAAAATTATTTTCTGCACCCTCGAGAACCTCGGACACGATATCTATATTGATGAGAACATAATTGTTTGCGGCAACCCTCTTGGATTTCAACAATGATCACAGAATTGTTCTCTGCACCCTCGAGAACCTCGGACACGATATCCATAATGTAGTTATCATACTTTTGAGCGGCGGCCATCTTCGATTTAAAAAATGATCACAAAATCGTTCTCTGCACCAACGAGAACCTCGGATACGATACCCATAATGTAGTTATCATAATTTTGAGCGGCGGCCATCTTGGATTTCAAAAATGATCACAAAATCGTTTTTTGCACTCTCTAGAACCTAGGATACGATACCCATAATCTAGTTATCATACTTTTGAGTGGCGGCCATCTCGGATTTAAAAATGATCCCAAAATTGTTTTCTGCACCCTCAAGAACCTCGGACACGATATCCATATTGCTGAAAATATAATTTTGTGCGGCGGCAATCTTAGATTTGAAAAATGATCCCAAAGTTATTTTCTGCACCCTCGAGAACCTCTGATAGGATACCCATAATGTACTTATCATATTTTTTAAGCCGCGGCCATCTTGGATTTGAAAAATGATCACATTTCTGCTCCCTCGAGAACCTCGGATACGATACCCATAATGAAGATATCATACTTTTGAGCGGCGGCCATCTTGGATTTGAAAAATGATCACAAAATCGTTCTCTGCACCCTCGAGAACTTAGGATACGATACCCATAATCTAGTTATCATACATTTGAGCGGCGGCCATCTTGGATTTCAAAAATGATCACAGAATTGTGCTCTGCATCCTCGGGAACCTCGGACACGATATAAATATTGCTAAAATCATAATTTTGTGCGGGGGCCATCTTGGATTTGTAAAATTATCACCAAATCGTTCTCTGCACCCTCGAGAAACTCGTGTACGATATCAATATTGATGAAAACATAATTGTTTGCGGCAACCCTCTTGGATTTCAAAAATGATCACAGAATCGCTCGCTGCACTCTCGAGAACCTCGGATACGATACCCATAATGTAGTTATCATAATTTTGAGTGGCGGCCATCTTGGATTTGAAAATTGATCACAAAATCGTTCTGTGCACTCTCGAGAACCTCGGATATGATACCCATAATGTAGTTATCATACTTTTGAGCGGCGACCATCTTGGATTTGAAAAATGATCACAAAATCGCTCTCTGCACTCTCGAGAACCTCGGATACGATACCCATATTTTTATGATCATTATCTTGCATTGCGGCCATCTCGGATTTAAAAATAATCCCAAAATTATTTTCTGCACCCTCGAAAACCTCGGACACGATATCTATATTGATGAAAACATAATTGTTTGCGGCAACACTCTTGGATTTCAACAATGATCACAGAATTGTTCTCTGCACCCTCGAGTAACTCGGACACGATATCCATAATGTAGTTATCATACTTTTGAGCGGCGACCATCTTCGATTTAAAAAATGATCACAAAATCGTTCTCTGCACCCACGAGAACCTCGGATACGATACCCATAATTTAGTTATCATAATTTTGAACGGCGGCCATCTTGGATTTCAAAAATGATCACAAAATCGTTCTTTGCACTCTCTAGAACCTAGGATACGATACCCATAATCTAGTTATCATACTTTTGAGCTGCGGCCATCTCGGATTTAAAAATGATCCCAAAATTGTTTTCTGCACACTCAAGGACCTCGGACACGATATCCATATTGCTGAAAATATAATTTTGTGCGGCGGCAATCTTGGATTTGAAAAATGATCCCAAAATTATTTTCTGCACCCTCGAGAACCTCTGATACGATACCCATAATGTACTTATCATATTTTTTAAGCCGCGGCCATCTTGGATTTGAAAAATGATCACATTTCTGCTCCCTCGAGAACCTCGGATACGATACCCATAATGAAGTTATCATACTTTTGAGCGGCGGCCATCTTGGATTTGAAAAATGATTACAAAATCGCTCTCTGCACCCTCGAGAACCTCGGATACGATACCCATAATGTATTTATAATAATTTTGAGCGGCGGCCATCTTGGATTTAAAAAATGATCACAAAATCGTTCTGTGCACTCTCGAGAACCTCGGATACGATACCCATAATGTAGTTATCATACTTTTGAGCGGCGGCCATCTTGGATTTGAAGAATGATCACAAAATCGCTCTCTGCACCCTCGAGAACCTCGGATACGATACCCATAATGAAGTTATCATAATTTTAAGCGGCGGCCATCTTGAATTTGAAAAATGATAACAAAATCGTTCTCTGCACCCTCGAGAACCTAGTATACGATACCCATAATCTTGTTATCATACTTTTGAGCGGCGGCCATCTTGGATTTGAAAAATGATCACAAAATCGCTCTCTGCACCCTTGAGAACCTCGGATACGATACCCATAATGAAGTAATCATAATTTTGAGCGGCGGCCATCTTGGATTTGAAAAATGATAACAAAATCGTTTTCTGCACCCTCGAGAAACTAGTATACGATACCCATAATCTTGTTATCATACTTTTGAGCGGCGTCCATCTTGGATTTGAAAAATTATCACAAAATCGCTCTCTGCACCCTCGAGAACCTCGGATACGATACCCATAATGTAGTTATCATAATTTTGAGCGGCGGCCGTCTTGGATTTAAAAAATGATCACAAAATCGTTCTGTGCACTCTCGAGAACCTCGGATATGATACCCATCATTATGGGTAGTAGTTATCGTACTTTTGAGCGACGACCATCTTGGATTTGAAAAATGATCACAAAATCGATCTCTGCACTCTCGAGAACCTCGGATACGATACCCATATTGCTGAAAACATAATTTTGTGCGGCGGCAATCTTGGATTTGAAAAATGATCCCAAAATTATTTTCTGCACCCTCGAGAACCTCTGATACGATACCCATAATGTACTTATCATATTTTTTAAGCCGCGGCCATCTTGGATTTGAAAAATGATCACATTTCTGCTCCCTCGAGAACCTCGGATACGATACCCATAATGAAGTTATCATACTTTTGAGCGGCGGCCATCTTGGATTTGAAAAATGATCACAAAATCGTTCGCTGCACCCTCGAGAACTTAGGATACGATACCCATAATCTAGTTATCATACATTTGAGCGGCGGCCATCTTGGATTTGAAAAATGATTACAAAATCGCTTCTGCACCCTCGAGAACCTCGGATACGATACCCATAATGAAGTAATCATAATTTTGAGCGGCGGCCATCTTGGATTTCAAAAATGATCACAAAATCGTTCTTTGCACTCTCTAGAACCTAGGATACGATACCCATAATATAGTTATCATACTTTTGAGCGGCGGCCATCTTGGATTTGAAAAATGATCACAAAATCGCTCTCTGCACCCTCGAGAACCTCGGAAACGATACCCATAATGTAGTTATCATAATTTTGAGTGGCGGCCATCTTGGATTTAAAAAATGATCACAAAATCGTTCTGTGCACTCTCGAGAACCTCGGATATGATACCCATAATGTAGTTATCATACTTTTGAGCGGCGACCATCTTGGATTTGAAAAACGATCACAAAATCGCTCTCTGCACTCAAGAGGACCTCGGATACGATACCCATATTTTTATGATCATTATCTTGCATTGCGGCCATCTCCGATTTAAAAATGATCCCAAAATTATTTTCTGCACCCTCGAGAACCTCGGACACGATATCTATATTGATGAAAACATAATTGTTTGCGGCAACCCTCTTGGATTTCAACAATGATCACAGAATTGTTCTCTTTACCCTCGAGAACCTCGGACACGATATCCGTAATGTAGTTATCATACTTTTGAGCGGCGGCCATCTTCGATTTAAAAAATGATCACAAAATCGTTCTCTGCACCAACGAGAACCTCGGATACGATACCCATAATGTAGTTATCACAATTTTGAGCGGCGGCCATCTTGGATTTCAAAAATGATCACAAAATCGTTCTTTGCACTCTCTAGAACCTAGGATACGATACCCATGATCTAGTTATCATACTTTTGAGGGGCGGCCATCTCGGATTTAAAAATGATCCCAAAATTGTTTTCTGCACCCTCAAGAACCTCGGACACGATATCCATATTGCTGAAAATATAATTTTGTGCGGCGGCAATCTTGGATTTGAAAAATGATCCCAAAATTATTTTCTGCACCCTCGAGAACCTCTGATAGGATAACCATAATGTACTAAACATATTTTTTAAGCCGCGGCCATCTTGGATTTGAAAAATGATCACATTTCTGCTCCCTCGAGAACCTCGGATACGATACCCATAATGAAGTTATCATACTTTTGAGCGGCGGCCATCTTGGATTTGAAAAATGATCACAAAATCGTTCTCTGCACCCTCGAGAACTTAGGATACGATACCCATAATCTAGTTAACATACATTTGAGCGGCGGCCATCTTGGATTTCAAAAATGATCACAAAATCGTTCTGTGCACTCTCGAGAACCTCGGATACGATACCCATAATGTACTTATCATATTTTTTAAGCCGCGGCCATCTTGGATTTGAAAAATGATCACATTTCTGCTCCCTCGAGAACCTCGGATACGATACCCATAATATAGTTATCATACTTTTGAGCGGCGGCAATCTTGGATTTGAAAAATGATCACAAAATCGTTCTCTGCACCCTCGAGAACTTAGGATACGATACCCATAATCTAGTTAACATACATTTGAGCAGCGGCCATCTTGGATTTCAAAAATGATCACAAAATCGTTCTGTGCACTCTCGAGAACCTCGGATACGATACCCATAATGTAGTTATCATACTTTTGAGCGGCGACCATCTTGGATTTGAAAAATGATCACAAAATCGCTCTCTGCACCCTCGAGAACCTCGGATACGATACCCATAATGAATTTATAATAATTTTGAGCGGCGGCCATCTTGGATTTAAAAAATGATCACAAAATCGTTCTGTGCACTCTCGAGAACCTCGGATATGATACCCATAATCTAGTTAACATACATTTGAGCGGCGGCCATCTTGGATTTCAAAAATGATCACAAAATCGTTCTGTGCACTCTCGAGAACCTCGGATACGATACCCATATTTTTATGATCATAATCTTGCATTGCGGCCATCTCGGATTTAAAAATGATCCCAAAATTATTTTCTGCACCCTCAAAAACCTCGGACACGATATCCATATTGCTGAAAACATAACTGTTTGCGGCAGCCTTCTTGGATTTCAAAAATGATCACAGAATTGTGCTCTGCATCCTCGAGAACCTCGGACACGATATCAATATTGCTAAAATCATAATTTTGTGTGGGGGCCATCTTGGATTTGAAAAATTAACACCAAATCGTTCTCTGCACCCTCGAGAAACTCGTGTACGATATCAATATTGATGAAAACATAATTGTTTGCGGCAACCCTCTTGGATTTCAAAAATGATCACAAAATCGCTCTCTGCACCCTCGAGAACCTCGGATACGATACCCATAATGTAGTTATCATAATTTTGAGTGGCGGCCATCTTGGATTTCAAAAAATGATCACAAAATCGTTCTGTGCACTCTCGAGAACCTAGGATATGATACCCATAATGTAGTTATCATACTTTTGAGCGGCGACCGTCTTGGATTTGAAAAATGATCACAAAATCGTTCTCTGCACCCTCGAGAACCTAGTATACGATACCCATAATCTTATTATCATACTTTTGAGCGGCGGCCATCTTGGATTTCAAAAATGATCACAAAATCGCTCTCTGCACCCTCGAGAACCTCGGATACGATACCCATAATGAAGTAATCATAATTTTGAGCGGCGGCCATCTTGGATTTCAAAAATGATCACAAAATCGTTCTTTGCACTCTCTAGAACCTAGGATACGATACCCATAATATAGTTATCATACTTTTGAGCGGCGGCCATCTTGGATTTGAAAAATGATCACAAAATCGCTCTCTGCACCCTCGAGAACCTCGGAAACGATACCCATAATGTAGTTATCATAATTTTGAGTGGCGGCCATCTTGGATTTAAAAAATGATCACAAAATCGTTCTGTGCACTCTCGAGAACCTCGGATATGATACCCATAATGTAGTTATCATACTTTTGAGCGGCGACCATCTTGGATTTGAAAAACGATCACAAAATCGCTCTCTGCTCTCTCGAGAACCTCGGATACGATACCCATATTTTTATGATCATTATCTTGCATTGCGGCCATCTCCGATTTAAAAATGATCCCAAAATTATTTTCTGCACCCTCGAGAACCTCGGACACGATATCTATATTGATGAAAACATAATTGTTTGCGGCAACCCTCTTGGATTTCAACAATGATCACAGAATTGTTCTCTTTACCCTCGAGAACCTCGGACACGATATCCGTAATGTAGTTATCATACTTTTGAGCGGCGGCCATCTTCGATTTAAAAAATGATCACAAAATCGTTCTCTGCACCAACGAGAACCTCGGATACGATACCCATAATGTAGTTATCACAATTTTGAGCGGCGGCCATCTTGGATTTCAAAAATGATCACAAAATCGTTCTTTGCACTCTCTAGAACCTAGGATACGATACCCATGATCTAGTTATCATACTTTTGAGGGGCGGCCATCTCGGATTTAAAAATGATCCCAAAATTGTTTTCTGCACCCTCAAGAACCTCGGACACGATATCCATATTGCTGAAAATATAATTTTGTGCGGCGGCAATCTTGGATTTGAAAAATGATCCCAAAATTATTTTCTGCACCCTCGAGAACCTCTGATAGGATAACCATAATGTACTAAACATATTTTTTAAGCCGCGGCCATCTTGGATTTGAAAAATGATCACATTTCTGCTCCCTCGAGAACCTCGGATACGATACCCATAATGAAGTTATCATACTTTTGAGCGGCGGCCATCTTGGATTTGAAAAATGATCACAAAATCGTTCTCTGCACCCTCGAGAACTTAGGATACGATACCCATAATCTAGTTAACATACATTTGAGCGGCGGCCATCTTGGATTTCAAAAATGATCACAAAATCGTTCTGTGCACTCTCGAGAACCTCGGATACGATACCCATATTTTAATGATCATAATCTTACATTGCGGCAATCTCGGATTTAAAAATGATCCCAAAATTATTTTCTGCACCCTCAAAAACCTCGAACACGATATCCATATTGCTGAAAACATAACTGTTTGCGGCAGCCTTCTTGGATTTGAAAAATGATCCCAAAATTATTTTCTGCACCCTCGAGAACCTCTGATACGATACCCATAATGTACTTATCATATTTTTTAAGCCGCGGCCATCTTGGATTTGAAAAATGATCACATTTCTGCTCCCTCGAGAACCTCGGATACGATACCCATAATGAAGTTATCATACTTTTGAGCGGCGGCCATCTTGGATTTGAAAAATGATCACAAAATCGTTCGCTGCACCCTCGAGAACTTAGGATACGATACCCATAATCTAGTTATCATACATTTGAGCGGCGGCCATCTTGGATTTGAAAAGTGACTACAAAATCGCTTCTGCACCCTCGAGAACCTCGGATTCGATACTTATATTTTTATGATCATTATCTTGCATTGCGGCCATCTCGGATTTAAAAATGATCCCAAAATTATTTTCTGCACCCTCGAGAACCTCGGACACGATATCTATATTGATGAAAACATAATTGTTTGCGGCAACCCTCTTGGATTTCAACAGTGATCACAGAATTGTTCTCTGCACCCTCGAGAACCTCGGACACGATATCCATAATGTAGTTATCATACTTTTGAGCGGCGGCAATCTTGGATTTGAAAAATGATCACAAAATCGTTCTCTGCACCCTCGAGAACTTAGGATACGATACCCATAATCTAGTTAACATACATTTGAGCAGCGGCCATCTTGGATTTCAAAAATGATCACAAAATCGTTCTGTGCACTCTCGAGAACCTCGGATACGATACCCATATTTTGATGATCATAATCTTGCATTGCGGCCATCTCGGATTTAAAAATGATCCCAAAATTATTTTCTGCACCCTAAAAAACTTCGAACACGATATCCATATTGCTGAAAACATAACTGTTTGCGGCAGCCTTCTTGGATTTCAAAAATGATCACAGAATTGTGCTCTGCATCCTCGAGAACCTCGGACACGATATCAATATTGCTAAATTCATAATTTTGTGCGGGGGCCATCTTGGATTTGAAAAATTATCACCAAATCGTTCTCTGCACCCTCGAGAAACTCGTGTACGATATCAATATTGATGAAAACATAATTGTTTGCGGCAACCCTCTTGGATTTCAAAAATGATCACAGAATTGTTCTCTGCACCTTCGAGAACCTCGGACACGTTATCCATAATGTAGTTATCATACTTTTGAGCAGCGGCCATCTTCGATTTGAAAAATGATCACAAAATCGTTCTCTGCACCCTCGAGAACCTCGGATACGATACCCATAATGTAGTTATCATAATTTTGAGCGGCGGCCATCTTGGATTTCAAAAATGATCACAAAATCGTTCTTTGCACTCTCTAGAACCTAGGATACGATACCCATATTTTAATGATCATAATCTTGCATTGCGGCCATCTCGGATTTAAAAATGATCCCAAAATTATTTTCTGCACCCTGAAAAACCTCGAACACGATATCCATATTGCTGAAAACATAACTGTTTGCGGCAGCCTTCTTGGATTTCAAAAATGATCCCAGAATTGTGCTCTGCATCCTCGAGAACCTCGGACACGATATCAATATTGCTAAAATCATAATTTTGTGCGGGGGCCATCTTGGATTTGAAAAATTATCACCAAATCGTTCTCTGCACCCTCGAGAAACTCGTGTACGATATCAATATTGATGAAAACATAATTGTTTGCGGCAACCCTCTTGGATTTCAAAAATGACCACAGAATTGTTCTCTGCACCTTCTAGAACCTCGGACACGTTATCCATAATGTAGTTATCATACTTTTGAGCGGCGGCCATCTTCGATTTGAAAAATGATCACAAAATCGTTCTCTGCACCCTCGAGAACCTCGGATACGATACCCATAATGTAGTTATCATAATTTTGAGCGGCGGCCAACTTGGATTTCAAAAATGATCACAAAATCGTTTTTTGCACTCTCTAGAACCTAGGATACGATACCCATAATATAGTTATCATACTTTCGAGCGGCGGCCATCTTGGATTTGAAAAATGATCACAAAATCGCTCTTTGCACCCTCGAGAACCTTGGATACGATACCCATAATGTAGTTATCATAATTTTGAGTGGCGGCCATCTTGGATTTAAAAAATGATCACAAAATCGTTCTGTGCACTCTCGAGAACCTCGGATATGATACCCATAATGTAGTTATCATACTTTTGAGCGGCGACCATCTTGGATTTGAAAAACGATCACAAAATCGCTCTCTGCACTCTCGAGAACCTCGGACACGATACCCATATTTTTATGATCATTATCTTGCATTGCGGCCATCTCCGATTTAAAAATGATCCCAAAATTATTTTCTGCACCCTCGAGAACCTCGGACACGATATCTATATTGATGAAAACATAATTGTTTGCGGCAACCCTCTTGGATTTCAACAATGATCACAGAATTGTTCTCTTTACCCTCGAGAACCTCGGACACGATATCCGTAATGTAGTTATCATACTTTTGAGCGGCGGCCATCTTCGATTTAAAAAATGATCACAAAATCGTTCTCTGCACCAACGTGAACCTCGGATACGATACCCATAATGTAGTTATCACAATTTTGAGCGGCGGCCATCTTGGATTTCAAAAATGATCACAAAATCGTTCTTTGCACTCTCTAGAACCTAGGATACGATACCCATAATCTAGTTATCATACTTTTGAGTGGCGGCCATCTCGAATTTAAAAATGATCCCAAAATTGTTTTCTGCACCCTCAAGAACCTCGGACACGATATCCATATTGCTGAAAATATAATTTTGTGCGGCGGCAATCTTGGATTTGAAAAATGATCCCAAAATTATTTTCTGCACCCTCGAGAACCTCTGATAGGATACCCATAATGTACTTATCATATTTTTTAAGCCGCGGCCATCTTGGATTTGAAAAATGATCACATTTCTGCTCCCTCGAGAACCTCGGATACGATACCCATAATGAAGTTATCATATTTTTGAGCGGCGGCCATCTTGGATTTGAAAAATGATCACAAAATCGTTCTCTGCACCCTCGAGAACTTAGGATACGATACCCATAATCTAGTTAACATACATTTGAGCGGCGGCCATCTTGGATTTCAAAAATGATCACAAAATCGTTCTGTGCACTCTCGAGAACCTCGGATACGATACCCATATTTTAATGATCATAATCTTACATTGCGGCAATCTCGGATTTAAAAATGATCCCAAAATTATTTTCTGCACCCTCAAAAACCTCGAACACGATATCCATATTGCTGAAAACATAACTGTTTGCGGCAGCCTTCTTGGATTTGAAAAATGATCCCAAAATTATTTTCTGCACCCTCGAGAACCTCTGATACGATACCCATAATGTACTTATCATATTTTTTAAGCCGCGGCCATCTTGGATTTGAAAAATGATCACATTTCTGCTCCCTCGAGAACCTCGGATACGATACCCATAATGTAGTTATCATACTTTTGAGCGGCGGCAATCTTGGATTTGTAAAATGATCACAAAATCGTTCTCTGCACCCTCGAGAACTTAGGATACGATACCCATAATCTAGTTAACATACATTTGAGCGGCGGCCATCTTGGATTTCAAAAATGATCACAAAATCGTTCTGTGCACTCTCGAGAACCTCGGATACGATACCCATATTTTTATGATCATAATCTTGCATTGCGGCCATCTCGGATTTAAAAATGATCCCAAAATTATTTTCTGCACCCTCAAAAACCTCGGACACGATATCCATATTGCTGAAAACATAACTGTTTGCGGCAGCCTTCTTGGATTTCAAAAATGATCACAGAATTGTGCTCTGCATCCTCGAGAACCTCGGACACGATATCAATATTGCTAAAATCATAATTTTGTGCGGGGGCAATCTTGGATTTGAAAAATTATCACCAAATCGTTCTCTGCACCCTCGAGAAACTCGTGTACGATATCAATATTGATGAAAACATAATTGTTTGCGGCAACCCTCTTGGATTTCAAAAATGATCACAGAATCGCTCGCTGAACTCTCGAGAACCTCGGATGCGATACCCATAATGTAGTTATCATAATTTTGAGTGGCGGCCATCTTGGATTTCAAAAAATGATCACAAAATCGTTCTGTGCACTCTCGAGAACCTCGGATATGATACCCATAATGTAGTTATCATACTTTTGAGCGGCGACCATCTTGGATTTGAAAAATGATCACAAAATCGCTCTCTGCACCCTCGAGAACCTCGGATACGATACCCATAATGAATTTATCATAATTTTGAGCGGCGGCCATCTTGGATTTAAAAAATGATCACAAAATCGTTCTGTGCACTCTCGAGAACCTCGGATATGATACCCATAATCTAGTTAACATACATTTGAGCGGCGGCCATCTTGGATTTCAAAAATGATCACAAAATCGTTCTGTGCACTCTCGAGAACCTCGGATACGATACCCATATTTTTATGATCATAATCTTGCATTGCGGCCATCTCGGATTTTAAAATGATCCCAAAATTATTTTCTGCACCCTCAAAAACCTCGGACACGATATCCATATTGCTGAAAACATAACTGTTTGCGGCAGCCTTCTTGGATTTCAAAAATGATCACAGAATTGTGCTCTGCATCCTCGAGAACCTCGGACACGATATCAATATTGCTAAAATCATAATTTTGTGCGGGGGCCATCTTGGATTTGAAAAATTATCACCAAATCGTTCTCTGCACCCTCGAGAAACTCGTGTACGATATCAATATTGATGAAAACATAATTGTTTGCGGCAACCCTCTTGGATTTCAAAAATGACCACAGAATTGTTTTCTGCACCTTCTAGAACCTCGGACACGTTATCCATAATGTAGTTATCATACTTTTGAGCGGCGGCCATCTTCGATTTGAAAAATGATCACAAAATCGTTCTCTGCACCCTCGAGAACCTCGGATACGATACCCATAATGTAGTTATCATAATTTTGAGCGGCGGCCAACTTGGATTTCAAAAATGATCACAAAATCGTTCTTTGCACTCTCTAGAACCTAGGATACGATACCCATAATATAGTTATCATACTTTCGAGCGGCGGCCATCTTGGATTTGAAAAATGATCACAAAATCGCTCTCTGCACCCTCGAGAACCTTGGATACGATACCCATAATGTAGTTATCATAATTTTGAGTGGCGGCCATCTTGGATTTAAAAAATGATCACAAAATCGTTCTGTGCACTCTCGAGAACCTCGGATATGATACCCATAATGTAGTTATCATACTTTTGAGCGGCGACCATCTTGGATTTGAAAAACGATCACAAAATCGCTCTCTGCACTCTCGAGAACCTCGGATACGATACCCATATTTTTATGATCATTATCTTGCATTGCGGCCATCTCCGATTTAAAAATGATCCCAAAATTATTTTCTGCACCCTCGAGAACCTCGGACACGATATCTATATTGATGAAAACATAATTGTTTGCGGCAACCCTCTTGGATTTCAACAATGATCACAGAATTGTTCTCTTTACCCTCGAGAACCTCGGACACGATATCCGTAATGTAGTTATCATACTTTTGAGCGGCGGCCATCTTCGATTTAAAAAATGATCACAAAATCGTTCTCTGCACCAACGTGAACCTCGGATACGATACCCATAATGTAGTTATCACAATTTTGAGCGGCGGCCATCTTGGATTTCAAAAATGATCACAAAATCGTTCTTTGCACTCTCTAGAACCTAGGATACGATACCCATAATCTAGTTATCATACTTTTGAGTGGCGGCCATCTCGAATTTAAAAATGATCCCAAAATTGTTTTCTGCACCCTCAAGAACCTCGGACACGATATCCATATTGCTGAAAATATAATTTTGTGCGGCGGCAATCTTGGATTTGAAAAATGATCCCAAAATTATTTTCTGCACCCTCGAGAACCTCTGATAGGATACCCATAATGTACTTATCATATTTTTTAAGCCGCGGCCATCTTGGATTTGAAAAATGATCACATTTCTGCTCCCTCGAGAACCTCGGATACGATACCCATAATGAAGTTATCATATTTTTGAGCGGCGGCCATCTTGGATTTGAAAAATGATCACAAAATCGTTCTCTGCACCCTCGAGAACTTAGGATACGATACCCATAATGTAGTTATCATAATTTTGAGCGGCGGCCAACTTGGATTTCAAAAATGATCACAAAATCGTTCTTTGCACTCTCTAGAACCTAGGATACGATACCCATAATATAGTTATCATACTTTCGAGCGGCGGCCATCTTGGATTTGAAAAATGATCACAAAATCGTTCTGTGCACTCTCGAGAACCTCGGATACGATACCCATATTTTTATGATCATAATCTTGCATTGCGGCCATCTCGGATTTTAAAATGATCCCAAAATTATTTTCTGCACCCTCAAAAACCTCGGACACGATATCCATATTGCTGAAAACATAACTGTTTGCGGCAGCCTTCTTGGATTTCAAAAATGATCACAGAATTGTGCTCTGCATCCTCGAGAACCTCGGACACGATATCAATATTGCTAAAATCATAATTTTGTGCGGGGGCCATCTTGGATTTGAAAAATTATCACCAAATCGTTCTCTGCACCCTCGAGAAACTCGTGTACGATATCAATATTGATGAAAACATAATTGTTTGCGGCAACCCTCTTGGATTTCAAAAATGACCACAGAATTGTTCTCTGCACCTTCTAGAACCTCGGACACGTTATCCATAATGTAGTTATCATACTTTTGAGCGGCGGCCATCTTCGATTTGAAAAATGATCACAAAATCGTTCTCTGCACCCTCGAGAACCTCGGATACGATACCCATAATGTAGTTATCATAATTTTGAGCGGCGGCCAACTTGGATTTCAAAAATGATCACAAAATCGTTCTTTGCACTCTCTAGAACCTAGGATACGATACCCATAATATAGTTATCATACTTTCGAGCGGCGGCCATCTTGGATTTGAAAAATGATCACAAAATCGCTCTCTGCACCCTCGAGAACCTTGGATACGATACCCATAATGTAGTTATCATAATTTTGAGTGGCGGCCATCTTGGATTTAAAAAATGATCACAAAATCGTTCTGTGCACTCTCGAGAACCTCGGATATGATACCCATAATGTAGTTATCATACTTTTGAGCGGCGACCATCTTGGATTTGAAAAACGATCACAAAATCGCTCTCTGCACTCTCGAGAACCTCGGATACGATACCCATATTTTTATGATCATTATCTTGCATTGCGGCCATCTCCGATTTAAAAATGATACCAAAATTATTTTCTGCACCCTCGAGAACCTCGGACACGATATCTATATTGATGAAAACATAATTGTTTGCGGCAACCCTCTTGGATTTCAACAATGATCACAGAATTGTTCTCTTTACCCTCGAGAACCTCGGACACGATATCCGTAATGTAGTTATCATACTTTTGAGCGGCGGCCATCTTCGATTTAAAAAATGATCACAAAATCGTTCTCTGCACCAACGTGAACCTCGGATACGATACCCATAATGTAGTTATCACAATTTTGAGCGGCGGCCATCTTGGATTTCAAAAATGATCACAAAATCGTTCTTTGCACTCTCTAGAACCTAGGATACGATACCCATAATCTAGTTATCATACTTTTGAGTGGCGGCCATCTCGAATTTAAAAATGATCCCAAAATTGTTTTCTGCACCCTCAAGAACCTCGGACACGATATCCATATTGCTGAAAATATAATTTTGTGCGGCGGCAATCTTGGATTTGAAAAATGATCCCAAAATTATTTTCTGCACCCTCGAGAACCTCTGATAGGATACCCATAATGTACTTATCATATTTTTTAAGCCGCGGCCATCTTGGATTTGAAAAATGATCACATTTCTGCTCCCTCGAGAACCTCGGATACGATACCCATAATGTAGTTATCATACTTTTGAGCGGCGGCAATCTTGGATTTGTAAAATGATCACAAAATCGTTCTCTGCACCCTCGAGAACTTAGGATACGATACCCATAATCTAGTTAACATACATTTGAGCGGCGGCCATCTTGGATTTCAAAAATGATCACAAAATCGTTCTGTGCACTCTCGAGAACCTCCGATACGATACCCATATTTTTATGATCATAATCTTGCATTGCGGCCATCTCGGATTTAAAAATGATCCCAAAATTATTTTCTGCACCCTCAAAAACCTCGGACACGATATCCATATTGCTAAAATCATAATTTTGTGCGGGGGCAATCTTGGATTTGAAAAATTATCACCAAATCGTTCTCTGCACCCTCGAGAAACTCGTGTACGATATCAATATTGATGAAAACATAATTGTTTGCGGCAACCCTCTTGGATTTCAAAAATGATCACAGAATCGCTCGCTGAACTCTCGAGAACCTCGGATGCGATACCCATAATGTAGTTATCATAATTTTGAGTGGCGGCCATCTTGGATTTCAAAAAATGATCACAAAATCGTTCTGTGCACTCTCGAGAACCTCGGATATGATACCCATAATGTAGTTATCATACTTTTGAGCGGCGACCATCTTGGATTTGAAAAATGATCACAAAATCGCTCTCTGCACCCTCGAGAACCTCGGATACGATACCCATAATGAATTTATAATAATTTTGAGCGGCGGCCATCTTGGATTTAAAAAATGATCACAAAATCGTTCTGTGCACTCTCGAGAACCTCGGATATGATACCCATAATCTAGTTAACATACATTTGAGCGGCGGCCATCTTGGATTTCAAAAATGATCACAAAATCGTTCTGTGCACTCTCGAGAACCTCGGATACGATACCCATATTTTTATGATCATAATCTTGCATTGCGGCCATCTCGGATTTTAAAATGATCCCAAAATTATTTTCTGCACCCTCAAAAACCTCGGACACGATATCCATATTGCTGAAAACATAACTGTTTGCGGCAGCCTTCTTGGATTTCAAAAATGATCACAGAATTGTGCTCTGCATCCTCGAGAACCTCGGACACGATATCAATATTGCTAAAATCATAATTTTGTGCGGGGGCCATCTTGGATTTGAAAAATTATCACCAAATCGTTCTCTGCACCCTCGAGAAACTCGTGTACGATATCAATATTGATGAAAACATAATTGTTTGCGGCAACCCTCTTGGATTTCAAAAATGACCACAGAATTGTTCTCTGCACCTTCTAGAACCTCGGACACGTTATCCATAATGTAGTTATCATACTTTTGAGCGGCGGCCATCTTCGATTTGAAAAATGATCACAAAATCGTTCTCTGCACCCTCGAGAACCTCGGATACGATACCCATAATGTAGTTATCATAATTTTGAGCGGCGGCCAACTTGGATTTCAAAAATGATCACAAAATCGTTCTTTGCACTCTCTAGAACCTAGGATACGATACCCATAATATAGTTATCATACTTTCGAGCGGCGGCCATCTTGGATTTGAAAAATGATCACAAAATCGCTCTCTGCACCCTCGAGAACCTTGGATACGATACCCATAATGTAGTTATCATAATTTTGAGTGGCGGCCATCTTGGATTTAAAAAATGATCACAAAATCGTTCTGTGCACTCTCGAGAACCTCGGATATGATACCCATAATGTAGTTATCATACTTTTGAGCGGCGACCATCTTGGATTTGAAAAACGATCACAAAATCGCTCTCTGCACTCTCGAGAACCTCGGATACGATACCCATATTTTTATGATCATTATCTTGCATTGCGGCCATCTCCGATTTAAAAATGATCCCAAAATTATTTTCTGCACCCTCGAGAACCTCGGACACGATATCTATATTGATGAAAACATAATTGTTTGCGGCAACCCTCTTGGATTTCAACAATGATCACAGAATTGTTCTCTTTACCCTCGAGAACCTCGGACACGATATCCGTAATGTAGTTATCATACTTTTGAGCGGCGGCCATCTTCGATTTAAAAAATGATCACAAAATCATTCTCTGCACCAACGTGAACCTCGGATACGATACCCATAATGTAGTTATCACAATTTTGAGCGGCGGCCATCTTGGATTTCAAAAATGATCACAAAATCGTTCTTTGCACTCTCTAGAACCTAGGATACGATACCCATAATCTAGTTATCATACTTTTGAGTGGCGGCCATCTCGAATTTAAAAATGATCCCAAAATTGTTTTCTGCACCCTCAAGAACCTCGGACACGATATCCATATTGCTGAAAATATAATTTTGTGCGGCGGCAATCTTGGATTTGAAAAATGATCCCAAAATTATTTTCTGCACCCTCGAGAACCTCTGATAGGATACCCATAATGTACTTATCATATTTTTTAAGCCGCGGCCATCTTGGATTTGAAAAATGATCACATTTCTGCTCCCTCGAGAACCTCGGATACGATACCCATAATGAAGTTATCATATTTTTGAGCGGCGGCCATCTTGGATTTGAAAAATGATCACAAAATCGTTCTCTGCACCCTCGAGAACTTAGGATACGATACCCATAATGTAGTTATCATAATTTTGAGCGGCGGCCAACTTGGATTTCAAAAATGATCACAAAATCGTTCTTTGCACTCTCTAGAACCTAGGATACGATACCCATAATATAGTTATCATACTTTCGAGCGGCGGCCATCTTGGATTTGAAAAATGATCACAAAATCGTTCTGTGCACTCTCGAGAACCTCGGATACGATACCCATATTTTTATGATCATAATCTTGCATTGCGGCCATCTCGGATTTTAAAATGATCCCAAAATTATTTTCTGCACCCTCAAAAACCTCGGACACGATATCCATATTGCTGAAAACATAACTGTTTGCGGCAGCCTTCTTGGATTTCAAAAATGATCACAGAATTGTGCTCTGCATCCTCGAGAACCTCGGACACGATATCAATATTGCTAAAATCATAATTTTGTGCGGGGGCCATCTTGGATTTGAAAAATTATCACCAAATCGTTCTCTGCACCCTCGAGAAACTCGTGTACGATATCAATATTGATGAAAACATAATTGTTTGCGGCAACCCTCTTGGATTTCAAAAATGACCACAGAATTGTTCTCTGCACCTTCTAGAACCTCGGACACGTTATCCATAATGTAGTTATCATACTTTTGAGCGGCGGCCATCTTCGATTTGAAAAATGATCACAAAATCGTTCTCTGCACCCTCGAGAACCTCGGATACGATACCCATAATGTAGTTATCATAATTTTGAGCGGCGGCCAACTTGGATTTCAAAAATGATCACAAAATCGTTCTTTGCACTCTCTAGAACCTAGGATACGATACCCATAATATAGTTATCATACTTTCGAGCGGCGGCCATCTTGGATTTGAAAAATGATCACAAAATCGCTCTCTGCACCCTCGAGAACCTTGGATACGATACCCATAATGTAGTTATCATAATTTTGAGTGGCGGCCATCTTGGATTTAAAAAATGATCACAAAATCGTTCTGTGCACTCTCGAGAACCTCGGATATGATACCCATAATGTAGTTATCATACTTTTGAGCGGCGACCATCTTGGATTTGAAAAACGATCACAAAATCGCTCTCTGCACTCTCGAGAACCTCGGATACGATACCCATATTTTTATGATCATTATCTTGCATTGCGGCCATCTCCGATTTAAAAATGATACCAAAATTATTTTCTGCACCCTCGAGAACCTCGGACACGATATCTATATTGATGAAAACATAATTGTTTGCGGCAACCCTCTTGGATTTCAACAATGATCACAGAATTGTTCTCTTTACCCTCGAGAACCTCGGACACGATATCCGTAATGTAGTTATCATACTTTTGAGCGGCGGCCATCTTCGATTTAAAAAATGATCACAAAATCGTTCTCTGCACCAACGTGAACCTCGGATACGATACCCATAATGTAGTTATCACAATTTTGAGCGGCGGCCATCTTGGATTTCAAAAATGATCACAAAATCGTTCTTTGCACTCTCTAGAACCTAGGATACGATACCCATAATCTAGTTATCATACTTTTGAGTGGCGGCCATCTCGAATTTAAAAATGATCCCAAAATTGTTTTCTGCACCCTCAAGAACCTCGGACACGATATCCATATTGCTGAAAATATAATTTTGTGCGGCGGCAATCTTGGATTTGAAAAATGATCCCAAAATTATTTTCTGCACCCTCGAGAACCTCTGATAGGATACCCATAATGTACTTATCATATTTTTTAAGCCGCGGCCATCTTGGATTTGAAAAATGATCACATTTCTGCTCCCTCGAGAACCTCGGATACGATACCCATAATGAAGTTATCATATTTTTGAGCGGCGGCCATCTTGGATTTGAAAAATGATCACAAAATCGTTCTCTGCACCCTCGAGAACTTAGGATACGATACCCATAATCTAGTTAACATACATTTGAGCGGCGGCCATCTTGGATTTCAAAAATGATCACAAAATCGTTCTGTGCACTCTCGAGAACCTCGGATACGATACCCATATTTTAATGATCATAATCTTACATTGCGGCAATCTCGGATTTAAAAATGATCCCAAAATTATTTTCTGCACCCTCAAAAACCTCGAACACGATATCCATATTGCTGAAAACATAACTGTTTGCGGCAGCCTTCTTGGATTTGAAAAATGATCCCAAAATTATTTTCTGCACCCTCGAGAACCTCTGATACGATACCCATAATGTACTTATCATATTTTTTAAGCCGCGGCCATCTTGGATTTGAAAAATGATCACATTTCTGCTCCCTCGAGAACCTCGGATACGATACCCATAATGTAGTTATCATACTTTTGAGCGGCGGCAATCTTGGATTTGTAAAATGATCACAAAATCGTTCTCTGCACCCTCGAGAACTTAGGATACGATACCCATAATCTAGTTAACATACATTTGAGCGGCGGCCATCTTGGATTTCAAAAATGATCACAAAATCGTTCTGTGCACTCTCGAGAACCTCCGATACGATACCCATATTTTTATGATCATAATCTTGCATTGCGGCCATCTCGGATTTAAAAATGATCCCAAAATTATTTTCTGCACCCTCAAAAACCTCGGACACGATATCCATATTGCTGAAAACATAACTGTTTGCGGCAGCCTTCTTGGATTTCAAAAATGATCACAGAATTGTGCTCTGCATCCTCGAGAACCTCGGACACGATATCAATATTGCTAAAATCATAATTTTGTGCGGGGGCCATCTTGGATTTGAAAAATTATCACCAAATCGTTCTCTGCACCCTCGAGAAACTCGTGTACGATATCAATATTGATGAAAACATAATTGTTTGCGGCAACCCTCTTGGATTTCAAAAATGATCACACAATCGCTCTCTGCACCCTCGAGAACCTCGGATACGATACCCATAATGTAGTTATCATAATTTTGAGTGGCGGCCATCTTGGATTTCAAAAAATGATCACAAAATCGTTCTGTGCACTCTCGAGAACCTAGGATATGATACCCATAATGTAGTTATCATACTTTTGAGCGGCGACCGTCTTGGATTTGAAAAATGATCACAAAATCGTTCTCTGCACCCTCGAGAACCTAGTATACGATACCCATAATCTTATTATCATACTTTTGAGCGGCGGCCATCTTGGATTTCAAAAATGATCACAAAATCGCTCTCTGCACCCTCGAGAACCTCGGATACGATACCCATAATGAAGTAATCATAATTTTGAGCGGCGGCCATCTTGGATTTCAAAAATGATCACAAAATCGTTCTGTGCACTCTCGAGAACCTCGGATACGATACCCATATTTTTATGATCATAATCTTGCATTGCGGCCATCTCGGATTTTAAAATGATCCCAAAATTATTTTCTGCACCCTCAAAAACCTCGGACACGATATCCATATTGCTGAAAACATAACTGTTTGCGGCAGCCTTCTTGGATTTCAAAAATGATCACAGAATTGTGCTCTGCATCCTCGAGAACCTCGGACACGATATCAATATTGCTAAAATCATAATTTTGTGCGGGGCCAATCTTGGATTTGAAAAATTATCACCAAATCGTTCTCTGCACCCTCGAGAAACTCGTGTACGATATCAATATTGATGAAAACATAATTGTTTGCGGCAACCCTCTTGGATTACAAAAATGATCACAAAATCGCTCTCTGCACCCTCGAGAACCTCGGATACGATACCCATAATGTAGTTGTCATAATTTTGAGTGGCGGCCATCTTGGATTTCAAAAAATGATCACAAAATCGTTCTGTGCACTCTCGAGAACCTCGGATATTATACCCATAATGTAGTTATCATACTTTTGAGCGGCGACCGTCTTGGATTTGAAAAATGATCACAAAATCGTTCTCTGCACCCTCGAGAACCTAGTATACGATACCCATAATCTTGTTATCATACTTTTGAGCGGCGGCCATCTTGGATTTGAAAAATGATCACAAAATCGCTCTCTGCACCCTCGAGAACCTCGGATACGATACCCATAATGAAGTAATCATAATTTTGAGCGGCGGCCATCTTGGATTTGAAAAATGATCACAAAATCGCTCTCTGCACTCTCGAGAACCTCGGATACGATACCCATATTTTAATGATCATTATCTTGCATTGCGGCCATCTAGGATTCAAAAATGATCCCAAAATTATTTTCTGCACCCTCGAAAACCTCGGACACGATATCTATATTGATGAAAACATAATTGTTTGCGGCAACACTCTTGGATTTCCAAAATGATCACAGAATTGTTCTCTGCGCCCTCGAGTACCTCGGACACGATATCCATAATGTAGTTATCATACTTTTGAGCGGCGGCCATCTTCGATTTAAAAAATGATCACAAAATCGTTCTCTGCACCCTCGAGAACCTCGGATACGATACCCATAATGAATTTATAATAATTTTGAGCGGCGGCCATCTTGGATTTAAAAAATGATCACAAAATCGTTCTGTGCACTCTCGAGAACCTCGGATATGATACCCATAATGTAGTTATCATACTTTTGAGCGGCGACCATCTTGGATTTGAAAAATGATCACAAAATCGCTCTCAACACTCTCGAGAACCTCGGATACGATATCCATATTTTTATGATCATTATCTTGCATTGCGGCCATCTCGGATTTAAAAATGATCCCAAAATTATTTTCTGCACCCTCGAAAACCTCGGACACGATATCTATATTGATGAAAACATAATTGTTTGCGGCAACACTCTTGGATTTCAACAATGATCACAGAATTGTTCTCTGCACCCTCGAGTACCTCGGACACGATATCCATAATGTAGTTATCATACTTTTGAGCGGCGGCCATCTTCGATTTAAAAAATGATCACAAAATCGTTCTCTGCACCCACGAGAACCTCGGATACGATACCCATAATTTAGTTATCATAATTTTGAACGGCGGCCATCTTGGATTTCAAAAATGATCACAAAATCGTTCTTTGCACTCTCTAGAACCTAGGATACGATACCCATAATCTAGTTATCATACTTTTGAGCGGCGGCCATCTCGGATTTACAAATGATCCCAAAATTGTTTTCTGCACCCTCAAGAACCTCGGACACGATATCCATATTGCTGAAAATATAATTTTGTGCGGCGGCAATCTTGGATTTGAAAAATAATCCCAAAATTATTTTCTGCACCCTCGAGAACCTCTGATACGATACCCATAATGTACTTATCATATTTTTTAAGCCGCGGCCATCTTGGATTTGAAAAATGATCACATTTCTGCTCCCTCGAGAACCTCGGATACGATACCCATAATGAAGTTATCATACTTTTGAGCGGCGGCCATCTTGGATTTGAAAAATGATTACAAAATCGCTCTCTGCACCCTCGAGAACCTCGGATACGATACCCATAATGTATTTATCATAATTTTGAGCGGCGGCCATCTTGGATTTAAAAAATGATCACAAAATCGTTCTGTGCACTCTCGAGAACCTCGGATACGATACCCATAATGTAGTTATCATACTTTTGAGCGGCGGCCATCTTGGATTTGAAAAATGATCACAAAATCGCTCTCTGCACCCTCGAGAACCTCGTGTACGATATCAATATTGATGAAAACATAATTGTTTGCGGCAACCCTCTTGGATTTCAAAAATGATCACAAAATCGCTCTCTGCACCCTCGAGAACCTCGGATACGATACCCATAATGTAGTTATCATAATTTTGAGCGGAGGCCATCTTGGATTTCAAAAATGATCAAAAAATCGTACTTTGCACTCTCTAGAACCTAGGATTCGATACCCATAATCTAGTTATCATACTTTTGAGTGGCGGCCATCTCGGATTTAAAAATGATCCCAAAATTGTTTTCTGCACCCTCAAGAACCTCGGACACGATATCCATATTGCTGAAAATATAATATTGTGCGGCGGCAATCTTGGATTTGAAAAATGATCCCAAAATTATTTTCTGCACCCTCGAGAACCTCTGATAGGATACCCATTATGTACTTATCATATTTTTTAAGCCGCGGCCATCTTGGATTTGAAAAATGATCACATTTCTGCTCCCTCGAGAACCTCGGATACGATACCCATAATGAAGTTATCATACTTTTGAGCGGCGGCCATCTTGGCTTTGAAAAATGATCACAAAATCGTTCTCTGCACCCTCGAGAACTTAGGATACGATACCCATAATCTAGTTAACATACATTTGAGCGGCGGCCATCTTGGATTTCAAAAATGATCACAAAATCGTTCTGTGCACTCTCGAGAACCTCGGATACGATACCCATATTTCAATGATCATAATCTTACATTGCGGCAATCTCGGATTTAAAAATGATCCCAAAATTATTTTCTGCACCCTCAAAAACCTCGAACACGATATCCATATTGCTGAAAACATAACTGTTTGCGGCAGCCTTCTTGGATTTGAAAAATGATCCCAAAATTATTTTCTGCACCCTCGAGAACCTCTGATACGATACCCATAATGTACTTATCATATTTTTTAAGCCGCGGCCATCTTGGATTTGAAAAATGATCACATTTCTGCTCCCTCGAGAACCTCGGATACGATACCCATAATGTAGTTATCATACTTTTGAGCGGCGGCAATCTTGGATTTGAAAAATGATCACAAAATCGTTCTCTGCACCCTCGAGAACTTAGGATACGATACCCATAATCTAGTTAACATACATTTGAGCGGCGGCCATCTTGGATTTCAAAAATGATCACAAAATCGTTCTGTGCACTCTCGAGAACCTCGGATACGATACCCATATTTTTATGATCATAATCTTGCATTGCGGCCATCTCGGATTTAAAAATGATCCCAAAATTATTTTCTGCACCCTCAAAAACCTCGGACACGATATCCATATTGCTGAAAACATAACTGTTTGCGGCAGCCTTCTTGGATTTCAAAAATGATCACAGAATTGTGCTCTGAATCCTCGAGAACCTCGGACACGATATCAATATTGCTAAAATCATAATTTTGTGCGGGGGCAATCTTGGATTTGAAAAATTATCACCAAATCGTTCTCTGCACCCTCGAGAAACTCGTGTACGATATCAATATTGATGAAAACATAATTGTTTGCGGCAACCCTCTTGGATTTCAAAAATGATCACAGAATCGCTCGCTGAACTCTCGAGAACCTCGGATGCGATACCCATAATGTAGTTATCATAATTTTGAGTGGCGGCCATCTTGGATTTCAAAAAATGATCACAAAATCGTTCTGTGCACTCTCGAGAACCTCGGATATGATACCCATAATGTAGTTATCATACTTTTGAGCGGCGACCATCTTGGATTTGAAAAATGATCACAAAATCGCTCTCTGCACCCTCGAGAACCTCGGATACGATACCCATAATGAATTTATAATAATTTTGAGCGGCGGCCATCTTGGATTTAAAAAATGATCACAAAATCGTTCTGTGCACTCTCGAGAACCTCGGATATGATACCCATAATCTAGTTAACATACATTTGAGCGGCGGCCATCTTGGATTTCAAAAATGATCACAAAATCGTTCTCTGCACCCTCGAGAACCTAGTATACGATACCCATAATGTAGTTATCATAATTTTGAGCGGCGGCCATCTTGGATTTCAAAAATGATCACAAAATCGTACTTTGCACTCTCTAGAACCTAGGATACGATACCCATAATCTAGTTATCATACTTTTGAGTGGCGGCCATCTCGGTTTAAAAAATGATCCCAAAATTGTTTTCTGCACCCTCAAGAACCTCGGACACGATATCCATATTGCTGAAAATATAATATTGTGCGGCGGCAATCTTGGATTTGAAAAATGATCCCAAAATTATTTTCTGCACCCTCGAGAACCTCTGATAGGATACCCATAATGTACTTATCATATTTTTTAAGCCGCGGCCATCTTGGATTTGAAAAATGATCACATTTCTGCTCCCTCGAGAACCTCGGATACGATACCCATAATGAAGTTATCATACTTTTGAGCGGCGGCCATCTTGGATTTGAAAAATGATCACAAAATCGTTCTCTGCACCCTCGAGAACTTAGGATACGATACCCATAATCTAGTTAACATACATTTGAGCGGCGGCCATCTTGGATTTCAAAAATGATCACAAAATCGTTCTGTGCACTCTCGAGAACCTCGGATACGATACCCATATTTCAATGATCATAATCTTACATTGCGGCAATCTCGGATTTAAAAATGATCCCAAAATTATTTTCTGCACCCTCAAAAACCTCGAACACGATATCCATATTGCTGAAAACATAACTGTTTGCGGCAGCCTTCTTGGATTTGAAAAATGATCCCAAAATTATTTTCTGCACCCTCGAGAACCTCTGATACGATACCCATAATGTACTTATCATATTTTTTAAGCCGCGGCCATCTTGGATTTGAAAAATGATCACATTTCTGCTCCCTCGAGAACCTCGGATACAATACCCATAATGTAGTTATCATACTTTTGAGCGGCGGCAATCTTGGATTTGAAAAATGATCACAAAATCGTTCTCTGCACCCTCGAGAACTTAGGATACGATACCCATAATCTAGTTAACATACATTTGAGCGGCGGCCATCTTGGATTTCAAAAATGATCACAAAATCGTTCTGTGCACTCTCGAGAACCTCGGATACGATACCCATATTTTTATGATCATAATCTTGCATTGCGGCCATCTCGGATTTAAAAATGATCCCAAAATTATTTTCTGCACCCTCAAAAACCTCGGACACGATATCCATATTGCTGAAAACATAACTGTTTGCGGCAGCCTTCTTGGATTTCAAAAATGATCACAGAATTGTGCTCTGCATCCTCGAGAACCTAGGACACGATATCAATATTGCTAAAATCATAATTTTGTGCGGGGGCAATCTTGGATTTGAAAAATTATCACCAAATCGTTCTCTGCACCCTCGAGAAACTCGTGTACGATATCAATATTGATGAAAACATAATTGTTTGCGGCAACCCTCTTGGATTTCAAAAATGATCACAGAATCGCTCGCTGAACTCTCGAGAACCTCGGATGCGATACCCATAATGTAGTTATCATAATTTTGAGTGGCGGCCATCTTGGATTTCAAAAAATGATCACAAAATCGTTCTGTGCACTCTCGAGAACCTCGGATATGATACCCATAATGTAGTTATCATACTTTTGAGCGGCGACCATCTTGGATTTGAAAAATGATCACAAAATCGCTCTCTGCACCCTCGAGAACCTCGGATACGATACCCATAATGAATTTATAATAATTTTGAGCGGCGGCCATCTTGGATTTAAAAAATGATCACAAAATCGTTCTGTGCACTCTCGAGAACCTCGGATATGATACCCATAATCTAGTTAACATACATTTGAGCGGCGGCCATCTTGGATTTCAAAAATGACCACAAAATCGTTCTGTGCACTCTCGAGAACCTCGGATACGATACCCATATTTTTATGATCATAATCTTGCATTTCGGCCATCTCCGATTTAAAAATGATCCCAAAATTATTTTCTGCACCCTCAAAAACCTCGGACACGATATCCATATTGCTGAAAACATAACTGTTTGCGGCAGCCTTCTTGGATTTCAAAAATGATCACAGAATTGTGCTCTGCATCCTCGAGAACCTCGGACACGATATCAATATTGCTAAAATCATAATTTTGTGTGGGGGCCATCTTGGATTTGAAAAATTATCACCAAATCGTTCTCTGCACCCTCGAGAAACTCGTGTACGATATCAATATTGATGAAAACATAATTGTTTGCGGCAACCCTCTTGGATTTCAAAAATGATCACAAAATCGCTCTCTGCACCCTCGAGAACCTCGGATACGATACCCATAATGTAGTTATTATAATTTTGAGTGGCGGCCATCTTGGATTTCAAAAAATGATCACAAAATCGTTCTGTGCACTCTCGAGAACCTCGGATATGATACCCATAATGTAGTTATCATACTTTTGAGCGGCGACCGTCTTGGATTTGAAAAATGATCACAAAATCGTTCTCTGCACCCTCGAGAACCTAGTATACGATACCCATAATCTTGTTATCATACTTTTGAGCGGCGGCCATCTTGGATTTGAAAAATGATCACAAAATCGCTCTCTGCACCCTCGAGAACCTCGGATACGATACCCATAATGAAGTAATCATAATTATGAGCGGCGGCCATCTTGGATTTGAAAAATGATCACAAAATCGCTCTCTGCACTCTCGAGAACCTCGGATACGATACCCATATTTTAATGATCATTATCTTGCATTGCGGCCATCTCGGATTTAAAAATGATCCCAAAATTATTTTCTGCACCCTCGAAAACCTCGGACACGATATCTATATTGATGAAAACATAATTGTTTGCGGCAACACTCTTGGATTTCCAAAATGATCACAGAATTGTTTTCTGCACCCTCGAGTACCTCGGACACGATATCCATAATGTAGTTATCATACTTTTGAGCGGCGGCCATCTTCGATTTAAAAAATGATCACAAAATCGTTCTCTGCACCCTCGAGAACCTCGGATACGATACCCATAATGAATTTATAATAATTTTAAGCGGCGGCCATCTTGGATTTAAAAAATGATCACAAAATCGTTCTGTGCACTCTCGAGAACCTCGGATATGATACCCATAATGTAGTTATCATACTTTTGAGCGGCGACCATCTTGGATTTGAAAAATGATCACAAAATCGCTCTCTGCACTCTCGAGAACCTCGGATACGATATCCATATTTTTATGATCATTATCTTGCATTGCGGCCATCTCGGATTTAAAAATGATCCCAAAATTATTTTCTGCACCCTCGAAAACCTCGGACACGATATCTATATTGATGAAAACATAATTTTTTGCGGCAACACTCTTGGATTTCAACAATGATCACAGAATTGTTCTCTGCACCCTCGAGTACCTCGGACACGATATCCATAATGTAGTTATCATACTTTTGAGCGGCGGCCATCTTCGATTTAAAAAATGATCACAAAATCGTTCTCTGCACCCACGAGAACCTCGGATACGATACCCATAATTTAGTTATCATAATTTTGAACGGCGGCCATCTTGGATTTCAAAAATGATCACAAAATCGTTCTTTGCACTCTCTAGAACCTAGGATACGATACCAATAATCTAGTTATCATACTTTTGAGCGGCGGCCATCTCGGATTTAAAAATGATCCCAAAATTGTTTTCTGCACCCTCAAGAACCTCGGACACGATATCCATATTGCTGAAAATATAATTTTGTGCGGCGGCAATCTTGGATTTGAAAAATGATCCCAAAATTATTTTCTGCACCCTCGAGAACCTCTGATACGATACACATAATATACTTATCATATTTTTTAAGCCGCGGCCATCTTGGATTTGAAAAATGATCACATTTCTGCTCCCTCGAGAACATCGGATACGATACCCATAATGAAGTTATCATACTTTTGAGCGGCGGCCATCTTGGATTTGAAAAATGATTACAAAATCGCTCTCTGCACCCTCGAGAACCTCGGATACGATACCCATAATGTATTTATCATAATTTTGAGCGGCGGCCATCTTGGATTTAAAAAATGATCACAAAATCGTTCTGTGCACTCTCGAGAACCTCGGATACGATACCCATAATGTAGTTATCATACTTTTGAGCGGCGGCCATCTTGGATTTGAAAAATGATCACAAAATCGCTCTCTGCACCCTCGAGAACCTCGGATACGATACCCATAATGTAGTTATCATAATTTTAAGCGGCGGCCATCTTGAATTTGAAAAATGATAACAGAATTGTGCTCTGCATCCTCGAGAACCTCGGACACGATATCAATATTGCTAAAATCATAATTTTGTGTGGGGGCCATCTTGGATTTGAAAAATTATCACCAAATCGTTCTCTGCACCCTCGAGAAACTCGTGTACGATATCAATATTGATGAAAACATAATTGTTTGCGGCAACCCTCTTGGATTTCAAAAATGATCACAAAATCGCTCTCTGCACCCTCGAGAACCTCGGATACGATACCCATAATGTAGTTATCATAATTTTGAGCGGCGGCCATCTTGGATTTCAAAAATGATCACAAAATCGTTCTTTGCACTCTCTAGAACCTAGGATACGATACCCATAATCTAGTTATCATACTTTTGAGTGGCGGCCATCTCGGATTTAAAAATGATCCCAAAATTGTTTTCTGCACCCTCAAGAACCTCGGACACGATATCCATATTGCTGAAAATATAATTTTGTGCGGCGGCAATCTTGGATTTGAAAATTGATCCCAAAATTATTTTCTGCACCCTCAAGAACCTCGGACACGATATCCATATTGCTGAAAATATAATTTTGAGCGGCGGCCATCTTGGATTTCAAAAATGACCACAAAATCGTTCTGTGCACTCTCGAGAACCTCGGATACGATACCCATATTTTTATGATCATAATCTTGCATTTCGGCCATCTCCGATTTAAAAATGATCCCAAAATTATTTTCTGCACCCTCAAAAACCTCGGACACGATATCCATATTGCTGAAAACATAACTGTTTGCGGCAGCCTTCTTGGATTTCAAAAATGATCACAGAATTGTGCTCTGCATCCTCGAGAACCTCGGACACGATATCAATATTGCTAAAATCATAATTTTGTGTGGGGGCCATCTTGGATTTAAAAATTATCACCAAATCGTTCTCTGCACCCTCGAGAAACTCGTGTACGATATCAATATTGATGAAAACATAATTGTTTGCGGCAACCCTCTTGGATTTCAAAAATGATCACAAAATCGCTCTCTGCACCCTCGAGAACCTCGGATACGATACCCATAATGTAGTTATTATAATTTTGAGTGGCGGCCATCTTGGATTTCAAAAAATGATCACAAAATCGTTCTGTGCACTCTCGAGAACCTCGGATATGATACCCATAATGTAGTTATCATACTTTTGAGCGGCGACCGTCTTGGATTTGAAAAATGATCACAAAATCGTTCTCTGCACCCTCGAGAACCTAGTATACGATACCCATAATCTTGTTATCATACTTTTGAGCGGCGGCCATCTTGGATTTGAAAAATGATCACAAAATCGCTCTCTGCACCCTCGAGAACCTCGGATACGATACCCATAATGAAGTAATCATAATTATGAGCGGCGGCCATCTTGGATTTGAAAAATGATCACAAAATCGCTCTCTGCACTCTCGAGAACCTCGGATACGATACCCATATTTTAATGATCATTATCTTGCATTGCGGCCATCTCGGATTTAAAAATGATCCCAAAATTATTTTCTGCACCCTCGAAAACCTCGGACACGATATCTATATTGATGAAAACATAATTGTTTGCGGCAACACTCTTGGATTTCCAAAATGATCACAGAATTGTTCTCTGCACCCTCGAGTACCTCGGACACGATATCAATATTGATGAAAACATAATTGTTTGCGGCAACCCTCTTGGATTTCAAAAATGATCACAAAATCGCTCTCTGCACCCTCGAGAACCTCGGATACGATACCCATAATGTAGTTATTATAATTTTGAGTGGCGGCCATCTTGGATTTCAAAAAATGATCACAAAATCGTTCTGTGCACTCTCGAGAACCTCGGATATGATACCCATAATGTAGTTATCATACTTTTGAGCGGCGGCCATCTTCGATTTAAAAAATGATCACAAAATCGTTCTCTGCACCCTCGAGAACCTCGGATACGATACCCATAATGAATTTATAATAATTTTAAGCGGCGGCCATCTTGGATTTAAAAAATGATCACAAAATCGTTCTGTGCACTCTCGAGAACCTCGGATATGATACCCATAATGTAGTTATCATACTTTTGAGCGGCGACCATCTTGGATTTGAAAAATGATCACAAAATCGCTCTCTGCACTCTCGAGAACCTCGGATACGATATCCATATTTTTATGATCATTATCTTGCATTGCGGCCATCTCGGATTTAAAAATGATCCCAAAATTATTTTCTGCACCCTCGAAAACCTCGGACACGATATCTATATTGATGAAAACATAATTTTTTGCGGCAACACTCTTGGATTTCAACAATGATCACAGAATTGTTCTCTGCACCCTCGAGTACCTCGGACACGATATCCATAATGTAGTTATCATACTTTTGAGCGGCGGCCATCTTCGATTTAAAAAATGATCACAAAATCGTTCTCTGCACCCACGAGAACCTCGGATACGATACCCATAATTTAGTTATCATAATTTTGAACGGCGGCCATCTTGGATTTCAAAAATGATCACAAAATCGTTCTTTGCACTCTCTAGAACCTAGGATACGATACCAATAATCTAGTTATCATACTTTTGAGCGGCGGCCATCTCGGATTTAAAAATGATCCCAAAATTGTTTTCTGCACCCTCAAGAACCTCGGACACGATATCCATATTGCTGAAAATATAATTTTGTGCGGCGACAATCTTGGATTTGAAAAATGATCCCAAAATTATTTTCTGCACCCTCGAGAACCTCTGATACGATACACATAATATACTTATCATATTTTTTAAGCCGCGGCCATCTTGGATTTGAAAAATGATCACATTTCTGCTCCCTCGAGAACATCGGATACGATACCCATAATGAAGTTATCATACTTTTGAGCGGCGGCCATCTTGGATTTGAAAAATGATTACAAAATCGCTCTCTGCACCCTCGAGAACCTCGGATACGATACCCATAATGTATTTATCATAATTTTGAGCGGCGGCCATCTTGGATTTAAAAAATGATCACAAAATCGTTCTGTGCACTCTCGAGAACCTCGGATACGATACCCATAATGTAGTTATCATACTTTTGAGCGGCGGCCATCTTGGATTTGAAAAATGATCACAAAATCGCTCTCTGCACCCTCGAGAACCTCGGATACGATACCCATAATGTAGTTATCATAATTTTAAGCGGCGGCCATCTTGAATTTGAAAAATGATAACAAAATCGTTCTCTGCACCCTCGAGAACCTCGGACACGATATCAATATTGCTAAAATCATAATTTTGTGTGGGGGCCATCTTGGATTTGAAAAATTATCACCAAATCGTTCTCTGCACCCTCGAGAAACTCGTGTACGATATCAATATTGATGAAAACATAATTGTTTGCGGCAACCCTCTTGGATTTCAAAAATGATCACAAAATCGCTCTCTGCACCCTCGAGAACCTCGGATACGATACCCATAATGTAGTTATCATAATTTTGAGCGGCGGCCATCTTGGATTTCAAAAATGATCACAAAATCGTTCTTTGCACTCTCTAGAACCTAGGATACGATACCCATAATCTAGTTATCATACTTTTGAGTGGCGGCCATCTCGGATTTAAAAATGATCCCAAAATTGTTTTCTGCACCCTCAAGAACCTCGGACACGATATCCATATTGCTGAAAATATAATTTTGTGCGGCGGCAATCTTGGATTTGAAAATTGATCCCAAAATTATTTTCTGCACCCTCGAGAACCTCTGATAGGATACCCATAATGTACTTATCATATTTTTTAAGCCGCGGCCATCTTGGATTTGAAAAATGATCACATTTCTGCTCCCTCGAGAACCTCGGATACGATACCCATAATGAAGTTATCATACTTTTGAGCGGCGGCCATCTTGGATTTGAAAAATGATCACAAAATCGTTCTCTGCACCCTCGAGAACTTAGGATACGATACCCATAATCTAGTGAACATACATTTGAGCGGCGGCCATCTTGGATTTCAAAAATGATCACAAAATCGTTCTGTGCACTCTCGAGAACCTCGGATACGATACCCATATTTTAATGATCATAATCTTACATTGCGGCAATCTCGGATTTAAAAATGATCCCAAAATTATTTTCTGCACCCTCAAAAACCTCGAACACGATATCCATATTGCTGAAAACATAACTGTTTGCGGCAGCCTTCTTGGATTTGAAAAATGATCCCAAAATTATTTTCTGCACTCTCGAGAACCTCTGATACGATACCCATAATGTACTTATCATATTTTTTAAGCCGCGGCCATCTTGGATTTGAAAAATGATCACATTTCTGCTCCCTCGAGAACCTCGGATACGATACCCATAATGTAGTTATCATACTTTTGAGCGGCGGCAATCTTGGATTTGAAAAATGATCACAAAATCGTTCTCTGCACCCTCGAGAACTTAGGATACGATACCCATAATCTAGTTAACATACATTTGAGCGGCGGCCATCTTGGATTTCAAAAATGATCACAAAATCGTTCTGTGCACTCTCGAGAACCTCGGATACGATACCCATATTTTTATGATCATAATCTTGCATTGCGGCCATCTCGGATTTAAAAATGATCCCAAAATTATTTTCTGCACCCTCAAAAACCTCGGACACGATATCCATATTGCTGAAAACATAACTGTTTGCGGCAGCTTTCTTGGATTTCAAAAATGATCACAGAATTGTGCTCTGCATCCTCGAGAACCTCGGACACGATATCAATATTGCTAAAATCATAATTTTGTGCGGGGGCAATCTTGGATTTGAAAAATTATCACCAAATCGTTCTCTGCACCCTCGAGAAACTCGTGTACGATATCAATATTGATGAAAACATAATTGTTTGCGGCAACCCTCTTGGATTTCAAAAATGATCACAGAATCGCTCGCTGAACTCTCGAGAACCTCGGATGCGATACCCATAATGTAGTTATCATAATTTTGAGTGGCGGCCATCTTGGATTTCCAAAAATGATCACAAAATCGTTCTGTGCACTCTCGAGAACCTCGGATATGATACCCATAATGTAGTTATCATACTTTTGAGCGGCGACCATCTTGGATTTGAAAAATGATCACAAAATCGCTCTCTGCACCCTCGAGAACCTCAGATACGATACCCATAATGAATTTATAATAATTTTGAGGGGCGGCCATCTTGGATTTAAAAAATGATCACAAAATCGTTCTGTGCACTCTCGAGAACCTCGGATATGATACCCATAATCTAGTTAACATACATTTGAGCGGCGACCATCTTGGATTTCAAAAATGATCACAAAATCGCTCTCTGCACCCTCGAGAACCTCGGATACGATACCCATAATGTAGTTATCATAACTTTGAGTGGCGGCCATCTTGGATTTCAAAAAATGATCACAAAATCGTTCTGTGCACTCTCGAAAACCTCGGATATGATACCCATAATGTAGTTATCATACTTTTGAGCGGCGACCGTCTTGGATTTGAAAAATGATCACAAAATCGTTCTCTGCACCCTCGAGAACCTAGTATACGATACCCATAATCTTGTTATCATACTTTTGAGCGGCGGCCATCTTGGATTTGAAAAATGATCACAAAATCGCTCTCTGCACCCTCGAGAACCTCGGATACGATACCCATAATGAAGTAATCATAATTTTGAGCGGCGGCCATCTTGGATTTGAAAAATGATCACAAAATCGCTCTCTGCACTCTCGAGAACCTCGGATACGATACCCATATTTTAATGATCATTATCTTGCATTGCGGCCATCTCGGATTTAAAAATGATCCCAAAATTATTTTCTGCACCCTCGAAAACCTCGGACACGATATCTATATTGATGAAAACATAATTGTTTGCGGCAACACTCTTGGATTTCCAAAATGATCACAGAATTGTTCTCTGCACCCTCGAGTACCTCGGACACGATATCCATAATGTAGTTATCATACTTTTGAGCGGCGGCCATCTTCGATTTAAAAAATGATCACAAAATCGTTCTGTGCACTCTCGAGAACCTCGGATATGATACCCATAATGTAGTTATCATACTTTTGAGCGGCGACCATCTTGGATTTGAAAAATGATCACAAAATCGCTCTCTGCACTCTCGAGAACCTCGGATACGATATCCATATTTTTATGATCATTATCTTGCATTGTGGCCATCTCGGATTTAAAAATGATCCCAAAATTATTTTCTGCACCCTTGAAAACCTCGGACACGATATCTATATTGATGAAAACATAATTGTTTGCGGCAACACTCTTGGATTTCAACAATGATCACAGAATTGTTCTCTGCACCCTCGAGTACCTCGGACACGATATCCATAATGTAGTTATCATACTTTTGAGCGGCGGCCATCTTCGATTTAAAAAATGATCACAAAATCGTTCTCTGCCCCCACGAGAACCTCGGATACGATACCCATAATTTAGTTATCATAATTTTGAACGGCGGCCATCTTGGATTTCAAAAATGATCACAAAATCGTTCTTTGCACTCTCTAGAACCTAGGATACGATACCCATAATCTAGTTATCATACTTTTGAGCGGCGGCCATCTCGGATTTAAAAATGATCCCAAAATTGTTTTCTGCACCCTCAAGAACCTCGGACACGATATCCATATTGCTGAAAATATAATTTTGTGCGGCGGCAATCTTGGATTTGAAAAATGATCCCAAAATTATTTTCTGCACCCTCGAGAACCTCGGATACGATACCCATAATGTATTTATCATAATTTTGAGCGGCGGCCATCTTGGATTTAAAAAATGATCACAAAATCGTTCTGTGCACTCTCGAGAAACTCGGATACGATAACCATAATGTAGTTATCATACTTTTGAGCGGCGGCCATCTTGGATTTGAAAAATGATCACAAAATCGCTCTCTGCACCCTCGAGAACCTCGGATACGATACCCATAATGTAGTTATCATAATTTTAAGCGGCGGCCATCTTGAATTTGAAAAATGATAACAAAATCGTTCTCTGCACCCTCGAGAACATAGTATACGATACCCATAATCTTGTTATCATACTTTTGAGCGGCGGCCATCTTGGATTTGAAAAATGATCACAATATCGCTCTCTGCACCCTCGAGAACCTCGGATACGATACCCATAATTAAGTAATCATAATTTTGAGCGGCGGCCATCTTGGATTTGAAAAATGATAACAAAATCGTCTTCTGCACCCTCGAGAACCTAGTATACGATACCCATAATCTTGTTATCATACTTTTGAGCGGCGTCCATCTTGGATTTGAAAAATTATCACAAAATCGAACTCTGCACCCTCGAGAACCTCGGATAAGATACCCATAATGTAGTTATCATAATTTTGAGCGGCGGCCGTCTTGGATTTAAAATATGATCACAAAATCGTTCTGTGCACTCTCGAGAACCTCGGATATGATACCCATAATCTAGTTATCATACATTTGAGCGGCGGCCATCTTGGATTTGAAAAATGATAACAAAATCGTCTTCTGCACCCTCGAGAACCTAGTATACGATACCCATAATCTTGTTATCATACTTTTGAGCGGCGTCCATCTTGGATTTGAAAAATTATCACAAAATCGAACTCTGCACCCTCGAGAACCTCGGATAAGATACCCATAATGAAGTTATCATACTTTTGAGCGGCGGCCATCTTGGATTTGAAAAATGATCACAAAATCGTTCTCTGCACCCTCGAGAACTTAGGATACGATACCCATAATCTAGTTATCATACATTTGAGCGGCGGCCATCTTGGATTTGAAAAATGATTACAAAATCGCTTCTGCACCCTCGAGAACCTCGGATACGATACCCATAATGTATTTATCATAATTTTGAGCGGCGGCCATCTTGGATTTAAAAAATGATCACAAAATCGTTCTGTGCACACTCGAGAACCTCGGATACGATACCCATTATGTAGTTATCATACTTTTGAGCGGCGGCCATCTTGTATTTGAAAAATGATCACAAAATCGCTCTCTGCACCCTCGAGAACCTCGGATACGATACCCATAATGTAGTTATCATAATTTTGAGCGGCGGCCATCTTGGATTTGAAAAATGATAACAAAATCGTTCTCTGCACCCTCGAGAACCTAGTATACGATACCCATAATCTTGTTATCATACTTTTGAGCGGCGGCCATCTTGGATTTGAAAAATGATCACAAAATCGCTCTCTGCACCCTCGAGAACCTCGGATACGATACCCATAATGTAGTTATCATAATTTTGAGTGGCGGCCAACTTGGATTTGAAAAATGATCACAAAATCGCTCTCTGCACCCTCGAGAACCTCGGATACGATACCCATAATGAATTTATAATAATTTTGAGCGGCGGCCATCTTGGATTTAAAAAATGATCACAAAATCGTTCTGTGCACTCTCGAGAACCTCGGATACGATACCCATATTTTTATGATCATAATCTTGCATTGCGGCCATCTCGGATTTAAAAATGATCCCAAAATTATTTTCTGCACCCTCAAAAACCTCGGACACGATATCCATATTTCTGAAAACATAACTGTTTGCGGCAGCCTTCTTGGATTTCAAAAATGATCACAGAATTGTGCTCTGCATCCTCGAGAACCTCGGACACGATATCAATATTGCTAAAATCATAATTTTGTGCGGGGGCCATCTTGGATTTGAAAAATTATCACCAAATCGTTCTCTGCACCCTCGAGAAACTCGTGTACGATATCAATATTGATGAAAACATAATTGTTTGCGGCAACCCTCTTGGATTTCAAAAATGATCACAGAATCGCTCGCTGCACTCTCGAGAACCTCGGATACGATACCCATAATGTAGTTATCATACTTTTGAGCGGCAGCCATCTTGGATTTGAAAAATGATCACAAAATCACTCTCTGCACCCTCGAGAACCTCGGATACGATACCCATAATGTAGTTATAATACTTTTGAGCGGTTGCCATCTTGGATTTGAAAAATGATCACAAAATCGCTCTCTGCACCCTCGAGAACCTCGGATACGATACCCATAATGTAGTTATCATAATTTTGAGTGGCGGCCATCTTGGATTTCAAAAAATGATCACAAAATCGTTCTGTGCACTCTCGAGAACCTCGGATATGATACCCATAATGTAGTTATCATACTTTTGAGCGGCGACCATCTTGGATTTGAAAAATGATCACAAAATCGCTCTCTGCACCCTCGAGAACCTCGGATACGATACCCATAATGAATTTATAATAATTTTGAGCGGCGGCCATCTTGGATTTAAAAAATGATCACAAAATCGTTCTGTGCACTCTCGAGAACCTCGGATATGATACCCATAATGTAGTTATCATACTTTTGAGCGGCGACCATCTTGGATTTGAAAAATGATCACAAAATCGCTCTCTGCACTCTCGAGAACCTCGGATACGATACCCATATTTTTATGATCATTATCTTGCATTGCGGCCATCTCGGATTTAAAACTGATCTCAAAATTATTTTCTGCACGCTCGAAAACCTCGGACACGATATCTATATTGATGAAAACATAATTGTTTGCGGCAACACTCTTGGATTTCAACAATGATCACAGAATTGTTCTCTGCACCCTCGAGTACCTCGGACACGATATCCATAATGTAGTTATCATACTTTTGAGCGGCGGCCATCTTCGATTTAAAAAATGATCACAAAATCGTTCTCTGCACCCACGAGAACCTCGGATACGATACCCATAATTTAGTTATCATAATTTTGAACGGCGGCCATCTTGGATTTCAAAAATGATCACAAAATCGTTCTTTGCACTCTCTAGAACCTAGGATACGATACCCATAATCTAGTTATCATACTTTTGAGCTGCGGCCATCTCGGATTTAAAAATGATCCCAAAATTGTTTTCTGCACCCTCAAGAACCTCGGACACGATATCCATATTGCTGAAAATATAATTTTGTGCGGCGGCAATCTTGGATTTGAAAAATGATCCCAAAATTATTTTCTGCACCCTCGAGAACCTCTGATACGATACCCATAATGTACTTATCATATTTTTTAAGCCGCGGCCATCTTGGATTTGAAAAATGATCACATTTCTGCTCCCTCGAGAACCTCGGATACGATACCCATAATGAAGTTATCATACTTTTGAGCGGCGGCCATCTTGGATTTGAAAAATGATTACAAAATCGCTCTCTGCACCCTTGAGAACCTCGGATACGATACCCATAATGTATTTATCATAATTTTGAGCGGCGGCCATCTTGGATTTAAAAAATGATCACAAAATCGTTCTGTGCACTCTCGAGAACCTCGGATACGATACCCATAATGTAGTTATCATACTTTTGAGCGGCGGCCATCTTGGATTTGAAAAATGATCACAAAATCGCTCTCTGCACCCTCGAGAACCTCGGATACGATACCCATAATGTAGTTATCATAATTTTAAGCGGCGGCCATCTTGAATTTGAAAAATGATAACAAAATCGTTCTCTGCACCCTCGAGAACCTAGTATACGATACCCATAATCTTGTTATCATACTTTTGAGCGGCGGCCATCTTGGATTTGAAAAATGATCACAAAATCGCTCTCTGCACCCTTGAGAACCTCGGATACGATACCCATAATGAAGTAATCATAATTTTGAGCGGCGGCCATCTTGGATTTGAAAAATGATAACAAAATCGTTTTCTGCACCCTCGAGAACCTAGTAAACGATACCCATAATCTTGTTATCATACTTTTGAGCGGCGTCCATCTTGGATTTGAAAAATTATCACAAAATCGCTCTCTGCACCCTCGAGAACCTCGGATACGATACCCATAATGTAGTTATCATAATTTTGAGCGGCGGCCGTCTTGGATTTAAAAAATGATCACAAAATCGTTCTGTGCACTCTCGAGAACCTCGGATATGATACCCATCATTATGGGTAGTAGTTATCATACTTTTGAGCGACGACCAACTTGGATTTGAAAAACGATCACAAAATCGAGCTCTGCACTCTCGAGAACCTCGAATACGATACCCATATTGCTGAAAACATAATGTTGTGCGGCGGCAATCTTGGATTTGAAAAATGATCCCAAAATTATTTTCTGCACCCTCGAGAACCTCTGATACGATACCCATAATGTACTTATCATATTTTTTAAGCCGCGGCCATCTTGGATTTGAAAAATGATCACATTTCTGCTCCCTCGAGAACCTCGGATACGATACCCATAATGAAGTTATCATACTTTTGAGCGGCGGCCATCTTGGATTTGAAAAATGATCACAAAATCGTTCTCTGCACCCTCGAGAACTTAGGATACGATACCCATAATCTAGTTATCATACATTTGAGCGGCGGCCATCTTGGATTTGAAAAATGATTACAAAATCGCTTCTGCACCCTCGAGAACCTCGGATACGATACCCATAATGTATTTATCATAATTTTGAGCGGCGGCCATCTTGGATTTAAAAAATGATCACAAAATCGTTCTGTGCACACTCGAGAACCTCGGATACGATACCCATTATGTAGTTATCATACTTTTGAGCGGCGGCCATCTTGTATTTGAAAAATGATCACAAAATCGCTCTCTGCACCCTCGAGAACCTCGGATACGATATCCATAATGTAGTTATCATAATTTTGAGCGGCGGCCATCTTGGATTTGAAAAATGATAACAAAATCGTTCTCTGCACCCTCGAGAACCTAGTATACGATACCCATAATCTTGTTATCATACTTTTGAGCGGCGGCCATCTTGGATTTGAAAAATGATCACAAAATCGCTCTCTGCACCCTCGAGAACCTCGGATACGATACCCATAATGTAGTTATCATAATTTTGAGTGGCGGCCAACTTGGATTTGAAAAATGATCACAAAATCGCTCTCTGCACCCTCGAGAACCTCGGATACGATACCCATAATGAATTTATAATAATTTTGAGCGGCGGCCATCTTGGATTTAAAAAATGATCACAAAATCGTTCTGTGCACTCTCGAGAACCTCGGATACGATACCCATATTTTTATGATCATAATCTTGCATTGCGGCCATCTCGGATTTAAAAATGATCCCAAAATTATTTTCTGCACCCTCAAAAACCTCGGACACGATATCCATATTTCTGAAAACATAACTGTTTGCGGCAGCCTTCTTGGATTTCAAAAATGATCACAGAATTGTGCTCTGCATCCTCGAGAACCTCGGACACGATATCAATATTGCTAAAATCATAATTTTGTGCGGGGGCCATCTTGGATTTGAAAAATTATCACCAAATCGTTCTCTGCACCCTCGAGAAACTCGTGTACGATATCAATATTGATGAAAACATAATTGTTTGCGGCAACCCTCTTGGATTTCAAAAATGATCACAGAATCGCTCGCTGCACTCTCGAGAACCTCGGATACGATACCCATAATGTAGTTATCATACTTTTGAGCGGCAGCCATCTTGGATTTGAAAAATGATCACAAAATCGCTCTCTGCACCCTCGAGAACCTCGGATACGATACCCATAATGTAGTTATAATACTTTTGAGCGGTTGCCATCTTGGATTTGAAAAATGATCACAAAATCGCTCTCTGCACCCTCGAGAACCTCGGATACGATACCCATAATGTAGTTATCATAATTTTGAGTGGCGGCCATCTTGGATTTCAAAAAATGATCACAAAATCGTTCTGTGCACTCTCGAGAACCTCGGATATGATACCCATAATGTAGTTATCATACTTTTGAGCGGCGACCATCTTGGATTTGAAAAATGATCACAAAATCGCTCTCTGCACCCTCGAGAACCTCGGATACGATACCCATAATGAATTTATAATAATTTTAAGCGGCGGCCATCTTGGATTTAAAAAATGATCACAAAATCGTTCTGTGCACTCTCGAGAACCTCGGATATGATACCCATAATGTAGTTATCATACTTTTGAGCGGCGACCATCTTGGATTTGAAAAATGATCACAAAATCGCTCTCTGCACTCTCGAGAACCTCGGATACGATACCCATATTTTTATGATCATTATCTTGCATTGCGGCCATCTCGGATTTAAAACTGATCTCAAAATTATTTTCTGCACCCTCGAAAACCTCGGACACGATATCTATATTGATGAAAACATAATTGTTTGCGGCAACACTCTTGGATTTCAACAATGATCACAGAATTGTTCTCTGCACCCTCGAGTACCTCGGACACGATATCCATAATGTAGTTATCATACTTTTGAGCGGCGGCCATCTTCGATTTAAAAAATGATCACAAAATCGTTCTCTGCACCCACGAGAACCTCGGATACGATACCCATAATTTAGTTATCATAATTTTGAACGGCGGCCATCTTGGATTTCAAAAATGATCACAAAATCGTTCTTTGCACTCTCTAGAACCTAGGATACGATACCCATAATCTAGTTATCATACTTTTGAGCTGCGGCCATCTCGGATTTAAAAATGATCCCAAAATTGTTTTCTGCACCCTCAAGAACCTCGGACACGATATCCATATTGCTGAAAATATAATTTTGTGCGGCGGCAATCTTGGATTTGAAAAATGATCCCAAAATTATTTTCTGCACCCTCGAGAACCTCTGATACGATACCCATAATGTACTTATCATATTTTTTAAGCCGCGGCCATCTTGGATTTGAAAAATGATCACATTTCTGCTCCCTCGAGAACCTCGGATACGATACCCATAATGAAGTTATCATACTTTTGAGCGGCGGCCATCTTGGATTTGAAAAATGATTACAAAATCGCTCTCTGCACCCTCGAGAACCTCGGATACGATACCCATAATGTATTTATCATAATTTTGAGCGGCGGCCATCTTGGATTTAAAAAATGATCACAAAATCGTTCTGTGCACTCTCGAGAACCTCGGATACGATACCCATAATGTAGTTATCATACTTTTGAGCGGCGGCCATCTTGGATTTGAAAAATGATCACAAAATCGCTCTCTGCACCCTCGAGAACCTCGGATACGATACCCATAATGTAGTTATCATAATTTTAAGCGGCGGCCATCTTGAATTTGAAAAATGATAACAAAATCGTTCTCTGCACCCTCGAGAACCTAGTATACGATACCCATAATCTTGTTATCATACTTTTGAGCGGCGGCCATCTTGGATTTGAAAAATGATCACAAAATCGCTCTCTGCACCCTTGAGAACCTCGGATACGATACCCATAATGAAGTAATCATAATTTTGAGCGGCGGCCATCTTGGATTTGAAAAATGATAACAAAATCGTTTTCTGCACCCTCGAGAACCTACTATACGATACCCATAATCTTGTTATCATACTTTTGAGCGGCGTCCATCTTGGATTTGAAAAATTATCACAAAATCGCTCTCTGCACCCTCGAGAACCTCGGATACGATACCCATAATGTAGTTATCATAATTTTGAGCGGCGGCCGTCTTGGATTTAAAAAATGAACACAAAATCGTTCTGTGCACTCTCGAGAACCTCGGATATGATACCCATCATTATGGGTAGTAGTTATCATACTTTTGAGCGACGACCATCTTGGATTTGAAAAATGATCACAAAATCGATCTCTGCACTCTCGAGAACCTCGGATACGATACCCATATTGCTGAAAACATAATTTTGTGCGGCGGCAATCTTGGATTTGAAAAATGATCCCAAAATTATTTTCTGCACCCTCGAGAACCTCTGATACGATACCCATAATGTACTTATCATATTTTATAAGCCGCGGCCATCTTGGATTTGAAAAATGATCACATTTCTGCTCCCTCGAGAACCTCGGATACGATACCCATAATGAAGTTATCATACTTTTGAGCGGCGGCCATCTTGGATTTGAAAAATGATCACAAAATCGTTCGCTGCACCCTCGAGAACTTAGGATACGATACCCATAATCTAGTTATCATACATTTTAGCGGCGGCCATCTTGGATTTGAAAAATGATTACAAAATCGCTTCTGCACCCTCGAGAACCTCGGATACGATACCCATAATGTATTTATCATAATTTTGAGCGGCGGCCATCTTGGATTTAAAAAATGATCACAAAATCGTTCTGTGCACTCTCGAGAACCTCGGATACGATACCCATTATGTAGTTATCATTTTTTTGAGCGGCGGCCATCTTGTATTTGAAAAATGATCACAAAATCGCTCTCTGCACCCTCGAGAACCTCGGTTACGATACCCATAATGTAGTTATCATAATTTTGAGCGGCGGCCATCTTGGATTTGAAAAATGATAACAAAATCGTTCTCTGCACCCTCGAGAACCTAGTATACGATACCCATAATCTTGATATCATACTTTTGAGCGGCGGCCATCTTGGATTTGAAAAATGATCACAAAATCGCTCTCTGCACCCTCGAGAACCTCGGATGCGATACCCATAATGAAGTTATCATAATTTTGAGCGGCGGCCATCTTGGATTTGAAAAATGATAACAAAATCGTTTTCTGCACCCTCGAGAACCTAGTATACGATACCCATAATCTTGTTATCATACTTTTGAGCGGCGTCCATCTTGAATTTGAAAAATGATCACAAAATCGCTCTCTGCACCCTCGAGAACCTCGGATACGATACCCATAATGTAGTTATCATAATTTTGAGCGGCGGCCGTCTTGGATTAAAAAAAATGATCACAAAATCGTTCTGTGCACTCTGGAGAACCTCGGATATGATACCCATCATTATGGGTAGTAGTTATCATACTTTTGAGCGACGACCAACTTGGATTTGAAAAATGATCACAAAATCGCTCTCTGCACCCTCGAGAACCTCGGATACGATATCCATATTGCTGAAAACATAATTGTTTGCGGCAGCCCTCTTGGATTTCAAAAATGATCACAGAATTGTTCTCTGCATCCTCGAGAACCTCGGACACGATATCCATATTTCTAAAATCATAATTTTGTGCGGCGGCCAACTTGGATTTGAAAAATTCTCACCAAATCGTTCTCTGCACCCTAGAGAAACTCGTGTTCGATATCCATATTGCTGAAATCATAATTTTGTGCGGCGGCCATCTTGAAAAATGATCACAAAATCGCTCTCTGCACTCTCGAGAACCTAAGATACGATACCCATATTTTTATGATCATTATCTTGCATTGCGGCCATCTCGGATTTAAAAATGATCCCAAAATTATTTTCTGCACCCTCGAAAACCTCGTACACGATATCTATATTGATGAAAACATAATTGTTTGCGGCAACACTCTTGGATTTCAACAATGATCACAGAATTGTTCTCTGCACCCTCGAGTACCTCGGACACGATATCCATAATGTAGTTATCATAATTTTGAACGGCGGCCATCTTGGATTTCAAAAATGATCACAAAATCGTTCTTTGCACTCTCTAGAACCTAGGATACGATACCCATAATCTAGTTATCATACTTTTGAGCTGCGGCCATCTCGGATTTAAAAATGATCCCAAAATTGTTTTCTGCACCCTCAAGAACCTCGGACACGATATCCATATTGCTGAAAATATAATTTTGTGTACGACATACTATACCCATAATGTACTTATCATATTTTTTAAGCCGCGGCCATCTTGGATTTGAAAAATGATCACATTTCTGCTCCCTCGAGAACCTCGGATACGATACCCATAATGAAGTTATCATACTTTTGAGCGGCGGCCATCTTGGATTTGAAAAATGATTACAAAATCGCTCTCTGCACCCTCGAGAACCTCGGATACGATACCCATAATGTATTTATCATAATTTTGAGCGGCGGCCATCTTGGATTTAAAAAATGATCACAAAATCGTTCTGTGCACTCTCGAGAACCTCGGATACGATACCCATAATGTAGTTATCATACTTTTGAGCGGCGGCCATCTTGGATTTGAAAAATGATCACAAAATCGCTCTCTGCACCCTCGAGAACCTCGGATACGATACCCATAATGAAGTAATCATAATTTTGAGCGGCGGCCATCTTGGATTTGAAAAATGATAACAAAATCGTTTTCTGCACCCTCGAGAACCTAGTATACGATACCCATAATCTTGTTATCATACTTTTGAGCGGCGTCCATCTTGGATTTGAAAAATTATCACAAAATCGCTCTCTGCACCCTCGAGAACCTCGGATACGATACCCATAATGTAGTTATCATAATTTTGAGCGGCGGCCGTCTTGGATTTAAAAAATGATCACAAAATCGTTCTGTGCACTCTCGAGAACCTCGGATATGATACCCATCATTATGGGTAGTAGTTATCATACTTTTGAGCGACGACCATCTTGTATTTGAAAAATGATCACAAAATCGATCTCTGCACTCTCGAGAACCTCGGATACGATACCCATATTGCTGAAAACATAATTTTGTGCGGCGGCAATCTTGGATTTGAAAAATGATCCCAAAATTATTTTCTGCACCCTCGAGAACCTCTGATACGATACCCATAATGTACTTATCATATTTTTTAAGCCGCGGCCATCTTGGATTTGAAAAATGATCACATTTCTGCTCCCTCGAGAACCTCGGATACGATACCCATAATGAAGTTATCATACTTTTGAGCGGCGGCCATCTTGGATTTGAAAAATGATCACAAAATCGTTCGCTGCACCCTCGAGAAATTAGGATACGATACCCATAATCTAGTTATCATACATTTGAGCGGCGGCCATCTTGGATTTGAAAAGTGATTACAAAATCGCTTCTGCACCCTCGAGAACCTCGGATACGATACCCATAATGTATTTATCATAATTTTGAGCGGCGGCCATCTTGGATTTAAAAAATGATCACAAAATCGTTCTGTGCACTCTCGAGAACCTCGGATACGATACCCATTATGTAGTTATCATACTTTTGAGCGGCGGCCATCTTGTATTTGAAAAATGATCACAAAATCGCTCTCTGCACCCTCGAGAACCTCGGATACGATACCCATAATGTAGTTATCATAATTTTGAGCGGCGGCCATCTTGGATTTGAAAAATGATAACAAAATCGTTCTCTGCACCCTCGAGAACCTAGTATACGATACCCATAATCTTGTTATCATACTTTTGAGCGGCGGCCATCTTGGATTTGAAAAATGATCACAAAATCGCTCTCTGCACCCTCGAGAACCTCGGATCCGATACCCATAATGAAGTTATCATAATTTTGAGCGGCGGCCATCTTGGATTTGAAAAATGATAACAAAATCGTTTTCTGCACCCTCGAGAACCTAGTATACGATACCCATAATCTTGTTATCATACTTTTGAGCGGCGTCCATCTTGAATTTGAAAAATGATAACAAAATCGCTATCTGCACCCTCGAGAACCTCGGATACGATACCCATAATGTAGTTATCATAATTTTGAGCGGCGGCCATCTTGGATTTAAAAAATGATCACAAAATCGTTCTGTGCACTCTGGAGAACCTCGGATATGATACCCATCAATATGGGTAGTAGTTATCATACTTTTGAGCGACGACCAACTTGGATTTGAAAAATGATCACAAAATCGCTCTCTGCACCCTCGAGAACCTCGGACACGATATCCATATTGCTGAAAACATAATTGTTTGCGGCAGCCCTCTTGAGTTTCAAAAATGATCACAGAATTGTTCTCTGCATCCTCGAGAACCTCGGACACGATATCCATATTTCTAAAATCATAATTTTGTGCGGCGGCCATCTTGGATTTGAAAAATTCTCACCAAATCGTTCTCTGCACCCTAGAGAAACTCGTGTTCGATATCCATATTGCTGAAATCATAATTTTGTGCGGCGGCCATCTTGGATTTGAAAAATGATCACAAAATCGCTCTCTGCACTCTCGAGAACCTCGGATACGATACCCATATTTTTATGATCATTATCTTGCATTGCGGCCATCTCGGATTTAAAAATGATCCCAAAATTATTTTCTGCACCCTCGAAAACCTCGTACACGATATCTATATTGATGAAAACATAATTGTTTGCGGCAACACTCTTGGATTTCAACAATGATCACAGAATTGTTCTCTGCACCCTCGAGTACCTCGGACACGATATCCATAATGTAGTTATCATACTTTTGAGCGGCGGCCATCTTCGATTTAAAAAAAGATCACAAAATCGTTCTCTGCACCCACGAGAACCTCGGATACGATACCCATAATTTAGTTATCATAATTTTGAACGGCGGCCATCTTGGATTTCAAAAATGATCACAAAATCGTTCTTTGCACTCTCTAGAACCTAGGATACGATACCCATAATCTAGTTATCATACTTTTGAGCTGCGGCCATCTCGGATTTAAAAATGATCCCAAAATTGTTTTCTGCACCCTCAAGAACCTCGGACACGATATCCATATTGCTGAAAATATAATTTTGTGCGGCGGCAATCTTGGATTTGAAAAATGATCCCAAAATTATTTTCTGCACCCTCGAGAACCTCTGATACGATACCCATAATGTACTTATCATATTTTTTAAGCCGCGGCCATCTTGGATTTGAAAAATGATCACATTTCTGCTCCCTCGAGAACCTCGGATACGATACCCATAATGAAGTTATAATACTTTTGAGCGGCGGCCATCTTGGATTTGAAAAATGATTACAAAATCGCTCTCTGCACCCTCGAGAAGCTCGGATACGATACCCATAATGTATTTATCATAATTTTGAGCGGCGGCCATCTTGGATTTAAAAAATGATCACAAAATCGTTCTGTGCACTCTCGAGAACCTCGGATACGATACCCATAATGTAGTTATCATACTTTTGAGCGGCGGCCATCTTGGATTTGAAAAATGATCACAAAATCGCTCTCTGCACCCTCGAGAACCTCGGATACGATACCCATAATCTTGTTATCATACTTTTGAGCGGCGGCCATCTTGGATTTGAAAAATTCCCACCAAATCGTTCTCTGCACCCTAGAGAAACTCGTGTTCGATATCCATATTGCTGAAATCATAATTTTGTGCGGTGGCCATCTTGGATTTGAAAAATGATCACAAAATCGCACTCTGCACTCTCGAGAACCTCGGATACGATACCCATATTTTTATGATCATTATCTTGCATTGCGGCCATCTCGGATTTAAAAATGATCCCAAAATTATTTTCTGCACCCTCGAAAACCTCGGACACGATATCTATATTGATGAAAACATAATTGTTTGCGGCAACACTCTTGGATTTCAACAATGATCACAGAATTGTTCTCTGCACCCTCGAGTACCTCGGACACGATATCCATAATGTAGTTATCATACTTTTGAGCGGCGGCCATCTTCGATTTAAAAAATGATCACAAAATCGTTCTCTGCACCCACGAGAACCTCGGATACGATACCCATAATTTAGTTATCATAATTTTGAACGGCGGCCATCTTGGATTTCAAAAATGATCACAAAATCGTTCTTTGCACTCTCTAGAACCTAGGATACGATACCCATAATCTAGTTATCATACTTTTGAGCTGCGGCCATCTCGGATTTAAAAATGATCCCAAAATTGTTTTCTGCACCCTCAAGAACCTCGGACACGATATCCATATTGCTGAAAATATAATTTTGTGCGGCGGCAATCTTGGATTTGAAAAATGATCCCAAAATTATTTTCTGCACCCTCGAGAACCTCTGATACGATACCCATAATGTACTTATCATATTTTTTAAGCCGCGGCCATCTTGGATTTGAAAAATGATCACATTTCTGCTCCCTCGAGAACCTCGGATACGATACCCATAATGAAGTTATCATACTTTTGAGCGGCGGCCATCTTGGATTTGAAAAATGATCACAAAATCGTTCGCTGCACCCTCGAGAACTTAGGATACGATACCCATAATCTAGTTATCATACTTTTGAGCTGCGGCCATCTCGGATTTAAAAATGATCCCAAAATTGTTTTCTGCACCCTCGAGAACCTCTGATACGATACCCATAATGTACTTATCATATTTTTTAAGCCGCGGCCATCTTGGATTTGAAAAATGATCACATTTCTGCTCCCTCGAGAACCTCGGATACGATACCCATAATGAAGTTATCATACTTTTGAGCGGCGGCCATCTTGGATTTGAAAAATGATTACAAAATCGCTCTCTGCACCCTCGAGAAGCTCGGATACGATACCCATAATGTTTTTATCATAATTTTGAGCGGCGGCCATCTTGGATTTAAAAAATGATCACAAAATCGTTCTGTGCACTCTCGAGAACCTCGGATACGATATCCATATTGCTGAAAATATAACTTTGTGCGGCGGCAATCTTGGATTTGAAAAATGATCCCAAAATTATTTTCTGCACCCTCGAGAACCTCTGATACGATACCCATAATGTACTTATCATATTTTTTAAGCCGCGGCCATCTTGGATTTGAAAAATGATTACAAAATCGCTCTCTGCACCCTCGAGAAGCTCGGATACGATACCCATAATGTATTTATCATAATTTTGAGGGGCGGCCATCTTGGATTTAAAAAATGATCACAAAATCGTTCTGTGCACTCTCGAGAACCTCGGATACGATACCCATAATGTAGTTATCATACTTTTGAGCGGCGGCCATCTTGGATTTGAAAAATGATCACAAAATCGCTCTCTGCACCCTCGAGAACCTCGGATACGATACCCATAATCTTGTTATCATACTTTTGAGCGGCGGCCATCTTGGATTTGAAAAATGATCACAAAATCGCTCTCTGCACCCTCGAGAACCTCGGATACGATACCCATAATGAAGTAATCATAATTTTGAGCGGCGGCCATCTTGGATTTGAAAAATGATAACAAAATCGTTTTCTGCACCCTCGAGAACCTAGTATACGATACCCATAATCTTGTTATCATACTTTTGAGCGGCGTCCATCTTGGATTTGAAAAATTATCACAAAATCGCTCTCTGCACCCTCGAGAACCTCGGATACGATACCCATAATGTAGTTATCATAATTTTGAGCGGCGGCCGTCTTGGATTTAAAAAATGATCACAAAATCGTTCTGTGCACTCTCGAGAACCTCGGATATGATACCCATCATTATGGGTAGTAGTTATCATACTTTTGAGCGACGACCATCTTGGATTTGAAAAATGATCACAAAATCGATCTCTGCACTCTCGAGAACCTCGGATACGATACCCATATTGCTGAAAACATAATTTTGTGCGGCGGCAATCTTGGATTTGAAAAATGATCCCAAAATTATTTTCTGCACCCTCGAGAACCTCTGATACGATACCCATAATGTACTTATCATATTTTTTAAGCCGCGGCCATCTTGGATTTGAAAAATGATCACATTTCTGCTCCCTCGAGAACCTCGGATACGATACCCATAATGAAGTTATCATACTTTTGAGCGGCGGCCATCTTGGATTTGAAAAATGATCACAAAATCGTTCGCTGCACCCTCGAGAACTTAGGATACGATACCCATAATCTAGTTATCATACATTTGAGCGGCGGCCATCTTGGATTTGAAAAATGATTACAAAATCGCTTCTGCACCCTCGAGAACCTCGGATACGATACCCATAATGTATTTATCATAATTTTGAGCGGCGGCCGTCTTGGATTTAAAAAATGATCACAAAATCGTTCTGTGCACTCTCGAGAACCTCGGATATGATACCCATCATTATGGGTAGTAGTTATCATACTTTTGAGCGACGACCATCTTGGATTTGAAAAATGATCACAAAATCGATCTCTGCACTCTCGAGAACCTCGGATACGATACCCATATTTTTATGATCATTATCTTGCATTGCGGCCATCTCGGATTTAAAAATGATCCCAAAATTATTTTCTGCACCCTCGAAAACCTCGGACACGATATCTATATTGATGAAAACATAATTGTTTGCGGCAACACTCTTGGATTTCAACAATGATCACAGAATTGTTCTCTGCACCCTCGAGTACCTCGGACACGATATCCATAATGTAGTTATCATACTTTTGAGCGCCGGCCATCTTCGATTTAAAAAATGATCACAAAATCGTTCTCTGCACCCACGAGAACCTCGGATACGATACCCATAATTTAGTTATCATAATTTTGAACGGCGGCAATCTTGGATTTCAAAAATGATCACAAAATCGTTCTTTGCACTCTCTAGAACCTAGGATACGATACCCATAATCTAGTTATCATACTTTTGAGCTGCGGCCATCTCGGATTTAAAAATGATCCCAAAATTGTTTTCTGCACCCTCGAGAACCTCTGATACGATACCCATAATGTACTTATCATATTTTTTAAGCCGCGGCCATCTTGGATTTGAAAAATGATCACATTTCTGCTCCCTCGAGAACCTCGGATACGATACCCATAATGAAGTTATCATACTTTTGAGCGGCGGCCATCTTGGATTTGAAAAATGATTACAAAATCGCTCTCTGCACCCTCGAGAAGCTCGGATACGATACCCATAATGTTTTTATCATAATTTTGAGCGGCGGCCATCTTGGATTTAAAAAATGATCACAAAATCGTTCTGTGCACTCTCGAGAACCTCGGATACGATATCCATATTGCTGAAAATATAACTTTGTGCGGCGGCAATCTTAGATTTGAAAAATGATCCCAAAATTATTTTCTGCACCCTCGAGAACCTCTGATACGATACCCATAATGTACTTATCATATTTTTTAAGCCGCGGCCATCTTGGATTTGAAAAATGATCACATTTCTGCTCCCTCGAGAACCTCGGATACGATACATATAATGAAGTTATCATACTTTTGAGCGGCGGCCATCTTGGATTTGAAAAATGATTACAAAATCGCTCTCTGCACCCTCGAGAAGCTCGGATACGATACCCATAATGTATTTATCATAATTTTGAGCGGCGGCCATCTTGGATTTAAAAAATGATCACAAAATCGTTCTGTGCACTCTCGAGAACCTCGGATACGATACCCATAATGTAGTTATCATACTTTTGAGCGGCGGCCATCTTGGATTTGAAAAATGATCACAAAATCGCTCTCTGCACCCTCGAGAACCTCGGATACGATACCCATAATCTTGTTATCATACTTTTGAGCGGCGGCCATCTTGGATTTGAAAAATGATCACAAAATCGCTCTCTGCACCCTTGAGAACCTCGGATACGACACCCATAATGAAGTAATCATAATTTTGAGCGGCGGCCATCTTGGATTTGAAAAATGATAACAAAATCGTTTTCTGCACCCTCGAGAACCTAGTATACGATACCCATAATCTTGTTATCATACTTTTGAGCGGCGTCCATTTTGGATTTGAAAAATTATCACAAAATCGCTCTTTGCACCCTCGAGAACCTCGGATACGATACCCATAATGTAGTTATCATAATTTTGAGCGGCGGCCGTCTTGGATTTAAAAAATGATCACAAAATCGTTCTGTGCACTCTCGAGAACCTCGGATATGATACCCATCATTATGGGTAGTAGTTACCATACTTTTGAGCGACGACCATCTTGGATTTGAAAAATGATCACAAAATCGATCTCTGCACTCTCGAGAACCTCGGATACGATACCCATATTGCTGAAAACATAATTTTGTGCGGCGGCAATCTTGGATTTGAAAAATGATCACAAAATCAATCTCTGCACTCTCGAGAACCTCGGATACGATACCCATATTGCTGATAACATAATTTTGAGCGGCGGCCATCTTGGATTTGAAAAATGATAACAAAATCGTTTTCTGCACCCTCGAGAACCTAGTATACGATACCCATAATCTTGTTATCATACTTTTGAGCGGCGTCCATCTTGAATTTGAAAAATGATCACAAAATCGCTCTCTGCACCCTCGAGAACCTCGGATACGATACCCATAATCTTGTTATCATACTTTTGAGCGGCGGCCGTCTTGGATTTGAAAAATGATCACAAAATCGTTCTGTGCACTCTCGAGAACCTCGGATACGATACCCATTATGTAGTTATCATACTTTTGAGCGGCGGCCATCTTTTATTTGAAAAATGATCACAAAATCGCTCTCTGCACCCTCGAGAACCTCGGATACGATACCCATAATGTAGTTATCATAATTTTGAGCGGCGGCCATCTTGGATTTGAAAAATGATAACAAAATCGTTCTCTGCACCCTCGAGAACCTAGTATACGATACCCATAATCTTGTTATCATACTTTTGAGCGGCGGCCATCTTGGATTTGAAAAATGATCACAAAATCGCTCTCTGCACCCTCGAGAACCACGGATACGATACCCATAATGAAGTTATCATAATTTTGAGCGGCGGCCATCTTGGATTTGAAAAATGATAACAAAATCGTTTCCTGCACCCTCGAGTACCTAGTATACGATACCCATAATCTTGTTATCATACTTTTGAGCGGCGTCCATCTTGAATTTGAAAAATGATCACAAAATCGCTCTCTGCACCCTCGAGAACCTCGGATACGATACCCATAATGTAGTTATCATAATTTTGAGCGGCGGCCGTCTTGGATTTAAAAAATGATCACAAAATCGTTCTGTGCACTCTGGAGAACCTCGGATATGATACCCATCATTATGGGTAGTAGTTATCATACTTTTGAGCGACGACCAACTTGGATTTGAAAAATGATCACAAAATCGCTCTCTGCACCCTCGAGAACCTCGGACACGATATCCATATTGCTGAAAACATAATTGTTTGCGGCAGCCCTCTTGGATTTCAAAAATTATCACAGAATTGTTCTCTGCATCCTCGAGAAACTCGTGTTCGATATCCATATTGCTGAAATCATAATTTTGTGCGGCGGCCATCTTGGATTTGAAAAATGAGCACAAAATCGTTCTCAGCACCCTCGAGAAACTCGGATACGATACCCATAATGTATTTATCATACTATTGAGCGGCGGCCATCTTCGATTTGAAAAATGATCACAAATTCGTTCTCAGCACCCTCGAGAACCTAGGATACGATATCTATATTGATGAAAACATAATTGTTTGCGGCAACCCTCTTGGATTTCAAAAATGATCACAGTATTGTTCTCTGCACCCTCGAGAACCTCGGACACGATATCCATATTGCTGAAATCATAATTTTGAGTGGCGGCCATCTCGGAATTCAAAAATGAACACAAAATCGATCTGTGCACTCTCGAACCTCGGATACGATACCCATATTTTTATGATCATAATCTTGCACGGCGGCCATCTCGGATTTAAAAATGATCCCAAAATTATTTTCTGCACCCTCGAGAACATCGGACACGATATCTATATTGATGAAAACATAATTGTTTGCGGCAACCCTCTTGGATTTCAAAAATGATCACAGTATTGTTCTCTGCACCCTCGAGAACCTCGGACACGATATCCATATTGCTGAAATCATAATTTTGTGCGGCGGCCATATTCGATTTGTAAAATGATTACAAAATCGTTCTCTGCACCCTCGAGAACATCGAATACGATACCCATAATGTAGTTATCATAATTTTGAGCGGCGGCCATCTTCGATTTGAAAAAGTATTACAAAATCGTTCTCTGGACCCTGGAGAACCTGGGATACGATATCCATAATGTAGTTATCATACTATTGAGAGGCGGCCATCTTCGATTTGAAAAATGATCACAAAATCGTTCTCTGCACCCTCGAGAACCTAGGACACGATACCCATAATGTAGTTATCATAATTTTGTGCGGCGGCCATCTTGGATTTGAAAAATTATCACCAAATCATTCTCTGCACCCTCGAGAAACTCGTGTACGATATCCATATTGCTGAAATCATAATTTTGAGCGGTGGCCATCTTGGATTTGAAAAATGATCACAAAATCGTTCTCTGCACCCTCGAGAACCTCGGATACGAAACCCATAATTTAGTTATCATAGTTTTGAGCGGCGCCAAATCGTTCTCTACACCCTCAAGAAACTCGGATGCGATACCCATAATGTAGCTTTCATACTTTTGAGCGGCGGCCATCTTGGATTTGAAAAATGATCACAAAATTGTTCTCAGCACCCTCGAGAACCTCTGATACGATACCCATAATGTAGTTATCATATTTTTTAGCCGCGGCCATCTTGGATTTGAAAAATGATCACATTTCTGCTCCCTCGAGAACCTCTGATACGATACCAATAATGTAGTTATCTCTTATTTTGAGCGGCGGCCATGTCGGATTTAAAAATGATCCCGAAATTGTTTTCTGCACCCGCAAAAACCTCGGACACGATATCCATATTGCTGAAAACATAATTGTTTGCGGCAACCCTCTTGGATTTCAAAAATGATCACAGAATTGTTCTCTGCATCCTCGAGAACCTCGGACACGGTATCAATATTGCTAAAATCATAATTTTGTGCGGCGGCCATCTTGGATTCGAAATATTATCACCAAATCGTTCTCTGCACCCTCGAGAAACTCGTGTACGATATCAATATTGATGAAAACATAATTGTTTGCGGCAACCCTCTTGGATTTCAAAAATGATCACAGAATTGTTCTCTGCACCTTCGAGAACCTCGGACACGTTATCCATAATGTAGTTATCATACTTTTGAGCGGCGGCCATCTTCGATTTGAAAAATGATCACAAAATCGTTCTCTGCACCCTCGAGAACCTCGGATACGATACCCATAATGTAGTTATCATAATTTTGAGCGGTGGCCATCTTGGATTTGAAAAATGATCACAAAATCGTTCTCTGCACCCTCGAGAACCTCGGATACGAAACCCATAATCTTGTTATCATACTTTTGAGCGGCGTCCATCTTGGATTTGAAAAATTATCACAAAATCGCTCTCTGCACCCTCGAGAACCTCGGATACGATACCAATAATGTAGTTATCATAATTTTGAGCGGCGACCATCTTGGATTTGAAAAATGATCACAAAATCGCTCTCTGCACTCTCGAGAACCTCGGATACGATACCCATATTTTTATGATCATTATCTTGCATTGCGGCCATTTCGGATTCAAAAATGATCCCAAAATTATTTTCTGCACCCTCGAGAACCTCTGATAGGATACCCATAATGTACTTATCATATTTTTTAAGCCGCGGCCATCTTGGATTTGAAAAATGATCACATTTCTGCTCCCTCGAGAACCTCGGATACGATACCCATAATGAAGTTATCATACTTTTGAGCGGCGGCCATCTTGGATTTGAAAAATGATCACAAAATCGTTCTCTGCACCCTCGAGAACTTAGGATACGATACCCATAATCTAGTTATCATACATTTGAGCGGAAGCAATCTTGGATTTGAAAAATGATTACAAAATCGCTTCTGCACCCTCGAGAACCTCGGATACGATACCCATAATGTATTTATCATAATTTTGAGCGGCGGCCATCTTGGATTTAAAAAATGATCACAAAATCGTTCTGTGCACTCTCGAGAACCTCGTATACGATACCCATTATGTAGTTATCATACTTTTGAGCGGCGGCCATCTTGTATTTGAAAAATGATCCCAAAATCGCTCTCTGCACCCTCGAGAACCTCGGATACGATACCCATAATGTAGTTATCATAATTTTGAGCGGTGGCCATCTTGGATTTGAAAAATGATAACAAAATCGTTCTCTGCACCCTCGAGAACCTAGTATACGATACCCATAATCTTGTTATCATACTATTGAGCGGCGGCCATCTTGGATTTGAAAAATGATCACAAAATCGCTCTCTGCACCCTCGAGAACCTCGGATACGATACCCATAATGAAGTTATCATAAGTTTGAGCGGCGGCCATCTTGGATTTGAAAAATGATAACAAAATCGTTTTCTGCACCCTCGAGAACCTAGTATACGATACCCATAATCTTGTTATCATACTTTTGAGCGGCGTCCATCTTGAATTTGAAAAATGATCACAAAATCGCTCTCTGCACCCTCGAGAACCTCGGATACGATACCCATAATGTAGTTATCATAATTTTGAGCGGCGGCCGTCTTGGATTTAAAAAATGATCACAAAATCGTTCTGTGCACTCTGGAGAACCTCGGATATGATACCCATCATTATGGGTAGTAGTTATCATACTTTTGAGCGACGACCAACTTGGATTTGAAAAATGATCACAAAATCGCTCTCTGCACCCTCGAGAACCTCGGACACGATATCCATATTGCTGAAAACATAATTGTTTGCGGCAGCCCTCTTGGATTTCAAAAATGATCACAGAATTGTTCTCTGCATCCTCGAGAACCTCGGACACGATATCCATATTTCTAAAATCATAATTTTGTGCGGCGGCCATCTTGGATTTGAAAAATTCTCACCAAATCGTTCTCTGCACCCTAGAGAAACTCGTGTTCGATATCCATATTGCTGAAATCATAATTTTGTGCGGCGGCCATCTTGGATTTGAAAAATGAGCACAAAATCGTTCTCAGCACCCTCGAGAAACTCGGTTACGATACCCATAATGTATTTATCATACTATTGAGCGGCGGCCATCTTCGATTTGAAAAATGATAACAAAATCGTTCTCTGCACCCTCGAGAACCTAGTATACGATACCCATAATCTTGTTATCATACTTTTGAGCGGCGGCCATCTTGGATTTGAAAAATGATCACAAAATCGCTCTCTGCACCCTCGAGAACCTCGGATACGATACCCATAATGAAGTTATCATAAGTTTGAGCGGCGGCCATCTTGGATTTGAAAAATGATAACAAAATCGTTTTCTGCACCCTCGAGAACCTAGTATACGATACCCATAATCTTGTTATCATACTTTTGAGCGGCGTCCATCTTGAATTTGAAAAATGATCACAAAATCGCTCTCTGCACCCTCGAGAACCTCGGATACGATACCCATAATGTAGTTATCATAATTTTGAGCGGCGGCCGTCTTGGATTAAAAAAAAATGATCACAAAATCGTTCTGTGCACTCTGGAGAACCTCGGATATGATACCCATCATTATGGGTAGTAGTTATCATACTTTTGAGCGACGACCAACTTGGATTTGAAAAATGATCACAAAATCGCTCTCTGCACCCTCGAGAACCTCGGACACGATATCCATATTGCTGAAAACATAATTGTTTGCGGCAGCCCTCTTGGATTTCAAAAATGATCACAGAATTGTTCTCTGCATCCTCGAGAACCTCGGACACGATATCCATATTTCTAAAATTATAATTTTGTGCGGCGGCCATCTTGTATTTGAAAAATTCTCACCAAATCGTTCTCTGCACCCTCGAGAAACTCGTGTTCGATATCTATATTGCTGAAATCATAATTTTGTGCGGCGGCCATCTTGGATTTGAAAAATGAGCACAAAATCGTTCTCAGCACCCTCGAGAAACTCGGATACGATACCCATAATGTATTTATCATACTATTGAGCGGCGGCCATCTTCGATTTGAAAAATGATCACAAATTCGTTCTCAGCACCCTCGAGAACCTAGGATACGATATCTATATTGATGAAAACATAATTGTTTGCGGCAACCCTCTTGGATTTCAAAAATGATCACAGTATTGTTCTCTGCACCCTCGACAACCTCGGACACGATATCCATATTGCTGAAATCATAATTTTGAGTGGCGGCCATCTCGGAATTCAAAAATGAACACAAAATCGATCTGTGCACTCTCGAACCTCGGATACGATACCCATATTTTTATGATCATAATCTTGCACGGCGGCCATCTCGGATTTAAAAATGATCCCAAAATTATTTTCTGCACCCTCGAGAACATCGGACACGATATCTATATTGATGAAAACATAATTGTTTGCGGCAACCCTCTTGGATTTCAAAAATGATCACAGTATTGTTCTCTGCACCCTCGAGAACCTCGGACACGATATCCATATTGCTGAAATCATAATTTTGTGCGGCGGCCATATTCGATTTGTAAAATGATCACAAAATCGTTCTCTGCACCCTCGATAACCTAGGACACGATACCCATAATGTAGTTATCATAATTTTGTGCGGCGGCCATCTTGGATTTGAAAAATTATCACCAAATCATTCTCTGCACCCTCGAGAAACTCGTGTACGATATCCATATTGCTGAAATCATAATTTTGAGCGGTGGCCATCTTGGATTTGAAAAATGATCACAAAATCGTTCTCTGCACCCTCGAGAACCTCGGATACGAAACCCATAATTTAGTTATCATAGTTTTGAGCGGCGCCAAATCGTTCTCTACACCCTCAAGAAACTCGGATGCGATACCCATAATGTAGCTTTCATACTTTTGAGCGGCGGCCATCTTGGATTTGAAAAATGATCACAAAATCGTTCTCAGCACCCTCGAGAACCTCTGATACGATACCCATAATGTAGTTATCATATTTTTTAGCCGCGGCCATCTTGGATTTGAAAAATGATCACATTTCTGCTCCCTCGAGAACCTCTGATACGATACCAATAATGTAGTTATCTCTTATTTTGAGCGGCGGCCATGTCGGATTTAAAAATGATCCCGAAATTGTTTTCTGCACCCGCAAAAACCTCGGACACGATATCCATATTGCTGAAAACATAATTGTTTGCGGCAACCCTCTTGGATTTCAAAAATGATCACAGAATTGTTCTCTGCATCCTCGAGAACCTCGGACACGGTATCAATATTGCTAAAATCATAATTTTGTGCGGCGGCCATCTTGGATTCGAAATATTATCACCAAATCGTTCTCTGCACCCTCGAGAAACTCGTGTACGATATCAATATTGATGAAAACATAATTGTTTGCGGCAACCCTCTTGGATTTCAAAAATGATCACAGAATTGTTCTCTGCACCTTCGAGAACCTCGGACACGTTATCCATAATGTAGTTATCATACTTTTGAGCGGCGGCCATCTTCGATTTGAAAAATGATCACAAAATCGTTCTCTGCACCCTCGAGAACCTCGGATACGATACCCATAATGTAGTTATCATAATTTTGAGCGGTGGCCATCTTGGATTTGAAAAATGATCACAAAATCGTTCTCTGCACCCTCGAGAACCTCGGATACGAAACCCATAATCTTGTTATCATACTTTTGAGCGGCGTCCATCTTGGATTTGAAAAATTATCACAAAATCGCTCTCTGCACCCTCGAGAACCTCGGATACGATACCAATAATGTAGTTATCATAATTTTGAGCGGCGACCATCTTGGATTTGAAAAATGATCACAAAATCGCTCTCTGCACTCTCGAGAACCTCGGATACGATACCCATATTTTTATGATCATTATCTTGCATTGCGGCCATCTCGGATTTAAAAATGATCCCAAAATTATTTTCTGCACCCTCGAGAACCTCTGATAGGATACCCATAATGTACTTATCATATTTTTTAAGCCGCGGCCATCTTGGATTTGAAAAATGATCACATTTCTGCTCCCTCGAGAACCTCGGATACGATACCCATAATGAAGTTATCATACTTTTGAGCGGCGGCCATCTTGGATTTGAAAAATGATCACAAAATCGTTCTCTGCACCCTCGAGAACTTAGGATACGATACCCATAATCTAGTTATCATACATTTGAGCGGAAGCAATCTTGGATTTGAGAAATGATTACAAAATCGCTTCTGCACCCTCGAGAACCTCGGATACGATACCCATAATGTATTTATCATAATTTTGAGCGGCGGCCATCTTGGATTTAAAAAATGATCACAAAATCGTTCTGTGCACTCTCGAGAACCTCGGATACGATACCCATTATGTAGTTATCATACTTTTGAGCGGCGGCCATCTTGTATTTGAAAAATGATCACAAAATCGCTCTCTGCACCCTCGAGAACCTCGGATACGATACCCATAATGTAGTTATCATAATTTTTAGCGGTGGCCATCTTGGATTTGAAAAATGATAACAAAATCGTTCTCTGCACCCTCGAGAACCTAGTATACGATACCCATAATCTTGTTATCATACTATTGAGCGGCGGCCAACTTGGATTTGAAAAATGATCACAAAATCGCTCTCTGCACCCTCGAGAACCTCGGATACGATACCCATAATGAAGTTATCATAAGTTTGAGCGGCGGCCATCTTGGATTTGAAAAATGATAACAAAATCGTTTTCTGCACCCTCGAGAACCTAGTATACGATACCCATAATCTTGTTATCATACTTTTGAGCGGCGTCCATCTTGAATTTGAAAAATGATCACAAAATCGCTCTCTGCACCCTCGAGAACCTCGGATACGATACCCATAATGTAGTTATCATAATTTTGAGCGGCGGCCGTCTTGGATTTAAAAAATGATCACAAAATCGTTCTGTGCACTCTGGAGAACCTCGGATATGATACCCATCATTATGGGTAGTAGTTATCATACTTTTGAGCGACGACCAACTTGGATTTGAAAAATGATCACAAAATCGCTCTCTGCACCCTCGAGAACCTCGGACACGATATCCATATTGCTGAAAACATAATTGTTTGCGGCAGCCCTCTTGGATTTCAAAAATGATCACAGAATTGTTCTCTGCATCCTCGAGAACCTCGGACACGATATCCATATTTCTAAAATCATAATTTTGTGCGGCGGCCATCTTGGATTTGAAAAATTCTCACCAAATCGTTCTCTGCACCCTAGAGAAACTCGTGTTCGATACCCATATTGCTGAAATCATAATTTTGTGCGGCGGCCATCTTGGATTTGAAAAATGAGCACAAAATCGTTCTCAGCACCCTCGAGAAACTCGGTTACGATACCCATAATATATTTATCATACTATTGAGCGGCGGCCATCTTCGATTTGAAAAATGATAACAAAATCGTTCTCTGCACCCTCGAGAACCTAGTATACGATACCCATAATCTTGTTATCATACTTTTGAGCGGCGGCCATCTTGGATTTGAAAAATGATCACAAAATCGCTCTCTGCACACTCGAGAACCTCGGATACGATACCCATAATGAAGTTATCATAATTTTGAGCGGCGGCCATCTTGGATTTGAAAAATGATAACAAAATCGTTTTCTGCACCCTCGAGAACCTAGTATACGATACCCATAATCTTGTTATCATACTTTTGAGCGGCGTCCATCTTGAATTTGAAAAATGATCACAAAATCGCTCTCTGCACCCTCGAGAACCTCGGATACGATACCCATAATGTAGTTATCATAATTTTGAGCGGCGGCCGTCTTGGATTTAAAAAATGATCACAAAATCGTTCTGTGCACTCTGGAGAACCTCGGATATGATACCCATCATTATGGGTAGTAGTTATCATACTTTTGAGCGACGACCAACTTGGATTTGAAAAATGATCACAAAATCGCTCTCTGCACCCTCGAGAACCTCGGACACGATATCCATATTGCTGAAAACATAATTATTTGCGGCAGCCCTCTTGGATTTCAAAAATGATCACAGAATTGTTCCCTGCATCCTCGAGAACCTCGGACACGATATCCATATTTCTAAAATTATAATTTTGTGCGGCGGCCATCTTGGATTTGAAAAATTCTCACCAAATCGTTCTCTGCACCCTAGAGAAACTCGTGTTCGATATCCATATTGCTGAAATCATAATTTTGTGCGGCGGCCATCTTGGATTTGAAAAATGAGCACAAAATCGTTCTCAGCACCCTCGAGAAACTCGGATACGATACCCATAATGTATTTATCGTACTATTGAGCGGCGGCCATCTTCGATTTGAAAAATGATCACAAATTCGTTCTCAGCACCCTCGAGAACCTAGGATACGATATCTATATTGATGAAAACATAATTGTTTGCGGCAACCCTCTTGGATTTCAAAAATGATCACAGTATTGTTCTCTGCACCCTCGAGAACCTCGGACACGATATCCATATTGCTGAAATCATAATTTTGAGTGGCGGCCATCTCGAATTCAAAAATGAACACAAAATCGATCTGTGCACTCTCGAACCTCGGATACGATACCCATATTTTTATGATCATAATCTTGCACGGCGGCCATCTCGGATTTAAAAATGATCCCAAAATTATTTTCTGCACCCTCGAGAACATCGGACACGATATCTATATTGATGAAAACATAATTGTTTGCGGCAACCCTCTTGGATTTCAAAAATGATCACAGTATTGTTCTCTGCACCCTCGAGAAACTCGGACACGATATCCATATTGCTGAAATCATAATTTTGTGCGGCGGCCATCTTCGATTTGTAAAATGATTACAAAATCGTTCTCTGCACCCTCGAGAACATCGAATACGATACCCATAATGTAGTTATCATAATTTTGAGCGGCGGCCAACTTCGATTTGAAAAAGGATTACAAAATCGTTCTCTGCACCCTGGAGAACCTGGGATACGATATCCATAATGTAGTTATCATACTATTGAGAGGCGGCCATCTTCGATTTGAAAAATGATCACAAAATCGTTCTCTGCACCCTCGAGAACCTAGGATACGATACCCATAATGTAGTTATCATAATTTTGTGCGGCGGCCATCTTGGATTTGAAAAATTATCACCAAATCATTCTCTGCACCCTCGAGAAACTCGTGTACGATATCCATATTGCTGAAATCATAATTTTGTGCGGCGGCCATCTTGGATTTGAAAAATGATCACAAAATCGTTCTCTGCACCCTCGAGAACCTCGGATACGAAACCCATAATTTAGTTATCATAGTTTTGAGCGGCGCCAAATCGTTCTCTACACCCTCAAGAAACTCGGATGCGATACCCATAATGTAGCTTTCATACTTTTGAGCGGCGGCCATCTTGGATTTGAAAAATGATCACAAAATCGCTCTCTGCACCCTCGAGAACCTCGGATACGATACCCATAATGAAGTTATCATAATTTTGAGCGGCGGCCATCTTGGATTTGAAAAATGATAACAAAATCGTTTTCTGCACCCTCGAGAACCTAGTATAAGATACCCATAATCTTGTTATCATACTTTTGAGCGGCGTCCATCTTGAATTTGAAAAATGATCACAAAATCGCTCTCTGCACCCTCGAGAACCTCGGATACGATACCCATAATGTAGTTATAATAATTTTGAGCGGCGGCCGTCTTGGATTTAAAAAATGATCACAAAATCGTTCTGTGCACTCTGGAGAACCTCGGATATGATACCCATCATTATGGGTAGTAGTTATCATACTTTTGAGCGACGACCAACTTGGATTTGAAAAATGATCACAAAATCGCTCTCTGCACCCTCGAGAACCTCGGACACGATATCCATATTGCTGAAAACATAATTGTTTGAGGCAGCCCTCTTGGATTTCAAAAATGATCACAGAATTGTTCTCTGCATCCTCGAGAACCTCGGACACGATATCCATATTTCTAAAATTATAATTTTGTGCGGCGGCCATCTTGGATTTGAAAAATTCTCACCAAATCGTTCTCTGCACCCTAGAGAAACTCGTGTTCGATATCCATATTGCTGAAATCATAATTTTGTGCGGCGGCCATCTTGGATTTGAAAAATGAGCACAAAATCGTTCTCAGCACCCTCGAGAAACTCGGATACGATACCCATAATGTATTTATCGTACTATTGAGCGGCGGCCATCTTCGATTTGAAAAATGATCACAAATTCGTTCTCAGCACCCTCGAGAACCTAGGATACGATATCTATATTGATGAAAACATAATTGTTTGCGGCAACCCTCTTGGATTTCAAAAATGATCACAGTATTGTTCTCTGCACCCTCGAGAACCTCGGACACGATATCCATATTGCTGAAATCATAATTTTGAGTGGCGGCCATCTCGGATTTCAAAAATGAACACAAAATCGATCTGTGCACTCTCGAACCTCGGATACGATACCCATATTTTTATGATCATAATCTTGCACGGCGGCCATCTCGGATTTAAAAATGATCCCAAAATTATTTTCTGCACCCTCGAGAACATCGGACACGATATCTATATTGATGAAAACATAATTGTTTGCGGCAACCCTCTTGGATTTCAAAAATGATCACAGTATTGTTCTCTGCACCCTCGAGAAACTCGGACACGATATCCATATTGCTGAAATCATAATTTTGTGCGGCGGCCATCTTCGATTTGTAAAATGATTACAACATCGTTCTCTGCACCCTCGAGAACATCGAATACGATACCCATAATGTAGTTATCATAATTTTGAGCGGCGGCCATCTTCGATTTGAAAAAGGATTACAAAATCGTTCTCTGCACCCTGGAGAACCTGGGATACGATATCCATAATGTAGTTATCATACTATTGAGAGGCGGCCATCTTCGATTTGAAAAATGATCACAAAATCGTTCTCTGCACCCTCGAGAACCTAGGATACGATACCCATAATGTAGTTATCATAATTTTGTGCGGCGGCCATCTTGGATTTGAAAAATTATCACCAAATCATTCTCTGCACCCTCGAGAAACTCGTGTACGATATCCATATTGCTGAAATCATAATTTTGTGCGGCGGCCATCTTGGATTTGAAAAATGATCACAAAATCGTTCTCTGCACCCTCGAGAACCTCGGATACGAAACCCATAATTTAGTTATCATAGTTTTGAGCGCCGCCAAATTGTTCTCTACACCCTCAAGAAACTCGGATGCGATACCCATAATGTAGCTTTCATACTTTTGAGCGGCGGCCATCTTGGATTTGAAAAATGATCACAAAATCGCTCTCTGCACCCTCGAGAACCTCGGATACGAAACCCATAATGTAGTTATCATAATTTTGAGCGGCGGCAATCTTGGATTTGAAAAATGATAACAAAATCGTTCTCTGCACCCTCGAGAACCTAGTATACGATACCCATAATCTTGTTATCATACTTTTGAGCGGCGGCCATCTTGGATTTGAAAAATGATCACAAAATCGCTCTCTGCACCCTCGAGAACCTCGAATACGATACCCATAATGAAGTTATCATAATTTTGAGCGGCGGCCATCTTGGATTTGAAAAATGATCACAAAATCGCTCTCTGCACCCTCGAGAACCTCGGATACGATACCCATAATGTAGTTATCATAATTTTGAGTGGCGGCCATATTGGATTTAAAAATTGATCACAAAATCGTTCTCTGCACCCTCGAGAACCTAGTATACGATACCCATAATCTTGTTATCATACTTTTGAGCGGCGTCCATCTTGAATTTGAAAAATGATCACAAAATCGCTCTCTGCACCCTCGAGAACCTCGGATACGATACCCATAATGTAGTTATCATAATTTTGAGCGGCGGCCGTCTTGGATTTAAAAAATGATCACAAAATCGTTCTGTGCACTCTGGAGAACCTCGGATATGATACCCATCATTATGGGTAGTAGTTATCATACTTTTGAGCGACAACCATCTTGGATTTGAAAAATGATCACAAAATCGCTCTCTGCACCCTCGAGAACCTCGGATACGATACCCATAATGAAGTAATCATAATTTTGAGCGGCGGCCATCTTGGATTTGAAAAATGATAACAAAATCGTTTTCTGTACCCTCGAGAACCTAGTATACGATACCCATAATCTTGTTATCATACTTTTGAGCGGCGTCCATCTTGGATTTGAAAAATTATCACAAAATCGCTCTCTGCACCCTCGAGAACCTCGGATACGATACCTATAATGTAGTTATCATAATTTTGAGCGGCGGCCGTCTTTGATTTAAAAAATGATCACAAAATCGTTCTGTGCACTCTCGAGAACCTCGGATATGATACCCATCATTATGGGTAGTAGTTATCGTACTTTTGAGCGACGACCATCTTGGATTTGAAAAATGATCACAAAATCGATCTCTGCACTCTCGAGAACCTCGGACACGATATCCATATTGCTGAAAACATAATTGTTTGCGGCAACCCTCTTGGATTTCAAAAATGATCACAGAATTGTTCTCTGCATCCTCGAGAACCTCGGACACGGTATCAATATTGCTAAAATCATAATTTTGTGCGGCGGCCATCTTGGATTCGAAATATTATCACCAAATCGTTCTCTGCACCCTTGAGAAACTCGTGTACGATATCAATATTGATGAAAACATAATTGTTTGCGGCAACCCTCTTGGATTTCAAAAATGATCACAGAATTGTTCTCTGCACCTTCGAGAACCTCGGACACGTTATCCATAATGTAGTTATCATACTTTTGAGCGGCGGCCATCTTCGATTTGAAAAATGATCACAAAATCGTTCTCTGCACCCTCGAGAACCTCGGATACGATACCCATAATGTAGTTATCATAATTTTGAGCGGTGGCCATCTTGGATTTGAAAAATGATCACAAAATCGTTCTCTGCACCCTCGAGAACCTCGGATACGAAACCCATAATCTTGTTATCATACTTTTGAGCGGCGTCCATCTTGGATTTGAAAAATTATCACAAAATCGCTCTCTGCACCCTCGAGAACCTCGGATACGATACCCATAATGTAGTTATCATAATTTTGAGCGGCGACCATCTTGGATTTGAAAAATGATCACAAAATCGCTCTCTGCACTCTCGAGAACCTCGGATACGATACCCATATTTTTATGATCATTATCTTGCATTGCGGCCATCTCGGATTTAAAAATGATCCCAAAATTATTTTCTGCACCCTCGAAAACCTCGGACACGATATCTATATTGATGAAAACATAATAGTTTGCGGCAACACTCTTGGATTTCAACAATGATCACAGAATTGTTCTCTGCATCCTCGAGAACCTCGGACACGATATCCATATTTCTAAAATCATAATTTTGTGCGGCGGCCATCTTGGATTTGAAAAATTCTCACCAAATCGTTCTCTGCACCCTAGAGAAACTCGTGTTCGATATCCATATTGCTGAAATCATAATTTTGTGCGGCGGCCATCTTGGATTTGAAAAATGAGCACAAAATCGTTCTCAGCACCCTCGAGAAACTCGGATATGATACCCATAATGTATTTATCATACTATTGAGCGGCGGCCATCTTCGATTTGAAAAATGATCACAAATTCGTTCTCAGCACCCTCGAGAACCTAGGATACGATATATATATTGATGAAAACATAATTGTTTGCGGCAACCCTCTTGGATTTCAAAAATGATCACAAAATCGTTCTTTGCACTCTCTAGAACCTAGGATACGATACCCATAATCTAGTTATCATACTTTTGAGCGGCGGCCATCTCGGATTTAAAAATTATCCCAAAATTGTTTTCTGCACCCTCAAGAACCTCGGACACGATATCCATATTGCTGAAAATATAATTTTGTGCGGCGGCAATCTTGGATTTGAAAAATGATCCCAAAATTATTTTCTGCACCCTCGAGAACCTCTGATACGATACCCATAATGTACTTATCATATTTTTTAAGCCGCGGCCATCTTGGATTTGAAAAATGATCACATTTCTGCTCCCTCGAGAACCTCGGATACGATACCCATAATGTATTTATCATAATTTTGAGCGGCGGCCATCTTGGATTTAAAAAATGATCACAAAATCGTTCTGTGCACTCTCGAGAACCTCGGATACGATACCCATAATGTAGTTATCATACTTTTGAGCGGCGGCCATCTTGGATTTGAAAAATTATCACAAAATCGCTCTCTGCACCCTCGAGAACCTCGGATACGATACCCATAATGTAGTTATCATAATTTTAAGCGGCGGCCATCTTGAATTTGAAAAATGATAACAAAATCGTTCTCTGCACCCTCGAGAACATACCCATAATGAAGTTATCATAATTTTAAGCGGCGGCCATCTTGAATTTGAAAAATGATAACAAAATCGTTCTCTGCACCCTCGAGAACTTACCCATAATGAAGTAATCATAATTTTGAGCGGCGGCCGTCTTGGATTTGAAAAATGATAACAAAATCGTTTTCTGCACCCTCGAGAACCTAGTATACGATACCCATAATCTTGTTATCATACTTTTGAGCGGCGTCCATCTTGGATTTGAAAAATTATCACAAAATCGCTCTCTGCACCCTCGAGAACCTCGGATACGATACCCATAATGTAGTTATCATAATTTTGAGCGGCGGCCGTCTTGGATTTAAAAAATGATCACAAAATCGTTCTGTGCACTCTCTAGAACCTAGGATACGATACCCATAATCTAGTTATCATACTTTTGAGTGGCGGCCATCTCGGATTTAAAAATGATCCCAAAATTGTTTTCTGCACCCTCAAGAACCTCGGACACGATATCCATATTGCTGAAAATATAATTTTGTGCGGCGGCAATCTTAGATTTGAAAAATGATCCCAAAGTTATTTTCTGCACCCTCGAGAACCTCTGATAGGATACCCATAATGTACTTATCATATTTTTTAAGCCGCGGCCATCTTGGATTTGAAAAATGATCACATTTCTGCTCCCTCGAGAACCTCGGATACGATACCCATAATGAAGTTATCATACTTTTGAGCGGCGGCCATCTTGGATTTGAAAAATGATCACAAAATCGTTCTCTGCACCCTCGAGAACTTAGGATACGATACCCATAATCTAGTTATCATACATTTGAGCGGCGACCATCTTGGATTTGAAAAATTATTACAAAATCGCTCTCTGCACCCTCGAGAACCTCGGATACGATACCCATAATGTATTTATCATAATTTTGAGCGGCGGCCATCTTGGATTTAAAAAATGATCACAAAATCGTTCTGTGCACTCTCGAGAACCTCGGATACGATACCCATTATGTAGTTATCATACTTTTGAGCGGCGGCCATCTTGGATTTGAAAAATGATCACAAAATCGCTCTCTGCACCCTCGAGAACCTCGGATACGATACCCATAATGTAGTTATCATAATTTTGAGCGGCGGCAATCTTGGATTTGAAAAATGATAACAAAATCGTTCTCTGCACCCTCGAGAACCTAGTATACGATACCCATAATCTTGTTATCATACTATTGAGCGGCGGCCATCTTGGATTTGAAAAATGATCACAAAATCGCTCTCTGCACCCTCGAGAACCTCGAATACGATACCCATAATGAAGTTATCATAATTTTGAGCGGCGGCCATCTTGGATTTGAAAAATGATCACAAAATCGCTCTCTGCACCCTCGAGAACCTCGGATACGATACCCATAATGTAGTTATCATAATTTTGAGTGGCGGCCATATTGGATTTAAAAATTGATCACAAAATCGTTCTCTGCACCCTCGAGAACCTAGTATACGATACCCATAATCTTGTTATCATACTTTTGAGCGGCGTCCATCTTGAATTTGAAAAATGATCACAAAATCGCTCTCTGCACCCTCGAGAACCTCGGATACGATACCCATAATGTAGTTATCATAATTTTGAGCGGCGGCCGTCTTGGATTTAAAAAATGATCACAAAATCGTTCTGTGCACTCTGGAGAACCTCGGATATGATACCCATCATTATGGGTAGTAGTTATCATACTTTTGAGCGACGACCATCTTGGATTTGAAAAATGATCACAAAATCGCTCTCTGCACCCTCGAGAACCTCGGATACGATACCCATAATGAAGTAATCATAATTTTGAGCGGCGGCCATCTTGGATTTGAAAAATGATAACAAAATCGTTTTCTGCACCCTCGAGAACCTAGTATACGATACCCATAATCTTGTTATCATACTTTTGAGCGGCGTCCATCTTGGATTTGAAAAATTATCACAAAATCGCTCTCTGCACCCTCGAGAACCTCGGATACGATACCTATAATGTAGTTATCATAATTTTGAGCGGCGGCCGTCTTGGATTTAAAAAATGATCACAAAATCGTTCTGTGCACTCTCGAGAACCTCGGATATGATACCCATCATTATGGGTAGTAGTTATCGTACTTTTGAGCGACGACCATCTTGGATTTGAAAAATGATCACAAAATCGATCTCTGCACTCTCGAGAACCTCGGATACGATACCCATATTGCTGAAAACATAATTTTGTGCGGCGGCAATCTTGGATTTGAAAAATGATCCCAAAATTATTTTCTGCACCCTCGAGAACCTCTGATACGATACCCATAATGTACTTATCATATTTTTTAAGCCGCGGCCATCTTGGATTTGAAAAATGATCACAAAATCGCTCTCTGCACCCTCGAGAACCTCGGATACGATACCCATAATGTAGTTATCATAATTTTGAGCGGCGGCCATCTTGGATTTGAAAAATGATAACAAAATCGTTCTCTGCACCCTCGAGAACCTAGTATACGATACCCATAATCTTGTTGTCATACTTTTGAGCGGCGGCCATCTTGGATTTGAAAAATGATCACAAAATCGCTCTCTGCACCCTCGAGAACCTCGGATACGATACCCATAATGAAGTTATCATAATTTTGAGCGGCGGCCATCTTGGATTTGAAAAATGATAACAAAATCGTTTTCTGCACCCTCGAGAACCTAGTATACGATACCCATAATCTTGTTATCATACTTTTGAGCGGCGTCCATCTTGAATTTGAAAAATGATCACAAAATCGCTCTCTGCACCCTCGAGAACCTCGGATACGATATCCATAATGTAGTTATCATAATTTTGAGCGGCGGCCGTCTTGGATTTAAAAAATGATCACAAAATCGTTCTGTGCACTCCGGAGAACCTCGGATATGATACCCATCATTATGGGTAGTAGTTATCATACTTTTGAGCGACGACCATCTTGGATTTGAAAAATGATCACAAAATCGCTCTCTGCACCCTCGAGAACCTCGGACACGATATCCATATTGCTGAAAACATAATTGTTTGCGATAGCCCTCTTGGATTTCAAAAATGATCACAGAATTGTTCTCTGCATCCTCGAGAACCTCGGACACGATATCTATATTTCTAAAATCATAATTTTGTGCGGCGGCCATCTTGGATTTGAAAAATTCTCACCAAATCGTTCTCTGCAGCCTAGAGAAACTCGTGTTCGATATCCATATTGCTGAAAACATAATTTTGTGCGGCGGCCATCTGGGATTTGAAAAATGAGCACAAAATCGTTCTCAGCACCCTCGAGAAACTCGGATACGATACCCATAATGTATTTATCATACTATTGAGCGGCGGCCATCTTCGATTTGAAAATTGATCACAAATTCGTTCTCAGCACCCTCGAGAACCTAGGATACGATATCTATATTGATGAAAACATAATTGTTTGCGGCAACCCTCTTGGATTTCAAAAATGATCACAGTATTGTTCTCTGCACCCTCGAGAACCTCGGACACGATATCCATATTGCTGAAATCATAATTTTGATTGGCGGCCATCTCGGATTTCAAAAATGAACACAAAATCGATCTGTGCACTCTCGAACCTCGGATACGATACCCATATTTTTATGATCATAATCTTGCACGGCGGCCATCTCGGATTTAAAAATGATCCCAAAATTATTTTCTGCACCCTCGAGAACATCGGACACGATATCTATATTGATGAAAACATAATTGTTTGCGGCAACCCTCTTGGATTTCAAAAATGATCACAGTATTGTTCTCTGCACCCTCGAGAACCTCGGACACGATATCCATATTGCTGAAATCATAATTTTGTGCGGCGGCCATCTTCGATTTTTAAAATGATTACAAAATCGTTCTCTGCACCCTCGAGAACATCGAATACGATACCCATAATGTAGTTATCATAATTTTGAGCGGCGGCCATCTTCGATTTGAAAAAGGATTACAAAATCGTTCTCTGCACCCTGGAGAACCTGGGATACGATATCCATAATGTAGTTATCATACTATTGAGAGGCGGCCATCTTCGATTTGAAAAATGATCACAAAATCGTTCTCTGCACCCTCGAGAACCTAGGATACGATACCCATAATGTAGTTATCATAATTTTGTGCGGCGGCCATCTTGGATTTGAAAAATTATCACCAAATCATTATCTGCACCCTCGAGAAACTCGTGTACGATATCCATATTGCCGAAATCATAATTTTGTGCGGCGGCCATCTTGGATTTGAAAATTGATCACAAAATCGTTCTCTGCACCCTCGAGAACCTCGGATACGAAACCCATAATTTAGTTATCATACTTTTGAGCGGCGCCAAATCGTTCTCTACACCCTCAAGAACCTCGGATGCGATACCCATAATGTAGCTTTCATACTTTTGAGCGGCGGCCATCTTGGATTTGAAAAATGATCATAAAATCGTTCTCAGCACCCTCGAGAAACTCTGATACGATACCCATAATGTAGTTATCATATTTTTTAGCCGCGGCCATCTTGGATTTGAAAAATGATCACATTTCTGCTCCCTCGAGAACTTCTGATACGATACCAATAATGTAGTTATCTCTTATTTTGAGCGGCGGCCATGTCGGATTTAAAAATGATCCCGAAATTGTTTTCTGCACCCGCCAAAACCTCGGACACGATATCCATATTGCTGAAAACATAATTGTTTGCGGCAACCCTCTTGGATTTCAAAAATGATCACAGAATTGTTCTCTGCATCATCGAGAACCTCGGACACGGTATCAATATTGCTAAAATCATAATTTTGTGCGGCGGCCATTTTGGATTCGAAATATTATCACCAAATCGTTCTCTGCACCCTCGAGAAACTCGTGTACGATATCAATATTGATGAAAACATAATTGTTTGCGGCAACCCTCTTGGATTTCAAAAATGATCACAGAATTGTTCTCTGCACCTTCGAGAACCTCGGACACGTTATCCATAATGTAGTTATCATACTTTTGAGAGGCGGCCATCTTCGATTTAAAAAATGATCACAAAATCGTTCTCTGCACCCTCGAGAACCTCGGATACGATATCCATAATGTAGTTATCATAATTTTGAGCGGTGGCCATCTTGGATTTGAAAAAGGATCACAAAATCGTTCTCTGCACCCTCGAGAAACTCTGATACGATACCCATAATGTAGTTATCATATTTTTTAGCCGCGGCCATCTTGAATTTGAAAAATGATCACATTTCTGCTCCCTCGAGAACTTCTGATACGATACCAATAATGTACTTATCTCTTATTTTGAGCGGCGGCCATGTCGGATTTAAAAATGATCCCGAAATTGTTTTCTGCACCCGCCAAAACCTCGGACACGATATCCATATTGCTGAAAACATAATTGTTTGCGGCAACCCTCTTGGATTTCAAAAATGATCACAGAATTGTTCTCTGCATCCTCGAGAACCTCGGACACGGTATCAATATTGCTAAAATCATAATTTTGTGCGGCGGCCATCTTGGATTCGAAATATTATCACCAAATCGTTCTCTGCACCCTCGAGAAACTCGTGTACGATATCAATATTGATGAAAACATAATTGTTTGCGGCAACCCTCTTGGATTTCAAAAATGATCACAGAATTGTTCTCTGCACCTTCGAGAACCTCGGACACGTTATCCATAATGTAGTTATCATACTTTTGAGCGGCGGCCATCTTAAATTTGAAAAATGATCACAAAATCGTTCTCTGCACCCTCGAGAACCTCGGATACGATATCCATAATGTAGTTATCATAATTTTGAGCGGTTGCCATCTTGGATTTGAAAAATGATCACAAAATCGTTCTCTGCACCCTCGAGAACCTCGGATACGAAACCCATAATTTAGTAATCATACTTTTGAGCGGCGCCAAATCGTTCTCTACACCCTCAAGAACCTCGGATGCGATACCCATAATGTAGCTTTCATACTTTTGAGCGGCGGCCATCTTGGATTTGAAAAATGATCACAAAATCGTTCTCAGCACCCTCGAGAACATCTGATACGATACCCATAATGTAGTTATCATATTTTTTAGCCGCGGCCATCTTGGATTTGAAAAATGATCACATTTCTGCTCCCTCGAGAACCTCTGATACGATACCAATAATGTAGTTATATCTTATTTTGAGCGGCGGCCATGTCGGATTTAAAAATGATCCCGAAATTGTTTTCTGCACCCGCAAAAACCTCGGACACGATATCCATATTGCTGAAAACATAATTGTTTGCGGCAACCCTCTGAGATTTCAAAAATGATCACAGAATAGTTCTCTGCATCCTCGAGAACCTCGGACACGGTATCAATATTGCTAAAATCATAATTTTGTGCGGCGGCCATCTTGGATTCGAAATATTATCACCAAATCGTTCTCTGCACCCTCGAGAAACTCGTGTACGATATCAATATTGATGAAAACATAATTGTTTGCGGCAACCCTCTTGGATTTCAAAAATAATCACAGAATTGTTCTCTGCACCTTCGAGAACCTCGGACACGTTATCCATAATGTAGTTATCATACTTTTGAGCGGCGGCCATCTTCGATTTGAAAAATGATCACAAAATCGTTCTCTGCACCCTCGAGAACCTCGGATACGATACCCATAATGTAGTTATCATAAATGTGAGCGGCGGCCATCTTGGATTTGAAAAATGATCACATTTCTGCTCCCTCGAGAACTTCTGATACGATACCAATAATGTACTTATCTCTTATTTTGAGCGGCGGCCATGTCGGATTTAAAAATGATCCCGAAATTGTTTTCTGCACCCGCCAAAACCTCGGACACGATATCCATATTGCTGAAAACATAATTGTTTGCGGCAACCCTCTTGGATTTCAAAAATGATCACAGAATTGATCTCTGCATCCTCGAGAACCTCGGACACGGTATCAATATTGCTAAAATCATAATTTTGTGCGGCGGCCATCTTGGATTCGAAATATTATCACCAAATCGTTCTCTGCACCCTCGAGAAACTCGTGTACGATATCAATATTGATGAAAACATAATTGTTTGCGGCAACCCTCTTGGATTTCAAAAATGATCACAGAATTGTTCTCTGCACCTTCGAGAACCTCGGACACGTTATCCATAATGTAGTTATCATACTTTTGAGCGGCGGCCATCTTGGATTTGAAAAATGATCACAAAATCGCTCTCTGCACCCTCGAGAACCTCGGATACGATACCCATAATGTAGTTATCATAATTTTGAGTGGCGGCCATATTGGATTTAAAAATTGATCACAAAATCGTTCTGTGCACTCTCGAGAACCTCGGATATGATACCCATAATGTAGTTATCATACTTTTGAGCGGCGACCATCTTGGATTTGAAAAATGATCACAATATCGCTCTCTGCACTCTCGAGAACTTCGGATACGATACTTATATTTTTATGATCATTATCTTGCATTGCGGCCATCTCGGATTTAAAAATGATCCCAAAATTATTTTCTGCACCCTCGAGAACCTCGGACACGATATCTATATTGATGAAAACATAATTGTTTGCGGCAACCCTCTTGGATTTCAACAGTGATCACAGAATTGTTCTCTGCACCCTCGAGAACCTCGGACACGATATCCATAATGTAGTTATCATACTTTTGAGCGGCGGCCATCTTCTATTTAAAAAATGATTACAAAATCGTTCTCTGCACCCACGAGAACCTCGGATACGATACCCATAATGTAGTTATCATAATTTTGAGCGGTGGCCATCTTGGATTTCAAAAATGATCACAAAATCGTTCTTTGCACTCTCTAGAACCTAGGATACGATACCCATAATCTAGTTATCATACTTTTGAGTGGCGGCCATCTCGGATTTAAAAATGATCCCAAAATTGTTCTCTGCACCTTCGAGAACCTCGGACACGTTATCCATAATGTAGTTATCATACTTTTGAGCGGCGGCCATCTTCGATTTGAAAAATGATCACAAAATCGTTCTCTGCACCCTCGAGAACCTCGGATACGATACCCATAATGTAGTTATCATAAATGTGAGCGGCGGCCATCTTGGATTTCAAAAATGATCACAAAATCGTTCTTTGCGCTCTCTAGAACCTAGGATACGATACCCATAATATAGTTATCATACTTTTGAGCGGCGGCCATCTCGGATTTAATAATGATCCCAAAAGTGTTTTCTGCACCTTCGAGAACCTCGGACACGATATCCATTTTGCTGAAAACATAATTTTGTGCGGCGGCAATCTTGGATTTGAAAAATGATCCCAAAATTATTTTCTGCACCCTCGAGAACCTCTGATACGATACCCATAATGTTCTTATCATATTTTTTAAGCCGCGGCCATCTTGGATTTGAAAAATGATCACATTTCTGCTCCCTCGAAAACTTCGGATACGATACCCATAATGAAGTTATCATACTTTTGAGCGGCGGCCATCTTGGATTTGAAAAATGATCACAAAATCGTTCTCTGCACCCTCGAGAACCTAGGATACGATACCCATTATCTAGTTATCATACATTTGAGCGGCGGCCATCTTGGATTTGAAAAATGATCACAAAATCGCTCGCTGGACCCTCGAGAACCTCGGATACGATACCCATAATGTATTTATCATAATTTTGAGCGGCGGCCATCTTGGATTTAAAAAATGATCACAGAATTGTTCTCTGCACCTTCGAGAACCTCGGACACTTTATCCATAATGTAGTTATCATACTTTTGAGCGGCGGCCATCTTGGATTTGAAAAATAATCACAAAATCGCTCTCTGCACCCTCGAGAACCTCGGATACGATACCCATAATGTAGTTATCATAATTTTGAGTGGCGGCCATCTTGGATTTAAAAATTGATCACAAAATCGTTCTGTGCACTCTCGAGAACCTCGGATATGATACCCATAATGTAGTTATCATACTTTTGAGCGGCGACCATCTTGGATTTGAAAAATGATCACAAAATCGCTCTCTGCACTCTCGAGAACCTCGGATACGATACCCATATTTTTATGATCATTATCTTGCATTGCGGCCATCTCGGATTTAAAAATGATCCCAAAATTGTTTTCTGCACCCTCGAGAACCTCGGACACGATATCCATTTTGCTGAAAACATAATTTTGTGCGGCGGCAATCTTGGATTTGAAAAATGATCCCAAAATTATTTTCTGCACCCTCGAGAACCTCTGATACGATACCCATAATGTTCTTATCATATTTTTTAAGCCGCGGCCATCTTGGATTTGAAAAATGATCACATTTCTGCTCCCTCGAAAACCTCGGATACGATACCCATAATGAAGTTATCATACTTTTGAGCGGCGGCCATCTTGGATTTGAAAAATGATCACAAAATCGCTCGCTGCACCCTCGAGAACCTCGGATACGATACCCATAATGTATTTATCATAATTTTGAGCGGCGGCCATCTTGGATTTAAAAAATGATCACAGAATTGTTCTCTGCACCTTCGAGAACCTCGGACACTTTATCCATAATGTAGTTATCATACTTTTGAGCGGCGGCCATCTTGGATTTGAAAAATGATCACAAAATCGCTCTCTGCACCCTCGAGAACCTCGGATACGATACCCATAATGAAGTTATCATAATTTTGAGCGGCGGCCATCTTGGATTTGAAAAATGATAACAAAATCGTTTTCTGCACCCTCGAGAACCTAGTATACGATATCCATAATCTTGTTATCATACTTTTGAGCGGCGTCCATCTTGAATTTGAAAAATGATCACAAAATCGCTCTCTGCACCCTCGAGAACCTCGGATACGATACCCATAATGTAGTTATCATAATTTTGAGCGGCGGCCGTCTTGGATTTAAAAAATGATCACAAAATCGTTCTGTGCACTCTGGAGAACCTCGGATATGATACCCATCATTATGGGAAGTAGTTATCATTCTTTTGAGCGACGACCATCTTGGATTTGAAAAATGATCACAAAATCGCTCTCTGCACCCTCGAGAACCTCGGACACGATATCCATATTGCTGAAAACATAATTGTTTGCGGCAGCCCTCTTGGATTTCAAAAATGATCACAGAATTGTTCTCTGCATCCTCGAGAACCTCGGACACGATATCCATATTTCTAAAATCATAATTTTGTGCGGCGGCCATCTTGGATTTGAAAAATTCTCACCAAATCGTTCTTTGCACCCTAGAGAAACTCGTGTTCGATATCCATATTGCTGAAATCATAATTTTGTGCGGCGGCCATCTTGGATTTGAAAAATGAGCACAAAATCGTTCTCAGCACCCTCGAGAAACTCGGATACGATACCCATAATGTATTTATCATACTATTGAGCGGCGGCCATCTTCGATTTGAAAAATGATCACAAATTCGTTCTCAGCACCCTCGAGAACCTAGGATACGATATCTATATTGATGAAAACATAATTGTTTGCGGCAACCCTCTTGGATTTCAAAAATGATCACAGTATTGTTCTCTGCACCCTCGAGAACCTCGGACACGATATCCATATTGCTGAAATCATAATTTTGATTGGCGGCCATCTCGGATTTCAAAAATGAACACAAAATCGATCTGTGCACTCTCGAACCTCGGATACGATACCCATATTTTTATGATCATAATCTTGCACGGCGGCCATCTCGGATTTAAAAATGATCCCAAAATTATTTTCTGCACCCTCGAGAACATTGGACACGATATCTATATTGATGAAAACATAATTGTTTGCGGCAACCCTCTTGGATTTCAAAAATGATCACAGTATTGTTCTCTGCACCCTCGAGAACCTCGGACACGATATCCATATTGCTGAAATCATAATTTTGTGCGGCGGCCATCTTCGATTTGTAAAATGATTACAAAATCGTTCTCTGCACCCTCGAGAACATCGAATACGATACCCATAATGTAGTTATCATAATTTTGAGCGGCGGCCATCTTCGATTTGAAAAAGGATTACAAAATCGTTCTCTGCACCCTGGAGAACCTGGGATACGATATCCATAATGTAGTTATCATACTATTGAGAGGCGGCCATCTTCGATTTGAAAAATGATCACAAAATCGTTCTCTGCACCCTCGAGAACCTAGGATACGATACCCATAATGTAGTTATCATAATTTTGTGCGGCGGCCATCTTGGATTTGAAAAATTATCACCAAATCATTCTCTGCACCCTCGAGAAACTCGTGTACGATATCCATATTGCCGAAATCATAATTTTGTGCGGCGGCCATCTTGGATTTGAAAAATGATCACAAAATCGTTCTCTGCACCCTCGAGAACCTCGGATACGAAACCCATAATTTAGTTATCATACTTTTGAGCGGCGCCAAATCGTTCTCTACACCCTCAAGAACCTCGGATGCGATACCCATAATGTAGCTTTCATACTTTTGAGCGGCGGCCATCTTGGATTTGAAAAATGATCACAAAATCGTTCTCAGCACCCTCGAGAAACTCTGATACGATACCCATAATGTAGTTATCATATTTTTTAGCCGCGGCCATCTTGGATTTCAAAAATGATCACATTTCTGCTCCCTCGAGAACTTCTGATACGATACCAATAATGTAGTTATCTCTTATTTTGAGCGGCGGCCATGTCGGATTTAAAAATGATCCCGAAATTGTTTTCTGCACCCGCCAAAACCTCGGACACGATATCCATATTGCTGAAAACATAATTGTTTGCGGCAACCCTCTTGGATTTCAAAAATTATCACAGAATTGTTCTCTGCATCCTCGAGAACCTCGGACACGGTATCAATATTGCTAAAATCATAATTTTGTGCGGCGGCCATCTTGGATTCGAAATATTATCACCAAATCGTTCTCTGCACCCTCGAGAAACTCGTGTACGATATCAATATTGATGAAAACATAATTGTTTGCGGCAACCCTCTTGGATTTCAAAAATGATCACAGAATTATTCTCTGCACCTTCGAGAACCTCGGACACGTTATCCATAATGTAGTTATCATACATTTGAGCGGCGGCCATCTTGGATTTGAAAAATGATCACAAAATCGCTCGCTGCACCCTCGAGAACCTCGGATACGATACCCATAATGTATTTATCATAATTTTGAGCGGCGGCCATCTTGGATTTAAAAAATGATCACAGAATTGTTCTCTGCACCTTCGAGAACCTCGGACACTTTATCCATAATGTAGTTATCATACTTTTGAGCGGCGGCCATCTTGGATTTGAAAAATGATCACAAAATCGCTCTCTGCACCCTCGAGAACCTCGGATACGATACCCATAATGTAGTTATCATAATTTTGAGTGGCGGCCATCTTGGATTTAAAAATTGATCACAAAATCGTTCTGTGCACTCTCGAGAACCTCGGATATGATACCCATAATGTAGTTATCATACTTTTGAGCGGCGACCATCTTGGATTTGAAAAATGATCACAAAATCGCTCTCTGCACTCTCGAGAACCTCGGATACGATACCCATATTTTTATGATCATTATCTTGCATTGCGGCCATCTCGGATTTAAAAATGATCCCAAAATTGTTTTCTGCACCCTCGAGAACCTCGGACACGATATCCATTTTGCTGAAATCATAATTTTGTGCGGCGGCAATCTTGGATTTGAAAAATGATCCCAAAATTATATTCTGCACCCTCGAGAACCTCTGATACGATACCCATAATGTTCTTATCATATTTTTTAAGCCGCGGCCATCTTGGATTTGAAAAATGATCACATTTCTGCTCCCTCGAAAACCTCGGATACGATACCCATAATGAAGTTATCATACATTTGAGCGGCGGCCATCTTGGATTTGAAAAATGATCACAAAATCGCTCGCTGCATCCTCGAGAACCTCGGATACGATACCCATAATGTATTTATCATAATTTTGAGCGGCGGCCATCTTGGATTTAAAAAATGATCACAGAATTAATCTCTGCACCTTCGAGAACCTCGGACACTTTATCCATAATGTAGTTATCATACTTTTGAGCGGCGGCCATCTTGGATTTGAAAAATGATCACAAAATCGCTCTCTGCACCCTCGAGAACCTCGGATACGATACCCATAATGAAGTTATCATAATTTTGAGCGGCGGCCATCTTGGATTTGAAAAATGATAACAAAATCGTTTTCTGCACCCTCGAGAACCTAGTATACGATACCCATAATCTTGTTATCATACTTTTGAGCGGCGTCCATCTTGAATTTGAAAAATGATCACAAAATCGCTCTCTGCACCCTCGAGAACCTCGGATACGATACCCATAATGTAGTTATCATAATTTTGAGCGGCGGCCGTCTTGGATTTAAAAAATGATCACAAAATCGTTCTGTGCACTCTGGAGAACCTCGGATATGATACCCATCATTATGGGTAGTAGTTATCATACTTTTGAGCGACGACCATCTTGGATTTGAAAAATGATCACAAAATCGCTCCCTGCACCCTCGAGAACCTCGGACACGATATCCATATTGCTGAAAACATAATTGTTTGCGGCAGCCCTCTTGGATTTCAAAAATGATCACAGAATTGTTCTCTGCATCCTCGAGAACCTCGGACACGATATCCATATTTCTAAAATCATAATTTTGTGCGGCGGCCATCTTGGATTTGAAAAATTCTCACCAAATCGTTCTCTGCACCCTAGAGAAACTCGTGTTCGATATCCATATTGCTGAAAACATAATTTTGTGCGGCGGCCATCTTGGATTTGAAAAATGAGCACAAAATCGTTCTCAGCACCCTCGAGAAACTCGGATACGATACCCATAATGTATTTATCATACTATTGAGCGGCGGCCATCTTCGATTTGAAAAATGATCACAAATTCGTTCTCAGCACCCTCGAGAACCTAGGATACGATATCTATATTGATGAAAACATAATTGTTTGCGGCAACCCTCTTGGATTTCAAAAATGATCACAGTATTGTTCTCTGCACCCTCGAGAACCTCGGACACGATATCCATATTGCTGAAATCATAATTTTGATTGGCGGCCATCTCGGATTTCAAAAATGAACACAAAATCGATGTGTGCACTCTCGAACCTCGGATACGATACCCATATTTTTATGATCATAATCTTGAACGGCGGCCATCTCGGATTTAAAAATGATCCCAAAATTATTTTCTGCACCCTCGAGAACATCGGACACGATATCTATATTGATGAAAACATAATTGTTTGCGGCAACCCTCTTGGATTTCAAAAATGATCACAGTATTGTTCTCTGCACCCTCGAGAACCTCGGACACGATATCCATATTGCTGAAATCATAATTTTGTGCGGCGGCCATCTTCGATTTGTAAAATGATTACAAAATCGTTCTCTGCACCCTCGAGAACATCGAATACGATACCCATAATGTAGTTATCATAATTTTGAGCGGCGGCCATCTTCGATTTGAAAAAGGATTACAAAATCGTTCTCTGCACCCTGGAGAACCTGGGATACGATATCCATAATGTAGTTATCATACTATTGAGAGGCGGCCATCTTCGATTTGAAAAATGATCACAAAATCGTTCTCTGCACCCTCGAGAACCTAGGATACGATACCCTTAATGTAGTTATCATAATTTTGTGCGGCGGCCATCTTGGATTTGAAAAATTATCACCAAATCATTCTCTGCACCCTCGAGAAACTCGTGTACGATATCAATATTGATGAAAACATAATTGTTTGCGGCAACCCTCTTGGATTTCAAAAATGATCACAGAATTGTTCTCTGCTCCTTCGAGAACCTCGGACACGTTATCCATAATGTAGTTATCATACTTTTGAGCGGCGGCCATCTTCGATTTGAAAAATGATCACAAAATCGTTCTCTGCACCCTCGAGAACCTCGGATACGATATCCATAATGTAGTTATCATAATTTTGAGCGGTGGCCATCTTGGATTTGAAAAATGATCACAAAATCGTTCTCTGCACCCTCGAGAACCTCGGATACGAAACCCATAATTTAGTAATCATACTTTTGAGCGGCGCCAAATCGTTCTCTACACCCTCAAGAACCTCGGATGCGATACCCATAATGTAGCTTTCATACTTTTGAGCGGCGGCCATCTTGGATTTGAAAAATGATCACAAAATCGTTCTCAGCACCCTCGAGAACCTCTGATACGATACCCATAATGTAGTTATCATATTTTTTAGCCGCGGCCATCTTGGATTTGAAAAATGATCACATTTCTGCTCCCTCGAGAACCTCTGATACGATACCAATAATGTAGTTATCTCTTATTTTGAGCGGCGGCCATGTCGGATTTAAAAATGATCCCGAAATTGTTTTCTGCACCCGCAAAAACCTCGGACACGATATCCATATTGCTGAAAACATAATTGTTTGCGGCAACCCTCTTCGATTTCAAAAATGATCACAGAATTGTTCTCTGCATCCTCGAGAACCTCGGACACGGTATCAATATTGCTAAAATCATAATTTTGTGCGGCGGCCATCTTGGATTCGAAATATTATCACCAAATCGTTCTCTGCACCCTCGAGAAACTCGTGTACGATATCAATATTGATGAAAACATAATTGTTTGCGGCAACCCTCTTGGATTTCAAAAATGATCACAGAATTGTTCTCTGCACCTTCGAGAACCTCGGACACGTTATCCATAATGTAGTTATCATACTTTTGAGCGGCGGCCATCTTCGATTTGAAAAATGATCACAAAATCGTTCTCTGCACCCTCGAGAACCTCGGATACGATACCCATAATGTAGTTATCATAAATGTGAGCGGCGGCCATCTTGGATTTCAAAAATGATCACAAAATCGTTCTTTGCACTCTCTAGAACCTAGGATACGATACCCATAATATAGTTATCATACTTTTGAGCGGCGGCCATCTCGGATTTAATAATGATCCCAAAAGTGTTTTCTGCACCCTCGAGAACCTCGGACACGATATCCATATTGCTGAAAACATAATTTTGTGCGGCGGCAATCTTGGATTTGAAAAATGATCCCAAAATTATTTTCTGCACCCTCGAGAACCTCTGATACGATACCCATAATGTTCATATCATATTTTTTAAGCCGCGGCCATCTTGGATTTGAAAAATGATCACAAAATCGCTCTCTGCACTCTCGAGAACTTCGGATACGATACTTATATTTTTATGATCATTATCTTGCATTGCGGCCATCTCGGATTTAAAAATGATCCCAAAATTATTTTCTGCACCCTCGAGAACCTCGGACACGATATCTATATTGATCAAAACATAATTGTTTGCGGCAACCCTCTTGGATTTCAACAGTGATCACAGAATTGTTCTCTGCACCCTCGAGAACCTCGGACACGATATCCATAATTTAGTTATCATACTTTTGAGCGGCGGCCATCTTCTATTTAAAAAATGATCACAAAATCGTTCTCTGCACCCACGAGAACCTCGGATACGATACCCATAATGTAGTTATCATAATTTTGAGCGGTGGCCATCTTGGATTTCAAAAATGATCACAAAATCGTTCTTTGCACTCTCTAGAACCTAGGATACGATACCCATAATCTAGTTATCATACTTTTGAGTGGCGGCCATCTCGGATTTAAAAATGATCCCAAAATTGTTTTCTGCACCCTCAAGAACCTCGGACACGATATCCATATTGCTGAAAATATAAATTTGTGCGGCGGCAATCTTGGATTTGAAAAATTACCCCAAAATTATTTTCTGCACCCTCGAGAACCTCTGATAGGATACCCATAATGTACTTATCATATTTTTTAAGCCGCGGCCATCTTGGATTTGAAAAATGATCACATTTCTGCTCACTCGAGAACCTCGGGTACGATACCCATAATGAAGTTATCATACTTTTGAGCGGCGGCAATCTTGGATTTGAAAAATGTTCACAAAATCGTTCTCTGCACCCTCGAGAACTTAGGATACGATACCCATAATCTAGTTATCAAACATTTGAGCGGCGGCCATCTTGGATTTCAAAAATGATCACAAAATCGTTCTGTGCACTCTCGAGAACCTCGGATACGATACCCATATTTTTATGATCATAATCTTGCATTGCGGCCATCTCGGATTTAAAAATGATCCCAAAATTATTTTCTGCACCCTCAAAAACCTCGGACACGATATCCATATTGCTGAAAACATAACTGTTTGCGGCAGCCTTCTTGGATTTCAAAAATGATCACAGAATTGTGCTCTGCATCCTCGAGAACCTCGGACACGATATCAATATTGCTAAAATCATAATTTTGTGCGGGGGCCATCTTGGATTTGAAAAATTATCACCAAATCGTTCTCTGCACCCTCGAGAAACTCGTGTACGATATCAATATTGATGAAAACATAATTGTTTGCGGCAACCCTCTTGGATTTCAAAACTGATCACAGAATTGTTCTCTGCACCTTCGAGAACCTCGGACACGTTATCCATAATGTAGTTATCATACTTTTGAGCGGCGGCCATCTTCGATTTGAAAAATGATCACAAAATCGTTCTCTGCACCCTCGAGAACCTCGGATACGATACCCATAATGTAGTTATCATAATTTTGAGCGGTGGCCATCTTGGATTTGAAAAATGATCACAAAATCGTTCTCTGCACCCTCGAGAACCTCGGATACGAAACCCATAATTTAGTTATCATGTTTTTGAGCGGCGCCAAATCGTTCTCTACACCCTCAAGAACCTCGGATGCGATACCCATAATGTAGCTTTCATACTTTTGAGCGGCGGCCATCTTGGATTTAAAAATTGATCACAAAATCGTTCTGTGCACTCTCGAGAACCTCGGATATGATACCCATAATGTAGTTATCATACTTTTGAGCGGCGACCATCTTGGATTTGAAAAATGATCACAAAATCGCTCTCTGCACTCTCGAGAACCTCGGATACGATACTTATATTTTTATGATCATTATCTTGCATTGCGGCCATCTCGGATTTAAAAATGATCCCAAAATTATTTTCTGCACCCTCGAGAACCTCGGACACGATATCTATATTGATGAAAACATAATTGTTTGCGGCAACCCTCTTCGATTTCAACAGTGATCACAGAATTGTTCTCTGCACCCTCGAGAACCTCGGACACGATATCCATTATGTAGTTATCATACTTTTGAGCGGCGGCCATCTTCTATTTGAAAAATGATCACAAAATCGTTCTCTGCACCCACGAGAACCTCGGATACGATACCCATTATGTAGTTATCATAATTTTGAGCGGTGGCCATCTTGGATTTCAAAAATGATCACAAAATCGTTCTTTGCACTCTCTAGAACCTAGGATACGATACCCATAATCTAGTTATCATACTTTTAAGTGACGGCCATCTCGGATTTAAAAATGATCCCAAAATTGTTCTCTGCACCTTCGAGAACCTCGGACACGTTATCCATAATGTAGTTATCATACTTTTGAGCGGCGGCCATCTTCGATTTGAAAAATGATCACAAAATCGTTCTCTGCACCCTCGAGAACCTCGGATACGATACCCATAATGTAGTTATCATAAATGTGAGCGGCGGCCATCTTGGATTTCAAAAATGATCACACAATCGTTCTTTGCGCTCTCTAGAACCTAGGATACGATACCCATAATATAGTTATCATACTTTTGAGCGGCGGCCATCTCGGATTTAATAATGATCCCAAAAGTGTTTTCTGCACCCTCGAGAACCTCGGACACGATATCCATTTTGCTGAAAACATAATTTTGTGCGGCGGCAATCTTGGATTTGAAAAATGATCCCAAAATTATTTTCTGCACCCTCGAGAACCTCTGATACGATACCCATAATGTTCTTATCATATTTTTTAAGCCGCGGCCATCTTGGATTTGAAAAATGATCACATTTCTGCTCCCTCGAAAACCTCGGATACGATACCCATAATGAAGTTATCATACTTTTGAGCGGCGGCCATCTTGGATTTGAAAAATGATCACAAAATCGTTCTCTGCACCCTCGAGAACCTAGGATACGATACCCATTATCTAGTTATCATACATTTGAGCGGCGGCCATCTTGGATTTGAAAAATGATCACAAAATCGCTCGCTGCACCCTCGAGAACCTCGGATACGATACCCATAATGTATTTATCATAATTTTGAGCGGCGGCCATCTTGGATTTAAAAAATGATCACAGAATTGTTCTCTGCACCTTCGAGAACCTCGGACACTTTATCCATAATGTAGTTATCATACTTTTGAGCGGCGGCCATCTTGCATTTGAAAAATGATCACAAAATCGCTCTCTGCACCCTCGAGAACCTCGAATACGATACCCATAATGTAGTTATCATAATTTTGAGTGGCGGCCATCTTGGATTTAAAAATTGATCACAAAATCGTTCTGTGCACTCTCGAGAACCTCGGATATGATACCCATAATGTAGTTATCATACTTTTGAGCGGCGACCATCTTGGATTTGAAAAATGATCACAAAATCGCTCTCTGCACTCTCGAGAACCTCGGATACGATACTTATATTTTTATGATCATTATCTTGCATTGCGGCCATCTCGGATTTAAAAATGATCCCAAAATTATTTTCTGCACCCTCGAGAACCTCGGACACGATATCTATATTGATGAAAACATAATTGTTTGCGGCAACCCTCTTGGATTTCAACAGTGATCACAGAATTGTTCTCTGCACCCTCGAGAACCTCGGACACGATATCCATAATGTAGTTATCATACTTTTGAGCGGCGGCCATCTTCTATTTAAAAAATGATCACAACATCGTTCTCTGCACCCACGAGAACCTCGGATACGATACCCATAATGTAGTTATCATAATTTTGAGCGGTGGCCATCTTGGATTTCAAAAATGATCACAAAATCGTTCTTTGCACTCTCTAGAACCTAGGATACAATACCCATAATCTAGTTATCATACTTTTGAGTGGCGGCCATCTCGGATTTAAAAATGATCCCAAAATTGTTTTCTGCACCCTCAAGAACCTCGGACACGATATCCATATTGCTGAAAATATAATTTTGTGCGGCGGCAATCTTGGATTTGAAAAATTATCCCAAAATTATTTTCTGCACCCTCGAGAACCTCTGATAGGATACCCATAATGTACTTATCATATTTTTTAAGCCGCGGCCATCTTGGATTTGAAAAATGATCACACTTCTGCTCCCTCGAGAACCTCGGATACGATACCCATAATGAAGTTATCATACTTATGAGCGGCGGCAATCTTGGATTTGAAAAATGATCACAAAATCGTTCTCTGCACCCTCGAGAACTTAGGATACGATACCCATAATCTAGTTATCATACATTTGAGCGGCGGCCATCTTGGATTTCAAAAATGATCACAAAATCGTTCTGTGCACTCTCGAGAACCTCGGATACGATACCCATATTTTTATGATCATAATCTTGCATTGCGGCCATCTCGGATTTAAAAATGATCCCAAAATTATTTTCTGCACCCTCAAAAACCTCGGACACGATATCCATATTGCTGAAAACATAACTGTTTGCGGCAGCCTTCTTGGATTTCAAAAATGTTCACAGAATTGTGCTCTGCATCCTCGAGAACCTCGGACACGATATCAATATTGCTAAAATCATAATTTTGTGCGGGGGCCATCTTGGATTTGAAAAATTATCACCAAATCGTTCTGTGCACCCTCGAGAAACTCGTGTACGATATCAATATTGATGAAAACATAATTGTTTGCGGCAACCCTCTTGGATTTCAAAAATGATCACAGAATTGTTCTCTGCACCTTCGAGAACCTCGGACACGTTATCCATAATGTAATTATCATACTTTTGAGCGGCGGCCATCTTCGATTTGAAAAATGATCACAAAATCGTTCTCTGCACCCTCGAGAACCTCGGATACGATACCCATAATGTAGTTATCATAATTTTGAGCGGTGGCCATCTTGGATTTGAAAAATGATCACAAAATCGTTCTCTGCACCCTCGAGAACCTCGGATACGAAACCCATAATTAAGTTATCATACTTTTGAGCGGCGCCAAATCGTTCTCTACACCCTCAAGAACCTCGGATGCGATACCCATAATGTAGCTTTCATACTTTTGAGCGGCGGCCATCTTGGATTTGAAAAATGATCACAAAATCGTTCTCAGCACCCTCGAGAACCTCTGATACGATACCCATAATGTAGTTATCATATTTTTTAGCCGCGGCCATCTTGGATTTGAAAAATGATCACATTTCTGCTCCCTCGAGAACCTCTGATACGATACCAATAATGTAGTTATCTCTTATTTTGAGCGGCGGCCATGTCGGATTTAAAAATGATCCCGAAATTGTTTTCTGCACCCGCAAAAACCTCGGACACGATATCCATATTGCTGAAAACATAATTGTTTGCGGCAACCCTCTTGGATTTCAAAAATGATCACAGAATTGTTCTCTGCATCCTCGAGAACCTCGGACACGGTATCAGTATTGCTAAAATCATAATTTTGTGCGGCGGCCATCTTGGATTCGAAATATTATCACCAAATCGTTCTCTGCACCCTCGAGAAACTCGTGTACGATATCAATATTGATGAAAACATAATTGTTTGCGGCAACCCTCTTGGATTTCAAAAATGATCACAGAATTGTTCTCTGCACCTTCGAGAACCTCGGACACGTTATCCATAATGTAGTTAACATACTTTTGAGCGGCGGCCATCTTCGATTTGAAAAATGATCACAAAATCGTTCTCTGCACCCTCGAGAACCTCGGATACGATACCCATAATGTAGTTATCATAAATGTGAGCGGCGGCCATCTTGGATTTCAAAAATGATCACAAAATCGTTCTTTGCACTCTATAGAACCTAGGATACGATACCCATAATATAGTTATCATACTTTTGAGCGGCGGCCATCTCGGATTTAAAAATGATCCCAAAAGTGTTTTCTGCACCCTCGAGAACCTCGGACACGATATCCATATTGCTGAAAACATAATTTTGTGCGGCGGCAATCTTGGATTTGAAAAATGATCCCAAAATTATTTTCCACCCTCGAGAACCTCTGATACGATACCCATAATGTTCTTATCATATTTTTTAAGCCGCGGCCATCTTGGATTTGAAAAATGATCACATTTCTGCTCCCTCGAAAACCTCGGATACGATACCCATAATGAAGTTATCATACTTTTGAGCGGCGGCCATCTTGGATTTCAAAAATGATCACAAAATCGTTCTCTGCACCCTCGAGAACCTAGGATACGATACCCATTATCTAGTTATCATACATTTGAGCGGCGGCCATCTTGGATTTGAAAAATGATCACAAAATGGCTCGCTGCACCCTCGAGAACCTCGGATACGATACCCATAATGTATTTATCATAATTTTGAGCGGCGGCCATCTTGGATTTAAAAAATGATCACAGAATTGTTCTCTGCACCTTCGAGAACCTCGGACACTTTATCCATAATGTAGTTATCATACTTTTGAGCGGCGGCCATCTTGGATTTGAAAAATGATCATAAAATCGTTCTCTGCACCCTCGAGAACCTCGGATACGATACCCATAATGTAGTTATCATAATTTTGAGCGGTGGCCATCTTGGATTTAAAAATTGATCACAAAATCGTTCTGTGCACTCTCGAGAACCTCGGATATGATACCCATAATGTAGTTATCATACTTTTGAGCGGCGACCATCTTGGATTTGAAAAATGATCACAAAATCGCTCTCTGCACTCTCGAGAACCTAGGATACGATACTTATATTTTTATGATCATTATCTTGCATTGCGGCCATCTCGGATTTAAAAATGATCCCAAAATTATTTTCTGCACCCTCGAGAACCTCGGACACGATATCTATATTGATGAAAACATAATTGTTTGCGGCAACCCTCTTCGATTTCAACAGTGATCACAGAATTGTTCTCTGCACCCTCGAGAACCTCGGACACGATATCCATAATGTAGTTATCATACTTTTGAGCGGCGGCCATCTTCTATTTGAAAAATGATCACAAAATCGTTCTCTGCACCCACGAGAACCTCGGATACGATACCTATTATGTAGTTATCATAATTTTGAGCGGTGGCCATCTTGGATTTCAAAAATGATCACAAAATCGTTCTTTGCACTCTCTAGAACCTAGGATACGATACCCATAATCTAGTTATCATACTTTTGAGTGACGGCCATCTCGGATTTAAAAATGATCCCAAAATTGTTCTCTGCACCTTCGAGAACCTCGGACACGTTATCCATAATGTAGTTATCATACTTTTGAGCGGCGGCCATCTTCGATTTGAAAAATGATCACAAAATTGTTTTCTGCACCCTCGAGAACCTCGGATACGATACCCATAATGTAGTTATCATAAATGTGAGCGGCGGCCATCTTGGATTTCAAAAATGATCACACAATCGTTCTTTGCGCTCTCTAGAACCTAGGATACGATACCCATAATATAGTTATCATACTTTTGAGCGGCGGCCATCTCGGATTTAATAATGATCCCAAAAGTGTTTTCTGCACCCTCGAGAACCTCGGACACGATATCCATTTTGCTGAAAACATAATTTTGTGCGGCGGCAATCTTGGATTTGAAAAATGATCCCAAAATTATTTTCTGCACCCTCGAGAACCTCTGATACGATACCCATAATGTTCTTATCATATTTTTTAAGCCGCGGCCATCTTGGATTTGAAAAATGATCACATTTCTGCTCCCTCGAAAACCTCGGATACGATACCCATAATGAAGTTATCATACTTTTGAGCGGCGACCATCTTGGATTTCAAAAATGATCACAAAATCGTTCTCTGCACCCTCGAGAACCTAGGATACGATACCCATTATCTAGTTATCATACATTTGAGCGGCGGCCATCTTGGATTTGAAAAATGATCACAAAATGGCTCGCTGCACCCTCGAGAACCTCGGATACGATACCCATAATGTATTTATCATAATTTTGAGCGGCGGCCATCTTGGATTTAAAAAATGATCACAGAATTGTTCTCTGCACCTTCGAGAACCTCGGACACTTTATCCATAATGTAGTTATCATACTTTTGAGCGGCGGCCATCTTGGATTTGAAAAATGATCACAAAATCGTTCTCTGCACCCTCGAGAACCTCTGATACGATACCAATAATGTAGTTATCTCTTATTTTGAGCGGCGGCCATGTCGGATTTAAAAATGATCCCGAAATTGTTTTCTGCACCCGCAAAAAACTCGGACACGATATCCATATTGCTGAAAACATAATTGTTTGCAGCAACCCTCTTGAATTTCAAAAATGATCACAGAATTGTTCTCTGCATCCTCGAGAACCTCGGACACGGTATCAATATTGCTAAAATCATAATTTTGTGCGGCGGCCATCTTGGATTCGAAATATTATCACCAAATCGTTCTCTGCAGCCTCGAGAAACTCGTGTACGATATCAATATTGATGAAAACATAATTGTTTGCGGCAACCCTCTTGGATTTCAAAAATGATCACAGAATTGTTCTCTACACCCTCAAGAACCTCGGATGCGATACCCATAATGTAGCTTTCATACTTTTGAGCGGCGGCCATCTTGGATTTGAAAAATGATCACAAAATCGTTCTCAGCACCCTCGAGAACCTCTGATACGATACCCATAATGTAGTTATCATATTTTTTAGCCGCGGCCATCTTGGATTTGAAAAATGATCACATTTCTGCTCCCTCGAGAACCTCTGATACGATACCAATAATGTAGTTATCTCTTATTTTGAGCGGCGGCCATGTCGGATTTAAAAATGATCCCGAAATTGTTTTCTGCACCCGCAAAAACCTCGGACACGATATCCATATTGCTGAAAACATAATTGTTTGCGGCAACCCTCTTGGATTTCAAAAATGATCACAGAATTGTTCTCTGCATCCTCGAGAACCTCGGACACGGTATCAGTATTGCTAAAATCATAATTTTGTGCGGCGGCCATCTTGGATTCGAAATATTATCACCAAATCGTTCTCTGCACCCTCGAGAAACTCGTGTACGATATCAATATTGATGAAAACATAATTGTTTGCGGCAACCCTCTTGGATTTCAAAAATGATCACAGAATTGTTCTCTGCACCTTCGAGAACCTCGGACACGTTATCCATAATGTAGTTAACATACTTTTGAGCGGCGGCCATCTTCGATTTGAAAAATGATCACAAAATCGTTCTCTGCACCCTCGAGAACCTCGGATACGATACCCATAATGTAGTTATCATAAATGTGAGCGGCGGCCATCTTGGATTTCAAAAATGATCACAAAATCGTTCTTTGCACTCTATAGAACCTAGGATACGATACCCATAATATAGTTATCATACTTTTGAGCGGCGGCCATCTCGGATTTAAAAATGATCCCAAAAGTGTTTTCTGCACCCTCGAGAACCTCGGACACGATATCCATATTGCTGAAAACATAATTTTGTGCGGCGGCAATCTTGGATTTGAAAAATGATCCCAAAATTATTTTCCACCCTCGAGAACCTCTGATACGATACCCATAATGTTCTTATCATATTTTTTAAGCCGCGGCCATCTTGGATTTGAAAAATGATCACATTTCTGCTCCCTCGAAAACCTCGGATACGATACCCATAATGAAGTTATCATACTTTTGAGCGGCGGCCATCTTGGATTTCAAAAATGATCACAAAATCGTTCTCTGCACCCTCGAGAACCTAGGATACGATACCCATTATCTAGTTATCATACATTTGAGCGGCGGCCATCTTGGATTTGAAAAATGATCACAAAATGGCTCGCTGCACCCTCGAGAACCTCGGATACGATACCCATAATGTATTTATCATAATTTTGAGCGGCGGCCATCTTGGATTTAAAAAATGATCACAGAATTGTTCTCTGCACCTTCGAGAACCTCGGACACTTTATCCATAATGTAGTTATCATACTTTTGAGCGGCGGCCATCTTGGATTTGAAAAATGATCATAAAATCGTTCTCTGCACCCTCGAGAACCTCGGATACGATACCCATAATGTAGTTATCATAATTTTGAGCGGTGGCCATCTTGGATTTAAAAATTGATCACAAAATCGTTCTGTGCACTCTCGAGAACCTCGGATATGATACCCATAATGTAGTTATCATACTTTTGAGCGGCGACCATCTTGGATTTGAAAAATGATCACAAAATCGCTCTCTGCACTCTCGAGAACCTAGGATACGATACTTATATTTTTATGATCATTATCTTGCATTGCGGCCATCTCGGATTTAAAAATGATCCCAAAATTATTTTCTGCACCCTCGAGAACCTCGGACACGATATCTATATTGATGAAAACATAATTGTTTGCGGCAACCCTCTTCGATTTCAACAGTGATCACAGAATTGTTCTCTGCACCCTCGAGAACCTCGGACACGATATCCATAATGTAGTTATCATACTTTTGAGCGGCGGCCATCTTCTATTTGAAAAATGATCACAAAATCGTTCTCTGCACCCACGAGAACCTCGGATACGATACCTATTATGTAGTTATCATAATTTTGAGCGGTGGCCATCTTGGATTTCAAAAATGATCACAAAATCGTTCTTTGCACTCTCTAGAACCTAGGATACGATACCCATAATCTAGTTATCATACTTTTGAGTGACGGCCATCTCGGATTTAAAAATGATCCCAAAATTGTTCTCTGCACCTTCGAGAACCTCGGACACGTTATCCATAATGTAGTTATCATACTTTTGAGCGGCGGCCATCTTCGATTTGAAAAATGATCACAAAATCGTTCTCTGCACCCTCGAGAACCTCGGATACGATACCCATAATGTAGTTATCATAAATGTGAGCGGCGGCCATCTTGGATTTCAAAAATGATCACACAATCGTTCTTTGCGCTCTCTAGAACCTAGGATACGATACCCATAATATAGTTATCATACTTTTGAGCGGCGGCCATCTCGGATTTAATAATGATCCCAAAAGTGTTTTCTGCACCCTCGAGAACCTCGGACACGATATCCATTTTGCTGAAAACATAATTTTGTGCGGCGGCAATCTTGGATTTGAAAAATGATCCCAAAATTATTTTCTGCACCCTCGAGAACCTCTGATACGATACCCATAATGTTCTTATCATATTTTTTAAGCCGCGGCCATCTTGGATTTGAAAAATGATCACATTTCTGCTCCCTCGAAAACCTCGGATACGATACCCATAATGAAGTTATCATACTTTTGAGCGGCGACCATCTTGGATTTCAAAAATGATCACAAAATCGTTCTCTGCACCCTCGAGAACCTAGGATACGATACCCATTATCTAGTTATCATACATTTGAGCGGCGGCCATCTTGGATTTGAAAAATGATCACAAAATGGCTCGCTGCACCCTCGAGAACCTCGGATACGATACCCATAATGTATTTATCATAATTTTGAGCGGCGGCCATCTTGGATTTAAAAAATGATCACAGAATTGTTCTCTGCACCTTCGAGAACCTCGGACACTTTATCCATAATGTAGTTATCATACTTTTGAGCGGCGGCCATCTTGGATTTGAAAAATGATCACAAAATCGTTCTCTGCACCCTCGAGAACCTCTGATACGATACCAATAATGTAGTTATCTCTTATTTTGAGCGGCGGCCATGTCGGATTTAAAAATGATCCCGAAATTGTTTTCTGCACCCGCAAAAACCTCGGACACGATATCCATATTGCTGAAAACATAATTGTTTGCAGCAACCCTCTTGAATTTCAAAAATGATCACAGAATTGTTCTCTGCATCCTCGAGAACCTCGGACACGGTATCAATATTGCTAAAATCATAATTTTGTGCGGCGGCCATCTTGGATTCGAAATATTATCACCAAATCGTTCTCTGCAGCCTCGAGAAACTCGTGTACGATATCAATATTGATGAAAACATAATTGTTTGCGGCAACCCTCTTGGATTTCAAAAATGATCACAGAATTGTTCTCTGCACCTTCGAGAACCTCGGACACGTTATCCATAATGTAGTTAACATACTTTTGAGCGGCGGCCATCTTCGATTTGAAAAATGATCACAAAATTGTTCTCTGCACCCTCGAGAACCTCGGATACGATACCCATAATGTAGTCATCATAAATGTGAGCGGCGGCTATCTTGGATTTCAAAAATGATCACAAAATCGTTCTTTGCACTCTATAGAACCTAGGATACGATACCCATAATATAGTTATCATACTTTTGAGCGGCGGCCATCTCGGATATAAAAATGATCCCAAAATTGTTTTCTGCACCCTCGAGAACCTCGGACACGATATCCATATTGCTGAAAACATAATTTTGTGCGGCGGCAATCTTGGATTTGAAAAATGATCCCAAAATTATTTTCCACCCTCGAGAACCTCTGATACGATACCCATAATGTTCTTATCATATTTTTTAAGCCGCGGCCATCTTGGATTTGAAAAATGATCACATTTCTGCTCCCTCGAAAACCTCGGATACGATACCCATAATGAAGTTATCATACTTTTGAGCGGCGGCCATCTTGGATTTCAAAAATGATCACAAAATCGTTCTCTGCACCCTCGAGAACCTAGGATACGATACCCATTATCTAGTTATCATACATTTGAGCGGCGGCCATCTTGGATTTGAAAAATGATCACAAAATGGCTCGCTGCACCCTCGAGAACCTCGGATACGATACCCATAATGTATTTATCATAATTTTGAGCGGCGGCCATCTTGGATTTAAAAAATGATCTCAGAATTGTTCTCTGCACCTTCGAGAACCTCGGACACTTTATCCATAATGTAGTTATCATACTTTTGAGCGGCGGCCATCTTGGATTTCAAAAATGATCACAAAATCGTTCTCTGCACCCTCGAGAACCTAGGATACGATACCCATTATCTAGTTATCATACATTTGAGCGGCGGCCATCTTGGATTTGAAAAATGATCACAAAATCGCTCTCTGCACCCTCGAGAACCTCGGATACGATACCCATAATGTAGTTATCATAATTTTGAGTGGCGGCCATCTTGGATTTAAAAATTGATCACAAAATCGTTCTGTGCACTCTCGAGAACCTCGGATATGATACCCATAATGTAGTTATCATACTTTTGAGCGGCGACCATCTTGGATTTGAAAAATGATCACAAAATCGCTCTCTGCACTCTCGAGAACCTCGGATACGATACTTATATTTTTATGATCATTATCTTGCATTGCGGCCATCTCGGATTTAAAAATGATCCCAAAATTATTTTCTGCACCCTCGAGAACCTCGGACACGATATCTATATTGATGAAAACATAATTGTTTGCGGCAACCCTCTTGGATTTCAACAGTGATCACAGAATTGTTCTCTGCACCCTCGAGAACCTCGGACACGATATCCATAATGTAGTTATCATACTTTTGAGCGGCGGCCATCTTCTATTTAAAAAATGATCACAAAATCGTTCTCTGCACCCACGAGAACCTCGGATACGATACCCATAATGTAGTTATCATAATTTTGAGCGGTGGCCATCTTGGATTTCAAAAATGATCACAAAATCGTTCTTTGCACTCTCTAGAACCTAGGATACGATACCCATAATCTAGTTATCATACTTTTGAGTGGCGGCCATCTCGGATTTATAAATGATCCCAAAATTGTTTTCTGCACCCTCGAGAACCTCGGACACGATATCCATATTGATGAAAACATAATTGTTTGCGGCAACACTCTTGGATTTCAACAATGATCACAGAATTGTTCTCTGCACACTCGAGAACCTCGGACACGATATCCATAATGTAGTTATCATACTTTTGAGCGGCGACCATCTTGGATTTGAAAAATGATCACAAAATCGCTCTCTGCACTCTCGAGAACCTCGGATACGATACCCATATTTTTATGATCATTATCTTGCATTGCGGCCATCTCCGATTTAAAAATGATCCCAAAATTATTTTCTGCACCCTCGAGAACCTCGGACACGATATCTATATTGATGAGAACATAATTGTTTGCAGCAACCCTCTTGGATTTCAACAATGATCACAGAATTGTTCTCTGCACCCTCGAGAACCTCGGACACGATATCCATAATGTAGTTATCATACTTTTGAGCGGCGGCCATCTTCGATTTAAAAAATGATCACAAAATCGTTCTCTGCACCAACGAGAACCTCGGATACGATACCCATAATGTAGTTATCATAATTTTGAGCGGCGGCCATCTTGGATTTCAAAAATCATCACAAAATCGTTTTTTGCACTCTCTAGAACCTAGGATACGATACCCATAATCTAGTTATCATACTTTTGAGTGGCGGCCATCTCGGATTTAAAAATGATCCCAAAATTGTTTTCTGCACCCTCAAGAACCTCGGACACGATATCCATATTGCTGAAAATATAATTTTGTGCGGCGGCAATCTTAGATTTGAAAAATGATCCCAAAGTTATTTTCTGCACCCTCGAGAACCTCTGATAGGATACCCATAATGTACTTATCATATTTTTTAAGCCGCGGCCATCTTGGATTTGAAAAATGATCACATTTCTGCTCCCTCGAGAACCTCGGATACGATACCCATAATGAAGATATCATACTTTTGAGCGGCGGCCATCTTGGATTTGAAAAATGATCACAAAATCGTTCTCTGCACCCTCGAGAACTTAGGATACGATACCCATAATCTAGTTATCATACATTTGAGCGGCGGCCATCTTGGATTTCAAAAATGATCACAGAATTGTGCTCTGCATCCTCGAGAACCTCGGACACGATATAAATATTGCTAAAATCATAATTTTGTGCGGGGGCCATCTTGGATTTGAAAAATTATCACCAAATCGTTCTCTGCACCCTCGAGAAACTCGTGTACGATATCAATATTGATGAAAACATAATTGTTTGCGGCAACCCTCTTGGATTTCAAAAATGATCACAGAATCGCTCGCTGCACTCTCGAGAACCTCGGATACGATACCCATAATGTAGTTATCATAATTTTGAGTGGCGGCCATCTTGGATTTAAAAATTGATCACAAAATCGTTCTGTGCACTCTCGAGAACCTCGGATATGATACCCATAATGTAGTTATCATACTTTTGAGCGGCGACCATCTTGGATTTGAAAAATGATCACAAAATCGCTCTCTGCACTCTCGAGAACCTCGGATACGATACTTATATTTTTATGATCATTATCTTGCATTGCGGCCATCTCGGATTTAAAAATGATCCCAAAATTATTTTCTGCACCCTCGAGAACCTCGGACACGATATCTATATTGATGAAAACATAATTGTTTGCGGCAACCCTCTTGGATTTTAACAGTGATCACAGAATTGTTCTCTGCACCCTCGAGAACCTCGGACACGATATCCATAATGTAGTTATCATACTTTTGAGCGGCGGCCATCTTCTATTTAAAAAATGATCACAAAATCGTTCTCTGCACCCACGAGAACCTCGGATACGATACCCATAATGTAGTTATCATAATTTTGAGCGGTGGCCATCTTGGATTTCAAAAATGATCACAAAATCGTTCTTTGCACTCTCTAGAACCTAGGATACGATACCCATAATCTAGTTATCATACTTTTGAGTGTCGGCCATCTCGGATTTAAAAATGATCCCAAAATTGTTTTCTGCACCCTCGAGAACCTCGGACACGATATCCATATTGCTGAAAACATAATTTTGTGCGGCGGCAATCTTGGATTTGAAAAATGATCCCAAAATTATTTTCTGCACCCTCGAGAACCTCTGATACGATACCCATAATGTTCTTATCATATTTTTTAAGCCGCGGCCATCTTGGATTTGAAAAATGATCACATTTCTGCTCCCTCGAAAACCTCGGATAAGATACCCATAATGAAGTTATCATACTTTTGAGCGGCGGCCATCTTGGATTTGAAAAATGATCACAAAATCGTTCTCTGCACCCTCGAGAACCTAGGATACGATACCCATTATCTAGTTATCATACATTTGAGCGGCGGCCATCTTGGATTTGAAAAATGATCACAAAATCGCTCGCTGCACCCTCGAGAACCTCGGATACGATACCCATAATGTATTTATCATAATTTTGAGCGGCGGCCATCTTGGATTTAAAAAATGATCACAGAATTGTTCTCTGCACCTTCGAGAACCTCGGACACTTTATCCATAATGTAGTTATCATACTTTTGAGCGGCGGCCATCTTGGATTTGAAAAATGATCACAAAATCGCTCTCTGCACCCTCGAGAACCTCGGATACGATACCCATAATGTAGTTATCATAATTTTGAGTGGCGGCCATCTTGGATTTAAAAATTGATCACAAAATCGTTCTGTGCACTCTCGAGAACCTCGGATATGATACCCATAATGTAGTTATCATACTTTTGAGCGGCGACCATCTTGGATTTGAAAAATGATCACAAAATCGCTCTCTGCACTCTCGAGAACTTCGGATACGATACTTATATTTTTATGATCATTATCTTGCATTGCGGCCATCTCGGATTTAAAAATGATCCCAAAATTATTTTCTGCACCCTCGAGAACCTCGGACACGATATCTATATTGATGAAAACAAAATTGTTTGCGGCAACCCTCTTGGATTTCAACAGTGATCACAGAATTGTTCTCTGCACCCTCGAGAACCTCGGACACGATATCCATAATGTAGTTATCATACTTTTGAGCGGCGGCCATCTTCTATTTAAAAAATGATCACAAAATCGTTCTCTGCACCCACGAGAACGTCGGATACGATACCCATAATGTAGTTATCATAATTTTGAGCGGTGGCCATCTTGGATTTCAAAAATGATCACAAAATCGTTCTTTGCACTCTCTAGAACCTAGGATACGATACCCATAATCTAGTTATCATACTTTTGAGTGGCGGCCATCTCGGATTTAAAAATGATCCCAAAATTGTTTTCTGCACCCTCAAGAACCTCGGACACGATATCCATATTGCTGAAAATATAATTTTGTGCGGCGGCAATCTTGGATTTGAAAAATTACCCCAAAATTATTTTCTGCACCCTCGAGAACCTCTGATAGGATACCCATAATGTACTTATCATATTTTTTAAGCCGCGGCCATCTTGGATTTGAAAAATGATCACATTTCTGCTCACTCGAGAACCTCGGATACGATACCCATAATGAAGTTATCATACTTTTGAGCGGCGGCAATCTTGGATTTGAAAAATGATCACAAAATCGTTCTCTGCACCCTCGAGAACTTAGGATACGATACCCATAATCTAGTTATCATACATTTGAGCGGCGGCCATCTTGGATTTCAAAAATGATCACAAAATCGTTCTGTGCACTCACGAGAACCTCGGATACGATACCCATATTTTTATGATCATAATCTTGCATTGCGGCCATCTCGGATTTAAAAATGATCCCAAAATTATTTTCTGCACCCTCAAAAACCTCGGACACGATATCCATATTGCTGAAAACATAACTGTTTGCGGAAGCCTTCTTGGATTTCAAAAATGATCACAGAATTGTGCTCTGCATCCTCGAGAACCTCGGACACGATATCAATATTGCTAAAATCATAATTTTGTGCGGGGGCCATCTTGGATTTGAAAAATTATCACCAAATCGTTCTCTGCACCCTCGAGAAACTCGTGTACGATATCAATATTGATGAAAACATAATTGTTTGCGGCAACCCTCTTGGATTTCAAAAATGATCACAGAATTGTTCTCTGCACCTTCGAGAACCTCGGACACGTTATCCATAATGTAGTTATCATACTTTTGAGCGGCGGCCATCTTCGATTTGAAAAATGATCACAAAATCGTTCTCTGCACCCTCGAGAACCTCGGATACGATACCCATAATGTAGTTATCATAATTTTGAGCGGTGGCCATCTTGGATTTGAAAAATGATCACAAAATCGTTCTCTGCACCCTCGAGAACCTCGAATACGAAACCCATAATTTAGTTATCATACTTTTGAGCGGCGCCAAATCGTTCTCTACACCCTCAAGAACCTCGGATGCGATACCCATAATGTAGCTTTCATACTTTTGAGCGGCGGCCATCTTGGATTTAAAAATTGATCACAAAATCGTTCTGTGCACTCTCGAGAACCTCGGATATGATACCCATAATGTAGTTATCATACTTTTGAGCGGCGACCATCTTGGATTTGAAAAATGATCACAAAATCGCTCTCTGCACTCTCGAGAACCTCGGATACGATACTTATATTTTTATGATCATTATCTTGCATTGCGGCCATCTCGGATTTAAAAATGATCCCAAAATTATTTTCTGCACCCTCGAGAACCTCGGACACGATATCTATATTGATGAAAACATAATTGTTTGCGGCAACCCTCTTGGATTTCAACAGTGATCACAGAATTGTTCTCTGCACCCTCGAGAACCTCGGATACGAAACCCATAATTTAGTTATCATACTTTTGAGCGGCGCCAAATCGTTCTCTACACCCTCAAGAACCTCGGATGCGATACCCATAATGTAGCTTTCATACTTTTGAGCGGCGGCCATCTTGGATTTGAAAAATGATCACAAAATCGTTCTCAGCACCCTCGAGAACCTCTGATACGATACCCATAATGTAGTTATCTCTTATTTTGAGCGGCGGCCATGTCGGATTTAAAAATGATCCCGAAATTGTTTTCTGCACCCGCAAAAACCTCGGACACGATATCCATATTGCTGAAAACATAATTGTTTGCGGCAACCCTCTTGGATTTCAAAAATGATCACAGAATTGTTTTCTGCATCCTCGAGAACCTCGGACACGGTATCAGTATTGCTAAAATCATAATTTTGTGCGGCGGCCATCTTGGATTCGAAATATTATCACCAAATCGTTCTCTGCACCCTCGAGAAACTCGTGTACGATATCAATATTGATGAAAACATAATTGTTTGCGGCAACCCTCTTGGATTTCAAAAATGATCACAGAATTGTTCTCTGCACCTTCGAGAACCTCGGACACGTTATCCATAATGTAGTTATCATACTTTTGAGTGGCGGCCATCTTCGATTTGAATAATGATCACAAAATCGTTCTCTGCACCCTCGAGAACCTCGGATACGATACCCATAATGTAGTTATCATAAATGTGAGCGGCGGCCATCTTGGATTTCAAAAATGATCACAAAATCGTTCTTTGCACTCTATAGAACCTAGGATACGATACCCATAATATAGTTATCATACTTTTGAGCGGCGGCCATCTGTGATTTAAAAATGATCCCAAAAGTGTTTTCTGCACCCTCGAGAACCTCGGACACGATATCCATATTGCTGAAAACATAATTTTGTGCGGCGGCAATCTTGGATTTGAAAAATGATCCCAAAATTATTTTCCACCCTCGAGAACCTCTGATACAATACCCATAATGTTCTTATCATATTTTTTAAGCCGCGGCCATCTTGGATTTGAAAAATGATCACATTTCTGCTCCCTCGAAAACCTCGGATACGATACCCATAATGAAGTTATCATACTTTTGAGTGGCGGCCATCTTGGATTTAAAAATTGATCACAAAATCGTTCTCTGCACCCTCGAGAACCTAGGATACGATACCCATTATCTAGTTATCATACATTTGAGCGGCGGCCATCTTGGAATTGAAAAATGATCACAAAATGGCACGCTGCACCCTCGAGAACCTCGGATACGATACCCATAATGTATTTATCATAATTTTGAGCGGCGGCCATCTTGGATTTAAAAAATGATCACAGAATTGTTCTCTGCACCTTCGAGAACCTCGGACACTTTATCCATAATGTAGTTATCATACTTTTGAGCGGCGGCTATCTTGGATTTGAAAAATGATCACAAAATCGCTCTCTGCACCCTCGAGAACCTCGGATACGATACCCATAATGTAGTTATCATAATTTTGAGTGGCGGCCATCTTGGATTTAAAAATTGATCACAAAATCGTTCTGTGCACTCTCGAGAACCTCGGATATGATACCCATAATGTAGTTATCATACTTTTGAGCGGCGACCATCTTGGATTTGAAAAATGATCACAAAATCGCTCTCTGCACTCTCGAGAACCTCGGATACGATACTTATATTTTTATGATCATTATCTTGCATTGCGGCCATCTCGGATTTAAAAATGATCCCAAAATTATTTTCTGCACCCTCGAGAACCTCGGACACGATATCTATATTGATGAAAACATAATTGTTTGCGGCAACCCTCTTGGATTTCAACAGTGATCACAGAATTGTTCTCTGCACCCTCGAGAACCTCGGACACGATATCCATAATGTACTTATCATACTTTTGAGCGGCGGCCATCTTCTATTTAAAAAATGATCACAAAATCGTTCTCTGCACCCACGAGAACCTCGGATACGATACCCATAATGTAGTTATCATAATTTTGAGCGGTGGCCATCTTGGATTTCAAAAATGATCACAAAATCGTTCTTTGCACTCTCTAGAACCTAGGATACGATACCCATAATCTAGTTATCATACTTTTGAGTGGCGGCCATCTCGGATTTAAAAATGATCCCAAAATTGTTTTCTGCACCCTCAAGGACCTCGGACACGATATCCATATTGCTGAAAATATAATTTTGTGCGGCGGCAATCTTGGATTTGAAAAATTACCCCAAAATTATTTTCTGCACCCTCGAGAACCTCTGATAGGATACCCATAATGTACTTATCATATTTTTTAAGCCGCGGCCATCTTGGATTTGAAAAATGATCACATTTCTGCTCACTCGAGAACCTCGGATACGATACCCATAATGAAGTTATCATACTTCTGAGCGGCGGCAATCTTGGATTTGAAAAATGATCACAAAATCGTTCTCTGCACCCTCGAGAACTTAGGATACGATACCCATAATCTAGTTATCATACATTTGAGCGGCGGCCATCTTGGATTTCAAAAATGATCACAAAATCGTTCTGTGCACTCTCGAGAACCTCGGATACGATACCCATATTTTTATGATCATAATCTTGCATTGCGGCCATCTCGGATTTAAAAATGATCCCAAAATTATTTTCTGCACCCTCAAAAACCTCGGACACGATATCCATATTGCTGAAAACATAACTGTTTGCGGCAGCCTTCTTGGATTTCAAAAATGATCACAGAATTGTGCTCTGCATCCTCGAGAACCTCGGACACGATATCAATATTGCTAAAATCATAATTTTGTGCGGGGGCCATCTTGGATTTGAAAAATTATCACCAAATCGTTCTCTGCACCCTCGAGAAACTCATGTACGATATCAATATTGATGAAAACATAATTGTTTGCGGCAACCCTCTTGGATTTCAAAAATGATCACAGAATTGTTCTCTGCACCTTCGAGAACCTCGGACACGTTATCCATAATGTAGTTATCATACTTTTGAGCGGCGGCCATCTTCGATTTGAAAAATGATCACAAAATCGTTCTCTGCACCCTCGAGAACCTCGGATACGATACCCATAATGTAGTTATCATAATTTTGAGCGGTGGCCATCTTGGATTTGAAAAATGATCACAAAATCGTTCTCTGCACCCTCGAGAACCTCGGATACGAAACCCATAATTTAGTTATCATACTTTTGAGCGGCGCCAAATCGTTCTCTACACCCTCAAGAACCTCGGATGCGATACCCGTAATGTAGCTTTCATACTTTTGAGCGGCGGCCATCTTGGATTTAAAAATTGATCACAAAATCGTTCTGTGCACTCTCGAGAACCTCGGATATGATACCCATAATGTAGTTATCATACTTTTGAGCGGCGACCATCTTGGATTTGAAAAATGATCACAAAATCGCTCTCTGCACTCTCGAGAACCTCGGATACGATACTTATATTTTTATGATCATTATCTTGCATTGCGGCCATCTCGGATTTAAAAATGATCCCAAAATTATTTTCTGCACCCTCGAGAACCTCGGACACGATATCTATATTGATGAAAACATAATTGTTTGCGGCAACCCTCTTGGATTTCAACAGTGATCACAGAATTGTTCTCTGCACCCTCGAGAACCTCGGATACGAAACCCATAATTTAGTTATCATACTTTTGAGCGGCGCCAAATTGTTCTCTACACCCTCAAGAACCTCGGATGCGATACCCATAATGTAGCTTTCATACTTTTGAGCGGCGGCCATCTTGGATTTGAAAAATGATCACAAAATCGTTCTCAGCACCCTCGAGAACCTCTGATACGATACCCATAATGTAGTTATCATATTTTTTAGCCGCGGCCATCTTGGATTTGAAAAATGATCACATTTCTGCTCCCTCGAGAACCTCTGATACGATAGCAATAATGTAGTTATCTCTTATTTTGAGCGGCGGCCATGTCGGATTTAAAAATGATCCCGAAATTGTTTTCTGCACCCGCAAAAACCTCGGACACGATATCCATATTGCTGAAAACATAATTGTTTGCGGCAACCCTCTTGGATTTCAAAAATGATCACAGAATTGTTCTCTGCATCCTCGAGAACCTCGGACACGGTATCAGTATTGCTAAAATCATAATTTTGTGCGGCGGCCATCTTGGATTCGAAATATTATCACCAAATCGTTCTCTGCACCCTCGAGAAACTCGTGTACGATATCAATATTGATGAAAACATAATTGTTTGCGGAAACCCTCTTGGATTTCAAAAATGATCACAGAATTGTTCTCTGCACCTTCGAGAACCTCGGACACGTTATCCATAATGTAGTTATCATACTTTTGAGCGGCGGCCATCTTCGATTTGAAAAATGATCACAAAATCGTTCTCTGCACCCTCGAGAACCTCGGATACGATACCCATAATGTAGTTATCATAAATGTGAGCGGCGGCCATCTTGGATTTCAAAAATGATCACAAAATCGTTCTTTGCACTCTATAGAACCTAGGACACGATACCCATAATATAGTTATCATACTTTTGAGCGGCGGCCATCTCGGATTTAAAAATGATCCCAAAAGTGTTTTCTGCACCCTCGAGAACCTCGGACACGATATCCATATTGCTGAAAACATAATTTTGTGCGGCGGCAATCTTGGATTTGAAAAATGATCCCAAAATTATTTTCCACCCTCGAGAACCTCTGATACGATACCCATAATGTTCTTATCATATTTTTTAAGCCGCGGCCATCTTGGATTTGAAAAATTATCACATTTCTGCTCCCTCGAAAACCTCGGATACGATACCCATAATGAAGTTATCATACTTTTGAGCGGCGGCCATCTTGGATTTCAAAAATGATCACAAAATCGTTCTCTGCACCCTCGAGAACCTAGGATACGATACCCATTATCTAGTTATCATACATTTGAGCGGGGGCCATCTTGGATTTGAAAAATGATCACAAAATGGCTCGCTGCACCCTCGAGAACCTCGGATACGATACCCATAATGTATTTATCATAATTTTGAGCGGCGGCCATCTTGGATTTAAAAAATGATCACAGAATTGTTCTCTGCACATTCGAGAACCTCGGACACTTTATCCATAATGTAGTTATCATACTTTTGAGCGGCGGCCATCTTGGATTTGAAAAATGATCACAAAATCGCTCTCTGCACCCTCGAGAACCTCGGATACGATACCCATAATGTAGTTATCATAATTTTGAGTGGCGGCCATCTTGGATTTAAAAATTGATCACGAAATCGTTCTGTGCACTCTCGAGAATCTCGGATATGATACCCATAATGTAGTTATCATACTTTTGAGTGGCGACCATCTTGGATTTGAAAAATGATCACAAAATCGCTCTCTGCACTCTCGAGAACCTCGGATACGATACTTATATTTTTATGATCATTATCTTGCATTGCGGCCATCTCGGATTTAAAAATGATCCCAAAATTATTTTCTGCACCCTCGAGAACCTCGGACACGATATCTATATTGATGAAAACATAATTGTTTGCGGCAACCCTCTTGGATTTCAACAGTGATCACAGAATTGTTCTCTGCACCCTCGAGAACCTCGGACACGATATCCATAATGTAGTTATCATACTTTTGAGCGGCGGCCATCTTCTATTTAAAAAATGATCACAAAATCGTTCTCTGCACCCACGAGAACCTCGGATACGATACCCATAATGTATTTATCATAATTTTGAGCGGTGGCCATCTTGGATTTCAAAAATGATCACAAAATCGTTCTTTGCACTCTCTAGAACCTAGGATACGATACCCATAATCTAGTTATCATACTTTTGAGTGGCGGCCATCTCGGATTTATAAATGATCCCAAAATTGTTTTCTGCACCCTCAAGAACCTCGGACTGATATCCATATTGATGAAAACATAATTGTTTGCGGCAACACTCTTGGATTTCAACAATGATCACAGAATTGTTCTCTGCACCCTCGAGAACCTCGGACACGACATCCATAATGTAGTTATCATACTTTTGAGCGGCGACCATCTTGGATTTGAAAAATGATCACAAAATCGCTCTCTGCACTCTCGAGAACCTCGGATACGATACCCATATTTTTATGATCATTATCTTGCATTGCGGCCATCTCGGATTTAAAAATGATCCCAAAATTATTTTCTGCACACTCGAGAACCTCGGACACGATATCTATATTGATGAAAACATAATTGTTTGCGGCAACCCTCTTGGATTTCAACAGTGATCACAGAATTGTTCTCTGCACCCTCGAGAACCTCGGACACGGTATCAATATTGCTAAAATCATAATTTTGTGCGGCGGCCATCTTGGATTCGAAATATTATCACCAAATCGTTCTCTGCACCCTCGAGAAACTTGTGTACGATATCAATATTGATGAAAACATAATTGTTTGCGGCAACCCTCTTGGATTTCAAAAATGATCACAGAATTGTTCTCTGCACCTTCGAGAACCTCGGACACGTTATCCATAATGTAGTTAACATACTTTTGAGCGGCGGCCATCTTCGATTTGAAAAATGATCACAAAATTGTTCTCTGCACCCTCGAGAACCTCGGATACGATACCCATAATGTAGTAATCATAAATGTGAGCGGCGGCCATCTTGGATTTCAAAAATGATCACAAAATCGTTCTTTGCACTCTATAGAACCTAGGATACGATACCCATAATATAGTTATCATACTTTTGAGCGGCGGCCATCTCGGATATAAAAATGATCCCAAAAGTGTTTTCTGCACCCTCGAGAACCTTAGACACGATATCCATATTGCTGAAAACATAATTTTGTGCGGCGGCAATCTTGGATTTGAAAAATGATCCCAAAATTATTTTCCACCCTCGAGAACCTCTGATACGATACCCATAATGTTCTTATCATATTTTTTAAGCCGCGGCCATCTTGGATTTGAAAAATGATCACATTTCTGCTCCCTCGAAAACCTCGGATACGATACCCATAATGAAGTTATCATACTTTTGAGCGGCGGCCATCTTGGATTTCAAAAATGATCACAAAATCGTTCTCTGCACCCTCGAGAACCTAGGATACGATACCCATAATCTAGTTATCATACATTTGAGCGGCGGCCATCTTGGATTTGAAAAATGATCACAAAATGGCTCGCTGCACCCTCGAGAACCTCGGATACGATACCCATAATGTATTTATCATAATTTTGAGCGGCGGCCATCTTGGATTTAAAAAATGATCACAGAATTGTTCTCTGCACCTTCGAGAACCTCGGACAGTTTATCCATAATGTAGTTATCATACTTTTGAGCGGCGGCCATCTTGGATTTGAAAAATGATCACAAAATCGCTCTCTGCACCCTCGAGAACCTCGGATACGATACCCATAATGTAGTTATCATAATTTTGAGTGGCGGCCATCTTGGATTTAAAAATTGATCACAAAATCGTTCTGTGCACTCTCGAGAACCTCGGATATGATACCCATAATGTAGTTATCATACTTTTGAGCGGCGACCATCTTGGATTTGAAAAATGATCACAAAATCGCTCTCTGCACTCTCGAGAACCTCGGATACGATACTTATATTTTTATGATCATTATCTTGCATTGCGGCCATCTCGGATTTAAAAATGATCCCAAAATTATTTTCTGCACCCTCGAGAACCTCGGACACGATATCTATATTGATGAAAACATAATTGTTTGCGGCAACCCTCTTGGATTTCAACAGTGATCACAGAATTGTTCTCTGCACCCTCGAGAACCTCGGACACGATATCCATAATGTAGTTATCATACTTTTGAGCGGCGGCCATCTTCTATTTAAAAAATGATCACAAAATCGTTCTCTGCACCCACGAGAACCTCGGATACGATACCCATAATGTAGTTATCATAATTTTGAGCGGTGGCCATCTTGGATTTCAAAAATGATCACAAAATCGTTCTTTGCACTCTCTAGAACCTAGGATACGATACCCATAATCTAGTTATCATACTTTTGAGTGGCGGCCATCTCGGATTTATAAATGATCCCAAAATTGTTTTCTGCACCCTCAAGAACCTCGGACACGATATCCATATTGATGAAAACATAATTGTTTGCGGCAACACTCTTGGATTTCAACAATGATCACAGAATTGTTCTCTGCACCCTCGAGAACCTCGGACACGATATCCATAATGTAGTTATCATACTTTTGAGCGGCAACCATCTTGGATTTGAAAAATGATCACAAAATCGCTCTCTGCACTCTCGAGAACCTCGGATACGATACCCATATTTTTATGATCATTATCTTGCATTGCGGCCATCTCCGATTTCAAAATGATCCCAAAATTATTTTCTGCACCCTCGAGAACCTCGGACACGATATCTATATTGATGAGAACATAATTGTTTGCGGCAACCCTCTTGGATTTCAACAATGATCACAGAATTGTTCTCTGCACCCTCGAGAACCTCGGACACGATATCCATAATGTAGTTATCATACTTTTGAGCGGCGGCCATCTTCGATTAAAAAAATGATCACAAAATCGTTCTCTGCACCAACGAGAACCTCGGATACGATACCCATAATGTAGTTATCATAATTTTGAGCGGCGGCCATCTTGGATTTCAAAAATGATCACAAAATCGTTTTTTGCACTCTCTAGAACCTAGGATACGATACCCATAATCTAGTTATCATACTTTTGAGTGGCGGCCATCTCGGATTTAAAAATGATCCCAAAATTGTTTTCTGCACCCTCAAGAACCTCGGACACGATATCCATATTGCTGAAAATATAATTTTGTGCGGCGGCAATCTTAGATTTGAAAAATGATCCCAAAGTTATTTTCTGCACCCTCGAGAACCTCTGATAGGATACCCATAATGTACTTATCATATTTTTTAAGCCGCGGCCATCTTGGATTTGAAAAATGATCACATTTCTGCTCCCTCGAGAACCTCGGATACGATACCCATAATGAAGATATCATACTTTTGAGCGGCGGCCATCTTGGATTTGAAAAATGATCACAAAATCGTTCTCTGCACCCTCGAGAACTTAGGATACGATACCCATAATCTAGTTATCATACATTTGAGCGGCGGCCATCTTGGATTTCAAAAATGATCACAGAATTGTGCTCTGCATCCTCGGGAACCTCGGACACGATATAAATATTGCTAAAATCATAATTTTGTGCGGGGGCCATCTTGGATTTGTAAAATTATCACCAAATCGTTCTCTGCACCCTCGAGAAACTCGTGTACGATATCAATATTGATGAAAACATAATTGTTTGCGGCAACCCTCTTGGATTTCAAAAATGATCACAGAATCGCTCGCTGCACTCTCGAGAACCTCGGATACGATACCCATAATGTAGTTATCATAATTTTGAGTGGCGGCCATCTTGGATTTGAAAATTGATCACAAAATCGTTCTGTGCACTCTCGAGAACCTCGGATATGATACCCATAATGTAGTTATCATACTTTTGAGCGGCGACCATCTTGGATTTGAAAAATGATCACAAAATCGCTCTCTGCACTCTCGAGAACCTCGGATACGATACTTATATTTTTATGATCATTATCTTGCATTGCGGCCATCTCGGATTTAAAAATGATCCCAAAATTATTTTCTGCACCCTCGAGAACCTCGGACACGATATCTATATTGATGAAAACATAATTGTTTGCGGCAACCCTCTTGGATTTTAACAGTGATCACAGAATTGTTCTCTGCACCCTCGAGAACCTCGGACACGATATCCATAATGTAGTTATCATACTTTTGAGCGGCGGCCATCTTCTATTTAAAAAATGATCACAAAATCGTTCTCTGCACCCACGAGAACCTCGGATACGATACCCATAATGTAGTTATCATAATTTTGAGCGGTGGCCATCTTGGATTTCAAAAATGATCACAAAATCGTTCTTTGCACTCTCTAGAACCTAGGATACGATACCCATAATCTAGTTATCATACTTTTGAGTGTCGGCCATCTCGGATTTAAAAATGATCCCAAAATTGTTTTCTGCACCCTCGAGAACCTCGGACACGATATCCATATTGCTGAAAACATAATTTTGTGCGGCGGCAATCTTGGATTTGAAAAATGATCCCAAAATTATTTTCTGCACCCTCGAGAACCTCTGATACGATACCCATAATGTTCTTATCATATTTTTTAAGCCGCGGCCATCTTGGATTTGAAAAATGATCACATTTCTGCTCCCTCGAAAACCTCGGATAAGATACCCATAATGAAGTTATCATACTTTTGAGCGGCGGCCATCTTGGATTTGAAAAATGATCACAAAATCGTTCTCTGCACCCTCGAGAACCTAGGATACGATACCCATTATCTAGTTATCATACATTTGAGCGGCGGCCATCTTGGATTTGAAAAATGATCACAAAATCGCTCGCTGCACCCTCGAGAACCTCGGATACGATACCCATAATGTATTTATCATAATTTTGAGCGGCGGCCATCTTGGATTTAAAAAATGATCACAGAATTGTTCTCTGCACCTTCGAGAACCTCGAACACTTTATCCATAATGTAGTTATCATACTTTTGAGCGGCGGCCATCTTGGATTTGAAAAATGATCACAAAATGGCTCTCTGCACCCTCGAGAAACTCGGATACGATACCCATAATGTAGTTATCATAATTTTGAGTGGCGGCCATTTTGGATTTAAAAATTGATCACAAAATCGTTCTGTGCACTCTCGAGAACCTCGGATATGATACCCATAATGTAGTTATCATACTTTTGAGCGGCGACCATCTTGGATTTGAAAAATGATCACAAAATCGCTCTCTGCACTCTCGAGAACTTCGGATACGATACTTATATTATTATGATCATTATCTTGCATTGCGGCTATCTCGGATTTAAAAATGATCCCAAAATTATTTTCTGCACCCTCGAGAACCTCGGACACGATATCTATATTGATGAAAACAAAATTGTTTGCGGCAACCCTCTTGGATTTCAACAGTGATCACAGAATTGTTCTCTGCACCCTCGAGAACCTCGGACACGATATCCATAATGTAGTTATCATACTTTTGAGCGGCGGCCATCTTCTATTTAAAAAATGATCACAAAATCGTTCTCTGCACCCACGAGAACGTCGGATACGATACCCATAATGTAGTTATCATAATTTTGAGCGGTGGCCATCTTGGATTTCAAAAATGATCACAAAATCGTTCTTTGCACTCTCTAGAACCTAGGATACGATACCCATAATCTAGTTATCATACTTTTGAGTGGCGGCCATCTCGGATTTAAAAATGATCCCAAAATTGTTTTCTGCACCCTCAAGAACCTCGGACACGATATCCATATTGCTGAAAATATAATTTTGTGCGGCGGCAATCTTGGATTTGAAAAATTACCCCAAAATTATTTTCTGCACCCTCGAGAACCTCTGATAGGATACCCATAATGTACTTATCATATTTTTTAAGCCGCGGCCATCTTGGATTTGAAAAATGATCACATTTCTGCTCACTCGAGAACCTCGGATACGATACCCATAATGAAGTTATCATACTTTTGAGCGGCGGCAATCTTGGATTTGAAAAATGATCACAAAATCGTTCTCTGCACCCTCGAGAACTTTGGATACGATACCCATAATCTAGTTATCATACATTTGAGCGACGGCCATCTTGGATTTCAAAAATGATCACAAAATCGTTCTGTGCACTCTCGAGAACCTCGGATACGATACCCATATTTTTATGATCATAATCTTGCATTGCGGCCATCTCGGATTTAAAAATGATCCCAAAATTATTTTCTGCACCCTCAAAAACCTCGGACACGATATCCATATTGCTGAAAACATAACTGTTTGCGGCAGCCTTCTTGGATTTCAAAAATGATCACAGAATTGTGCTCTGCATCCTCGAGAACCTCGGACACGATATCAATATTGCTAAAATCATAATTTTGTGCGGGGGCCATCTTGGATTTGAAAAATTATCACCAAATCGTTCTCTGCACCCTCGAGAAACTCGTGTACGATATCAATATTGATGAAAACATAATTGTTTGCGGCAACCCTCTTGGATTTCAAAAATGATCACAGAATTGTTCTCTGCACCTTCGAGAACCTCGGACACGTTATCCATAATGTAGTTATCATACTTTTGAGCGGCGGCCATCTTCGATTTGAAAAATGATCACAAAATCGTTCTCTGCACCCTCGAGAACCTCGGATACGATACCCATAATGTAGTTATCATAATTTTGAGCGGTGGCCATCTTGGATTTGAAAAATGATCACAAAATCGTTCTCTGCACCCTCGAGAACCTCGGATACGAAACCCATAATTTAGTTATCATACTTTTGAGCGGCGCCAAATCGTTCTCTACACCCTCAAGAACCTCGGATGCGATACCCATAATGTAGCTTTCATACTTTTGAGCGGCGGCCATCTTGGATTTAAAAATTGATCACAAAATCGTTCTGTGCACTCTCGAGAACCTCGGATATGATACCCATAATGTAGTTATCATACTTTTGAGCGGCGACCATCTTGGATTTGAAAAATGATCACAAAATCGCTCTCTGCACTCTCGAGAACCTCGGATACGATACTTATATTTTTATGATCATTATCTTGCATTGCGGCCAACTCGGATTTAAAAATGATCCCAAAATTATTTTCTGCACCCTCGAGAACCTCGGACACGATATCTATATTGATGAAAACATAATTGTTTGCGGCAACCCTCTTGGATTTCAACAGTGATCACAGAATTGTTCTCTGCACCCTCGAGAACCTCGGATACGAAACCCATAATTTAGTTATCATACTTTTGAGCGGCGCCAAATCGTTCTCTACACCCTCAAGAACCTCGGATGCGATACCCATAATGTAGCTTTCATACTTTTGAGCGGCGGCCATCTTGGATTTGAAAAATGATCACAAAATCGTTCTCAGCACCCTCGAGAACCTCTGATACGATACCCATAATGTAGTTATCATATTTTTTAGCCGCGGCCATCTTGGATTTGAAAAATGATCACATTTCTGCTCCCTCGAGAACCTCTGATACGATACCAATAATGTTGTTATCTCTTATTTTGAGCGGCGGCCATGTCGGATTTAAAAATGATCCCGAAATTGTTTTCTGCACCCGCAAAAACCTCGGACACGATATCCATATTGCTGAAAACATAATTGTTTGCGGCAACCCTCTTGGATTTCAAAAATGATCACAGAATTGTTCTCTGCATCCTCGAGAACCTCGGACACGGTATCAGTATTGCTAAAATCATAATTTTGTGCGGCGGCCATCTTGGATTCGAAATATTATCACCAAATCGTTCTCTGCACCCTCGAGAAACTCGTGTACGATATCAATATTGATGAAAACATAATTGTTTGCGGCAACCCTCTTGGATTTCAAAAATGATCACAGAATTGTTCTCTGCACCTTCGAGAACCTCGGACACGTTATCCATAATGTAGTTATCATACTTTTGAGCGGCGGCCATCTTCGATTTGAAAAATGATCACAAAATCGTTCTCTGCACCCTCGAGAACCTCGGATACGATACCCATAATGTAGTTATCATAAATGTGAGCGGCGGCCATCTTGGATTTCAAAAATGATCACAAAATCGTTCTTTGCACTCTATAGAACCTAGGATACGATACCCATAATATAGTTATCATACTTTTGAGCGGCGGCCATCTGTGATTTAAAAATGATCCCAAAAGTGTTTTCTGCACCCTCGAGAACCTCGGACACGATATCCATATTGCTGAAAACATAATTTTGTGCGGCGGCAATCTTGGATTTGAAAAATGATCCCAAAATTATTTTCTGCACCCTCGAGAACCTCTGATACGATACCCATAATGTTCTTATCATATTTTTTAAGCCGCGGCCATCTTGGATTTGAAAAATGATCACATTTCTGCTCCCTCGAAAACCTCGGATAAGATACCCATAATGAAGGTATCATACTTTTGAGCGGCGGCCATCTTGGATTTGAAAAATGATCACAAAATCGTTCTCTGCACCCTCGAGAACCTAGGATACGATACCCATTATCTAGTTATCATACATTTGAGCGGCGGCCATCTTGGATTTCAAAAATGATCACAAAATCGTTCTTTGCACTCTATAGAACCTAGGATACGATACCCATAATATAGTTATCATACTTTTGAGCGGCGGCCATCTGTGATTTAAAAATGATCCCAAAAGTGTTTTCTGCACCCTCGAGAACCTCGGACACGATATCCATATTGCTGAAAACATAATTTTGTGCGGCGGCAATCTTGGATTTGAAAAATGATCCCAAAATTATTTTCCACCCTAGAGAACCTCTGATACGATACCCATAATGTTCTTATCATATTTTTTAAGCCGCGGCCATCTTGGATTTGAAAAATGATCACATTTCTGCTCCCTCGAAAACCTCGGATGCGATACCCATAATGAAGTTATCATACTTTTGAGCGGCGGCCATCTTGGATTTCAAAAATGATCACAAAATCGTTCTCTGCACCCTCGAGAACCTAGGATACGATACCCATTATCTAGTTATCATACATTTGAGCGGCGGCCATCTTGGATTTGAAAAATGATCACAAAATGGCTCGCTGCACCCTCGAGAAACTCGGATACGATACCCATAATGTATTTATCATAATTTTGAGCGGCGGCCATCTTGGATTTAAAAAATGATCACAGAATTGTTCTCTGCACCTTCGAGAACCTCGGACACTTTATCCATAATGTAGTTATCATACTTTTGAGCGGCGGCCATCTTGGATTTGAAAAATGATCACAAAATCGCTCTCTTCACCCTCGAGTACCTCGAATACGATACCCATAATGTAGTTATCATAATTTTGAGTGGCGGCCATCTTGGATTTAAAAATTGATCACAAAATCGTTCTGTGCACTCTCGAGAACCTCGGATATGATACCCATAATGTAGTTATCATACTTTTGAGCGGCGACCATCTTGGATTTGAAAAATGATCACAAAATCGCTCTCTGCACTCTCGAGAACCTCGGATACGATACTTATATTTTTATGATCATTATCTTGCATTGCGGCCATCTCGGATTTAAAAATGATCCCAAAATTATTTTCTGCACCCTCGAGAACCTCGGACACGATATCTATATTGATGAAAACATAATTGTTTGCGGCAACCCTCTTGGATTTCAACAGTGATCACAGAATTGTTCTCTGCACCCTCGAGAACCTCGGACACGATATCCATAATGTAGTTATCATACTTTTGAGCGGCGGCCATCTTCTATTTAAAAAATGATCACAAAATCGTTCTCTGCACCCACGAGAACCTCGGATACGATACCCATAATGTAGTTATCATAATTTTGAGCGGTGGCCGTCTTGGATTTCAAAAATGATCACAAAATCGTTCTTTGCACTCTCTAGAACCTAGGATACGATACCCATAATCTAGTTATCATACTTTTGAGTGGCGGCCACCTCGGATTTAAAAATGATCCCAAAATTGTTTTCTGCACCCTCAAGAACCTCGGACACGATATCCATATTGCTGAAAATATAATTTTGTGCGGCGGCAATCTTGGATTTGAAAAATTACCCCAAAATTATTTTCTGCACCCTCGAGAACCTCTGATAGGATACCCATAATGTACTTATCATATTTTTTAAGCCGCGGCCATCTTGGATTTGAAAAATGATCACATTTCTGCTCACTCGAGAACCTCGGATACGATACCCATAATGAAGTTATCATACTTTTGAGCGGCGGCAATCTTGGATTTGAAAAATGATCACAAAATCGTTCTCTGCACCCTCGAGAACTTAGGATACGATACCCATAATCTAGTTATCATACATTTGAGCGGCGGCCATCTTGGATTTCAAAAATGATCACAAAATCGTTCTGTGCACTCTCGAGAACCTCGGATACGATACCCATATTTTTATGATCATAATCTTGCATTGCGGCCATCTCGGATTTAAAAATGATCCCAAAATTATTTTCTGCACCCGCAAAAACCTCGGACACGATATCCATATTGCTGAAAACATAATTGTTTGCGGCAACCCTCTTCGATTTCAAAAATGATCACAGAATTGTTCTCTGCATCCTCGAGAACCTCGGACACGGTATCAGTATTGCTAAAATCATAATTTTGTGCGGCGGACATCTTGGATTCGAAATATTATCACCAAATCGTTCTCTGCACCCTCGAGAAACTCGTGTACGATATCAATATTGATGAAAACATAATTGTTTGCGGCAACCCTCTTGGATTTCAAAAATGATCACAGAATTGTTCTCTGCACCTTCGAGAACCTCGGACACGTTATCCATAATGTAGTTATCATACTTTTGAGCGGCGGCCATCTTCGATTTGAAAAATGATCACAAAATCGTTCTCTGCACCCTCGAGAACCTCGGATACGATACCCATAATGTAGTTATCATAATTTTGAGCGGTGGCCATCTTGGATTTGAAAAATGATCACAAAATCGTTCTCTGCACCCTCGAGAACCTCGGATACGAAACCCATAATTTAGTTATCATACTTTTGAGCGGCGCCAAATCGTTCTCTACACCCTCAAGAACCTCGGATGCGATACCCATAATGTAGCTTTCATACTTTTGAGCGGCGGCCATCTTGGATTTAAAAATTGATCACAAAATCGTTCTGTGCACTCTCGAGAACCTCGGATATGATACCCATAATGTAGTTATCATACTTTTGAGCGGCGACCATCTTGGATTTGAAAAATGATCACAAAATCGCTCTCTGCACTCTCGAGAACCTCGGATACGATACTTATATTTTTATGATCATTATCTTGCATTGCGGCCATCTCGGATTTAAAAATGATCCCAAAATTATTTTCTGCACCCTCGAGAACCTCGGACACGATATCTATATTGATGAAAACATAATTGTTTGCGGCAACCCTCTTGGATTTCAACAGTGATCACAGATTTGTTCTCTGCACCCTCGAGAACCTCGGATACGAAACCCATATTTTTATGATCATTATCTTGCATTGCGGCCATCTCGGATTTAAAAATGATCCCAAAATTATTTTCTGCACCCTCGAAAACCTCGGACACGATATCCATAATGTAGTTATCATACTTTTGAACGGCGGCAATCTTGGATTTCAAAAATGATCACAAAATCGTTCTTTGCACTCTCTAGAACCTAGGATACGATACCCATAATCTAGTTATCATACTTTTGAGCTGCGGCCATCTCGGATTTAAAAATGATCCCAAAATTGTTTTCTGCACCCTCGAGAACCTCTGATACGATACCCATAATGTACTTATCATATTTTTTAGCCGCGGCCATCTTGGATTTGAAAAATGATCACATTTCTGCTCCCTCGAGAACCTCTGATACGATACCAATAATGTAGTTATCTCTTATTTTGAGCGGCGGCCATGTCGGATTTAAAAATGATCCCGAAATTGTTTTCTGCACCCGCAAAAACCTCGGACACGATATCCATATTGCTGAAAACATAATTGTTTGCGGCAACCCTCTTCGATTTCAAAAATGATCACAGAATTGTTCTCTGCATCCTCGAGAACCTCGGACACGGTATCAGTATTGCTAAAATCATAATTTTGTGCGGCGGACATCTTGGATTCGAAATATTATCACCAAATCGTTCTCTGCACCCTCGAGAAACTCGTGTACGATATCAATATTGATGAAAACATAATTGTTTGCGGCAACCCTCTTGGATTTCAAAAATGATCACAGAATTGTTCTCTGCACCTTCGAGAACCTCGGACACGTTATCCATAATGTAGTTATCATACTTTTGAGCGGCGGCCATCTTCGATTTGAAAAATGATCACAAAATCGTTCTCTGCACCCTCGAGAACCTCGGATACGATACCCATAATGTAGTTATCATAAATGTGAGCGGCGGCCATCTTGGATTTCAAAAATGATCACAAAATCGTTCTTTGCACTCTATAGAACCTAGGATACGATACCCATAATATAGTTATCATACTTTTGAGCGGCGGCCATCTGTGATTTAAAAATGATCCCAAAAGTGTTTTCTGCACCCTCGAGAACCTCGGACACGATATCCATATTGCTGAAAACATAATTTTGTGCGGCGGCAATCTTGGATTTGAAAAATGATCCCAAAATTATTTTCCACCCTCGAGAACCTCTGATACGATACCCATAATGTTCTTATCATATTTTTTAAGCCGCGGCCATCTTGGATTTGAAAAATGATCACATTTCTGCTCCCTCGAAAACCTCGGATGCGATACCCATAATGAAGTTATCATACTTTTGAGCGGCGGCCATCTTGGATTTCAAAAATGATCACAAAATCGTTCTCTGCACCCTCGAGAACCTAGGATACGATACCCATTATCTAGTTATCATACATTTGAGCGGCGGCCATCTTGGATTTGAAAAATGATCACAAAATGGCTCGCTGCACCCTCGAGAACCTCGGATACGATACCCATAATGTATTTATCATAATTTTGAGCGACGGCCATCTTGGATTTAAAAAATGATCACAGAATTGTTCTCTGCACCTTCCAGAACCTCGGACACTTTATCCATAATGTAGTTATCATACTTTTGCGCGGCGGCCATCTTGGATTTGAAAAATGATCACAAAATCGCTCTCTGCACCCTCGAGAACCTCGGATACGATACCCATAATGTAGTTATCATAATTTTGAGTAGCGGCCATCTTGGATTTAAAAATTGATCACAAAATCGTTCTGTGCACTCTCGAGAACCTCGGAAATGATACCCATAATGTAGTTATCATACTTTTGAGCGGCGACCATCTTGGATTTGAAAAATGATCACAAAATCGCTCTCTGCACTCTCGAGAACCTCGGATACGATACTTATATTTTTATGATCATTATCTTGCATTGCGGCCATCTCGGATTTAAAAATGATCCCAAAATTATTTTCTGCACCCTCGAGAACCTCGGACACGATATCTATATTGATGAAAACATAATTGTTTGCGGCAACCCTCTTGGATATCAACAGTGATCACAGAATTGTTCTCTGCACCCTCGAGAACCTCGGACACGATATCCATAATGTAGTTATCATACTTTTGAGCGGCGGCCATCTTCTATGTAAAAAATGATCACAAAATCGTTCTCTGCACCCACGAGAACCTCGGATACGATACCCATAATCTAGTTATCATTCTTTTGAGTGGCGGCCATCTCGGATTTAAAAATGATCCCAAAATTGTTTTCTGCACCCTCAAGAACCTCGGACACGATATCCATATTGCTGAAAATATAATTTTGTGCGGCGGCAATCTTGGATTTGAAAAATTACCCCAAAATTATTTTCTGCACCCTCGAGAACCTCTGATAGGTTACCCATAATGTACTTATCATATTTTTTAAGCCGCGGCCATCTTGGATTTGAAAAATGATCACATTTCTGCTCACTCGAGAACCTCGGATACGATACCCATAATGAAGTTATCATACTTTTGAGCGGCGGCAATCTTGGATTTGAAAAATGATCACAAAATCGTTCTCTGCACCCTCGAGAACTTAGGATACGATACCCATAATCTAGTTATCATACATTTGAGCGGCGGCCATCTTGGATTTCAAAAATGATCACAAAATCGTTCTGTGCACTCTCGAGAACCTCGGATACGATACCCATATTTTTATGATCATAATCTTGCATTGCGGCCATCTCGGATTTAAAAATGATCCCAAAATTATTTTCTGCACCCTCAAAAACCTCGGACACGATATCCATATTGCTGAAAACATAACTGTTTGCGGCAGCCTTCTTGGATTTCAAAAATGATCACAGAATTGTGCTCTGCATCCTCGAGAACCTCGGACACGATATCAATATTGCTAAAATCATAATTTTGTGCGGGGGCCATCTTGGATTTGAAAAATTATCACCAAATCGTTCTCTGCACCCTCGAGAAACTCATGTACGATATCAATATTGATGAAAACATAATTGTTTGCGGCAACCCTCTTGGAGTTCAAAAATGATCACAGAATTGTTCTCTGCACCTTCGAGAACCTCGGACACGTTATCCATAATGTAGTTATCATACTTTTGAGCGGCGGCCATCTTCGATTTGAAAAATGATCACAAAATCGTTCTCTGCACCCTCGAGAACCTCGGATACGATACCCATAATGTAGTTATCATAATTTTGAGCGGTGGCCATCTTGGATTTGAAAAATGATCACAAAATCGTTCTCTGCACCCTCGAGAACCTCGGATACGAAACCCATAATTTAGTTATCATACTTTTGAGCGGCGCCAAATCGTTCTCTACACCCTCAAGAACCTCGGATGCGATACCCATAATGTAGCTTTCATACTTTTGAGCGGCGGCCATCTTGGATTTAAAAATTGATCACAAAATCGTTCTGTGCACTCTCGAGAACCTCGGATATGATACCCATAATGTAGTTATCATACTTTTGAGCGGCGACCATCTTGGATTTGAAAAATGATCACAAAATCGCTCTCTGCACTCTCGAGAACCTCGGATACGATACTTATATTTTTATGATCATTATCTTGCATTGCGGCCATCTCGGATTTAAAAATGATCCCAAAATTATTTTCTGCACCCTCGAGAACCTCGGACACGATATCTATATTGATGAAAACATAATTGTTTGCGGCAACCCTCTTGGATTTCAACAGTGATCACAGATTTGTTCTCTGCACCCTCGAGAACCTCGGATACGAAACCCATAATTTAGTTATCATACTTTTGAGCGGCGCCAAATCTTTCTCTACACCCTCAAGAACCTCGGATGCGATACCCATAATGTAGCTTTCATACTTTTGAGCGGCGGCCATCTTGGATTTGAAAAATGATCACAAAATCGTTCTCAGCACCCTCGAGAACCTCTGATACGATACCCATAATGTAGTTATCATATTTTTTAGCCGCGGCCATCTTGGATTTGAAAAATGATCACATTTCTGCTCCCTCGAGAACCTCTGATACGATAGCAATAATGTAGTTATCTCTTATTTTGAGCGGCGGCCATGTCGGATTTAAAAATGATCCCGAAATTGTTTTCTGCACCCGCAAAAACCTCGGACACGATATCCATATTGCTGAAAACATAATTGTTTGCGGCAACCCTCTTGGATTTCAAAAATGATCACAGAATTGTTCTCTGCATCCTCGAGAACCTCGGACACGGTATCAGTATTGCTAAAATCATAATTTTGTGCGGCGGCCATCTTGGATTCGAAATATTATCACCAAATCGTTCTCTGCACCCTCGAGAAACTCGTGTACGATATCAATATTGATGAAAACATAATTGTTTGCGGCAACACTCTTGGATTTCAAAAATGATCACAGAATTGTTCTCTGCACCTTCGAGAACCTCGGACACGTTATCCATAATGTAGTTATCATACTTTTGAGCGGCGCCAAATCGTTCTCTACACCCTCAAGAACCTCGGATGCGATACCCATAATGTAGCTTTCATACTTTTGAGCGGCGGCCATCTTGGATTTAAAAATTGATCACAAAATCGTTCTGTGCACTCTCGAGAACCTCGGATATGATACCCATAATGTAGTTATCATACTTTTGAGCGGCGACCATCTTGGATTTGAAAAATGATCACAAAATCGCTCTCTGCACTCTCGAGAACCTCGGATACGATACTTATATTTTTATGATCATTATCTTGCATTGCGGCCATCTCGGATTTAAAAATGATCCCAAAATTATTTTCTGCACCCTCGAGAACCTCGGACACGATATCTATATTGATGAAAACATAATTGTTTGCGGCAACCCTCTTGGATTTCAACAGTGATCACAGATTTGTTCTCTGCACCCTCGAGAACCTCGGATACGAAACCCATAATTTAGTTATCATACTTTTGAGCGGCGCCAAATCGTTCTCTACACCCTCAAGAACCTCGGATGCGATACCCATAATGTAGCTTTCATACTTTTGAGCGGCGGCCATCTTGGATTTGAAAAATGATCACAAAATCGTTCTCAGCACCCTCGAGAACCTCTGATACGATACCCATAATGTAGTTATCATATTTTTTAGCCGCGGCCATCTTGGATTTGAAAAATGATCACATTTCTGCTCCCTCGAGAACCTCTGATACGATAGCAATAATGTAGTTATCTCTTATTTTGAGCGGCGGCCATGTCGGATTTAAAAATGATCCCGAAATTGTTTTCTGCACCCGCAAAAACCTCGGACACGATATCCATATTGCTGAAAACATAATTGTTTGCGGCAACCCTCTTGGATTTCAAAAATGATCACAGAATTGTTCTCTGCATCCTCGAGAACCTCGGACACGGTATCAGTATTGCTAAAATCATAATTTTGTGCGGCGGCCATCTTGGATTCGAAATATTATCACCAAATCGTTCTCTGCACCCTCAAGAAACTCGTGTACGATATCAATATTGATGAAAACATAATTGTTTGCGGCAACACTCTTGGATTTCAAAAATGATCACAGAATTGTTCTCTGCACCTTCGAGAACCTCGGACACGTTATCCATAATGTAGTTATCATACTTTTGAGCGGCGGCCATCTTCGATTTGAAAAATGATCACAAAATCGTTCTCTGCACCCTCGAGAACCTCGGATACGATACCCATAATGTAGTTATCATAAATGTGAGCGGCGGCCATCTTGGATTTCAAAAATGATCACAAAATCGTTCTTTGCACTCTATAGAACCTAGGATACGATACCCATAATATAGTTATCATACTTTTGAGCGGCGGCCATCTCGGATTTAAAAATGATCCCAAAAGTGTTTTCTGCACCCTCGAGAACCTCGGACACGATATCCATATTGCTGAAAACATAATTTTGTGCGGCGGCAATCTTGGATTTGAAAAATGATCCCAAAATTATTTTCCACCCTCGAGAACCTCTGATACGATACCCATAATGTTCTTATCATATTTTTTGAGCCGCGGCCATCTTGGATTTGAAAAATGATCACATTTCTGCTCCCTCGAAAACCTCGGATACGATACCCATAATGAAGTTATCATACTTTTGAGCGGCGGCCATCTTGGATTTGAAAAATGATCACAAAATCGTTCTCTGCACCCTCGAGAACCTAGGATACGATACCCATTATCTAGTTATCATACATTTGAGCGGCGGCCATCTTGGATTTGAAAAATGATCACAAAATGGCTCGCTGCACCCTCGAGAACCTCGGATACGATACCCATAATGTATTTATCATAATTTTGAGCGGCGGCCATCTTGGATTTAAAAAATGATCACAGAATTGTTCTCTGCACCTTCGAGAACCTCGGACACTTTATCCATAATGTAGTTATCATACTTTTGAGCGGCGGCCATCTTGGATTTGAAAAATGATCACAAAATCGTTCTGTGCACTCTCGAGAACCTCGGATATGATACCCATAATGTAGTTATCATACTTTTGAGCGGCGACCATCTTGGATTTGAAAAATGATCACAAAATCGCTCTCTGCACTCTCGAGAACCTCGGATACGATACTTATATTTTTATGATCATTATCTTGCATTGCGGCCATCTCGGATTTAAAAATGATCCCAAAATTATTTTCTGCACCCTCGAGAAACTCGGACACGATATCTATATTGATGAAAACATAATTGTTTGCGGCAACCCTCTTGGATTTCAACAGTGATCACAGAATTGTTCTCTGCACCCTCGAGAACCTCGGACACGATATCCATAATGTAGTTATCATACTTTTGAGCGGCGGCCATCTTCTATTTAAAAAATGATCACAAAATCGTTCTCTGCACCCACGAGAACCTCGGATACGATACCCATAATGTAGTTATCATAATTTTGAGCGGTGGCCATCTTGGATTTCAAAAATGATCACAAAATCGTTCTTTGCACTCTCTAGAACCTAGGATACGATACCCATAATCTAGTTATCATACTTTTGAGTGGCGGCCATCTCGGATTTATAAATGATCCCAAAATTGTTTTCTGCACCCTCAAGAACCTCGGACACGATATCCATATTGATGAAAACATAATTGTTTGCGGCAACACTCTTGGATTTCAACAATGATCACAGAATTGTTCTCTGCACCCTTGAGAACCTCGGACACGACATCCATAATGTAGTTATCATACTTTTGAGCGGCGACCATCTTGGATTTGAAAAATGATCACAAAATCGCTCTCTGCACTCTCGAGAACCTCGGATACGATACCCATATTTTTATGATCATTATCTTGCATTGCGGCCATCTCGGATTTAAAAATGATCCCAAAATTATTTTCTGCACCCTCGAGAAACTCGGACACGATATCTATATTGATGAAAACATAATTGTTTGCGGCAACCCTCTTGGATTTCAACAGTGATCACAGAATTGTTCTCTGCACTCTCTAGAACCTAGGATACGATACCCATAATCTAGTTATCATACTTTTGAGTGGCGGCCATCTCGGATTTAAAAATGATCCCAAAATTGTTTTCTGCACCCTCAAGAACCTCGGACACGATATCCATATTGCTGAAAATATAATTTTGTGCGGCGGCAATCTTGGATTTGAAAAATTATCCCAAAATTATTTTCTGCGCCCTCGAGAACCTCGGATATGATACCCATAATGTAGTTATCATACTTTTGAGCGGCGACCATCTTGGATTTGAAAAATGATCACAAAATCGCTCTCTGCACTCTCGAGAACCTCGGATACGATACTTATATTTTTATGATCATTATCTTGCATTGCGGCCATCTCGGATTTAAAAATGATCCCAAAATTATTTTCTGCACCCTCGAGAAACTCGGACACGATATCTATATTGATGAAAACATAATTGTTTGCGGCAACCCTCTTGGATTTCAACAGTGATCACAGAATTGTTCTCTGCACCCTCGAGAACCTCGGACACGATATCCATAATGTAGTTATCATACTTTTGAGCGGCGGCCATCTTCTATTTAAAAAATGATCACAAAATCGTTCTCTGCACCCACGAGAACCTCGGATACGATACCCATAATGTAGTTATCATAATTTTGAGCGGTGGCCATCTTGGATTTCAAAAATGATCACAAAATCGTTCTTTGCACTCTCTAGAACCTAGGATACGATACCCATAATCTAGTTATCATACTTTTGAGTGGCGGCCATCTCGGATTTAAAAATGATCCCAAAATTGTTTTCTGCACCCTCAAGAACCTCGGACACGATATCCATATTGCTGAAAATATAATTTTGAGCGGCGGCAATCTTGGATTTGAAAAATGATCACAAAATCGTTCTCTGCACCCTCGAGAACTTAGGATACGATACCCATAATCTAGTTATCATACATTTGAGCGGCGGCCATCTTTGATTTCAAAAATGATCACAAAATCGTTCTGTGCACTCTCGAGAACCTCGGATACGATACCCATATTTTTATGATCATAATCTTGCATTGCGGCCATCTCGGATTTAAAAATGATCCCAAAATTATTTTCTGCACCCTCAAAAACCTCGGACACGATATCCATATTGCTGAAAACATAACTGTTTGCGGCAGCCTTCTTGGATTTCAAAAATGATCACAGAATTGTGCTCTGCATCCCTGAGAACCTCGGACACGATATCAATATTGCTAAAATCATAATTTTGTGCGGGGGCCATCTTGGATTTGAAAAATTATCACCAAATCGTTCTCTGCACCCTCGAGAAACTCGTGTACGATATCAATAATTGACCTTTATTATGAGAAACATTACAATAATAGTGAAGAATTTAAAATATATGTAAAAAAATACTCCAAGCTTTTTAAAATAGTTTGTCATGAAGCGAAAACACGTTTCATTGCAGATAAAATTAAAAACAGTAATAATAAAGTAAAAGCGACTTGGAGTGTAATTAACAATGAAACTGGTAGATCGAATTGCCGTAACACCTCTATCTGTTTAAATATTAATAATCGCGTTATAAATTCGGAAATAGAAATTGCAAATGAATTTGATTAATACTTCTCCGAAATCCCGATTGTCACGACCAAATACCTTAACTCTTCGCCAAAAGCAGCATATGATATGCTTAAATTACACGTACCAGTATCTTCTACTGACTTGAAATTTAAGTATGTTACAGGTAGCGATATAATAAAAATCTTCAAATTAATTAACCTAAAAAATACAAAAGACCTATGGGGCCATTCGACTAATATTGTTAAATACATACTTGACATTATAGCACCTGAATTAGCAATAATATTTAATGAATGCATAGATGAGGGTGTGTTCCCTGACCTCATGAAATACAGCAAAGTTATACCTTTGTTTAAATCGGGCAGTTCTTTTGACCCTGCTAATTTCAAACCTATTTCAGTGCTGCCTGTTTTTAGTAAAATTTTTGAAAAACTTTTGCTTCAACAGCTACAAATGCATTTTTGTAAATTAATGAACAAAAATCAGTTTGGTTTCACTAGGGGTTTATCAACAATTAATGCGGGTACTAGACTCATTGAGCACATCTTTGACACCTGGGAAGAGTCACAGGATGCATTGGGCATTTTTTGTGATTTGTCAAAAGCATTTGACTGCGTCCACCATGAAACTTTACTCCTAAAACTAAAGCATTATGGAGTGAAAAATAGAGCCCTAAATCTGTTAAAATAATATTTAAGCGAAAGAGTTCAGATAGTCGATGTAAATGGCAAACGGTCTTCGGGTAAACCTGTGCGAATAGGTGTTCCACAGGGTTCTATTCTCGGTCCTTTCTTGTTTCTTATATATATTAACGATCTACCGTTTGTGGTAGATGATAGCCATGAGATTGTATTGTTTGCTGATGATACTTCACTTATTTTTGAAGTGAAGCGACGTGCGGATATTGATGACGAGGTAAGCAATGCACTCTCAAAGATAGTGCGTTGGTTTGAGACGAATAATCTGCACTTAAACAGTAAAAAAACAAAGTGTTTACGGTTCATTACACCAAACACAGCGGAGGTACAAACCAACGTACTTATAAATGACCAGAGATTGGAACTTGTGGACACTACGGTCTTCCTGGGTATCACGTTAGATAAAAAGCTTCAGTGGGGTCCACATATTACCCATCTAGCAGATAGACTCAGCTCTGCGGCATATGCAGTTAGAAAGATTAGAGAGTACACGAATGTTGCGACCGCTAGATTAGTGTACTTTAGTTATTTTCACAGCATCATGACGTACGGTATATTACTATGGGGTCATGCTGCTGACATTGATATAGTGTTTGCTCTGCAAAAGAGCTGCTGTTCGTGCTATATATCAGCTTGGTTATGGACAGTCTCTCAAAGAAAAATTTAAAGAAATAAATATTATGACTGTTTATTGTCAGTACATTTATGAAAATTTAATATATGTTCACAAAAATCGTCACCTTTTTGCTCTTAATAGTGATTTTCATTATTATAACACTAGAAATAAGGGATTGCTTGTAACTAATTCTAGTAGATGATCACAAAATCGTTCTTTGCACTCTCTAGAACCTAGGATACGATACCCATAATATAGTTATCATACTTTTGAGCGGCGGCCATCTCGGATTTAAAAATGATCCCAAAAGTGTTTTCTGCACCCTCGAGAACCTCGGACACGATATCCATATTGCTGAAAACATAATTTTGTGCGGCGGCAATCTTGGATTTGAAAAATGATCACAAAATCGCTCTCTGCACTCTCGAGAACCTCGGATACGATACTTATATTTTTATGATCATTATCTTGCATTGCGGCCATCTCGGATTTAAAAATGATCCCAAAATTATTTTCTGCACCCTCGAGAACCTCGGACACGATATCTATATTGATGAAAACATAATTGTTTGCGGCAACCCTCTTGGATTTCAACAGTGATCACAGAATTGTTCTCTGCACCCTCGAGAACCTCGGACACGATATCCATAATGTAGTTATCATACTTTTGAGCGGCGGCCATCTTCTATTTAAAAAATGATCACAAAATCGTTCTCTGCACCCACGAGAACCTCGGATACGATACCCATAATGTTGTTATCATAATTTTGAGCGGTGGCCATCTTGGATTTCAAAAATGATCACAAAATCGTTCTTTGCACTCTCTAGAACCTAGGATACGATACCCATAATCTAGTTATCATACTTTTGAGTGGCGGCCATCTCGGATTTAAAAATGATCCCAAAATTGTTTTCTGCACCCTCAAGAACCTCGGACACGATATCCATATTGCTGAAAATATAATTTTGTGCGGCGGCAATCTTGGATTTGAAAAATTATCCCAAAATTATTTTCTGCACCCTCGAGAACCTCTGATAGGATACCCATAATGTACTTATCATATTTTTTAAGCCGCGGCCATCTTGGATTTGAAAAATGATCACATTTCTGCTCCCTCGAGAACCTCGGATACGATACCCATAATGAAGTTATCATACTTTTGAGCGGCGGCAATCTTGGATTTGAAAAATGATCACAAAATCGTTCTCTGCACCTTCGAGAACTTAGGATACGATACCCATAATCTAGTTATCATACATTTGAGCGGCGGCCATCTTGGATTTCAAAAATGATCACAAAATCGTTCTGTGCACTCTCGAGAACCTCGGATACGATACCCATATTTTTATGATCATAATCTTGCATTGCGGCCATCTCGGATTTAAAAATGATCCCAAAATTATTTTCTGCACCCTCAAAAACCTCGGACACGATATCCATATTGCTGAAAACATAACTGTTTGCGGCAGCCTTCTTGGATTTCAAAAATGATCACAGAATTGTGCTCTGCATCCTTGAGAACCTCGGACACGATATCAATATTGCTAAAATCATAATTTTGTGCGGGGGCCATCTTGGATTTGAAAAATTATCACCAAATCGTTCTCTGCACCCTCGAGAAACTCGTGTACGATATCAATATTGATGAAAACATAATTGTTTGCGGCAACCCTCTTGGATTTCAAAAATGATCACAGAATCGCTCGCTGCACTCTCGAGAACCTCGGATACGATACCCATAATGTAGTTATCATACTTTTGAGCGGCGGCCATCTTCGATTTGAAAAATGATCACAAAATCAATCTCTGCACCCTCGAGAACCTCGGATACGATACCCATAATGTAGTTATCATAATTTTGAACGGCGACCATCTTGGATTTGAAAAATGATCACAAAATCGCTCTCTGCACTCTCGAGAACCTCGGATACGATACCCATATTTTTATGATCATTATCTTGCATTGCGGCCATCTCGGATTTAAAAATGATCCCAAAATTAATTTCTGCACCCTCGAAAACCTCGGACACGATATCTATATTGATGAAAACATAATTGTTTGCGGCAACACTCTTGGATTTCAACAATGATCACAGAATTGTTCTCTGCACCCTCGAGAACCTCGGACACGATATCCATAATGTAGTTATCATACTTTTGAGCGGCGACCATCTTGGATTTGAAAAATGATCACAAAATCGCTCTCTGCACTCTCGAGAACCTCGGATACGATACCCATATTTTTATGATCATTATCTTGCATTGCGGCCATCTCCGATTTAAAAATGATTCCAAAATTATTTTCTGCACCCTCGAGAACCTCGGACACGATATCTATATTGATGAAAACATAATTGTTTGCGGCAACCCTCTTGGATTTCTACAATGATCACAGAATTGTTCTCTGCACACTCGAGAACCTCGGACACGATATCCATAATGTAGTTATCATACTTTTGAGCGGCGGCCATCTTCGATTTAAAAAATGATCACAAAATCGTTCTCTGCACCAACGAGAACCTCGGATACGATACCCATAATGTAGTTATCATCATTTTGAGCGGCGGCCATCTTGGATTTCAAAAATGATCACAAAATCGTTCTTTGCACTCTCTAGAACCTAGGATACGATACCCATAATCTAGTTATCATACTTTTGAGTGGCGGCCATCTCGGATTTAAAAATGATCCCAAAATTGTTTTCTGCACCCTCAAGAACCTCGGACACCATATCCATATTGCTGAAAATATAATTTTGTGCGGCGGCAATCTTAGATTTGAAATCTTAGATTTGATTTCGATTTGAAAAATGATCACAAAATCAATCTCTGCACCCTCGAGAAACTCGGATACGATACCCATAATGTAGTTATCATAATTTTGAGCGGCGGCCATCTTGGATTTCAAAAATGATCACAAAATCGTTCTTTGCACTCTCTAGAACCTAGGATACGATACCCATAATATAGTTATCATACTTTTGAGCGGCGGCCATCTCGGATTTAAAAATGATCCCAAAAGTGTTTTCTGCACCCTCGAGAACCTCGGACACGATATCCATATTGCTGAAAACATAATTTTGTGCGGCGGCAATCTTGGATTTCAAAAATGATCACAGAATTGTGCTCTGCATCCTCGAGAACCTCGGACACGATATCAATATTGCTAAAATCATGATTTTGTGCTGGGGCCGTCTTGGATTTGAAAAATTATCACCAAATCGTTCTCGGCACCCTCGAGAAACTCGTGTACGATATCAATATTGATGAAAACATAATTGTTTGCGGCAACCCTCTTGGATTTCAAAAATGATCACAGAATCGCTCGCTGCACTCTCGAGAACCTCGGATACGATACCCATAATGTAGTTATCATACTTTTGAGCGGCGGCCATCTTCGATTTGAAAAATGATCACAAAATCAATCTCTGCACCCTCGAGAACCTCGGATACGATACCCATAATGTAGTTATCATAATTTTGAGCGGCGACCATCTTGGATTTGAAAAATGATCACAAAATCGCTCTCTGCACTCTCGAGAACCTCGGATAAGATACCCATATTTTTATGATCATTATCTTGCATTGCGGCCATCTCGGATTTAAAAATGATCCCAAAATTAATTTCGGCACCCTCGAAAACCTCGGACACGATATCTATATTGATGAAAACATAATTGTTTGCGGCAACACTCTTGGATTTCAACAATGATCACAGAATTGTTCTCTGCACCCTCGAGAACCTCGGACACGTTATCCATAATGTAGTTATCATACTTTTGAGCGGCGACCATCTTGGATTTGAAAAATGATCACAAAATCGCTCTCTGCACTCTCGAGAACCTCGGATACGATACCCATATTTTTATGATCATTATCTTGCATTGCGGCCATCTCCGATTTAAAAATGATCCCAAAATTATTTTCTGCACCCTCGAGAACCTCGGACACGATATCTATATTGATGAAAACATAATTGTTTGCGGCAACCCTCTTGGATTTCAACAATGATCACAGAATTGTTCTCTGCACCCTCGAGAACCTCGGACACGATATCCATAATGTAGTTATCATACTTTTGAGCGGCGGCCATCTTCGATTTAAAAAATGATCACAAAATCGTTCTCTGCACCAACGAGAACCTCGGATACGATACCCATAATGTAGTTATCATAATTTTGAGCGGTGGCCATCTTGGATTTCAAAAATGATCACAAAATCGTTCTTTGCACTCTCTAGAACCTAGGATACGATACCCATAATCTAGTTATCATACTTTTGAGTGGCGGCCATCTCGGATTTCAAAATGATCCCAAAATTATTTTCTGCACCCTCGAGAACCTCTGATAGGATACCCATAATGTACTTATCATATTTTTTAAGCCGCGGCCATCTTGGATTTGAAAAATGATCACATTTCTGCTCCCTCGAGAACCTCGGATACGATACCCATAATGAAGTTATCATACTTTTGAGCGGCGGCCATCTTGGATTTGAAAAATGATCACAAAATCGTTCTCTGCACCCTCGAGAACTTAGGATACGATACCCATAATCTAGTTATCATACATTTGAGCGGCGGCCATCTTGGATTTCAAAAATGATCACAGAATTGTGCTCTGCATCCTCGAGAACCTCGGACACGATATAAATATTGCTAAAATCATAATTTTGTGCGGGGGCCATCTTGGATTTGAAAAATTATCACCAAATCTTTCTCTGCACCCTCGAGAAACTCGTGTACGATATCAATATTGATGAAAACATAATTGTTTGCGGCAACCCTCTTGGATTTCAAAAATGATCACAGAATCGCTCGCTGCACTCTCGAGAACCTCGGATACGATACCCATAATGTAGTTATCATAATTTTGAGTGGCGGCCATCTTGGATTTAAAAATTGATCACAAAATCGCTCTCTGCACTCTCGAGAACCTCGGATACGATACTTATATTTTTATGATCATTATCTTGCATTGCGGCCATCTCGGATTTAAAAATGATCCCAAAATTATTTTCTGCACCCTCGAGAACCTCGGACACGATATCTATATTGATGAAAACATAATTGTTTGCGGCAACCCTCTTGGATTTCAACAGTGATCACAGAATTGTTCTCTGCACCCTCTAGAACCTCGGACACGATATCCATAATGTAGTTATCATACTTTTGAGCGGCGGCCATCTTCTATTTAAAAAATGATCACAAAATCGTTCTCTGCACCCACGAGAACCTCGGATACGATACCCATAATGTAGTTATCATAATTTTGAGCGGTGGCCATCTTGGATTTCAAAAATGATCACAAAATCGTTCTTTGCACTCTCTAGAACCTAGGATACGATACCCATAATCTAGTTATCATACTTTTGAGTGGCGGCCATCTCGGATTTAAAAATGATCCCAAAATTGTTTTCTGCACCCTCAAGAACCTCGGACACGATATCCATATTGCTGAAAATATAATTTTGTGCGGCGGCAATCTTGGATTTGAAAAATTATCCCAAAATTATTTTCTGCACCCTCGAGAACCTCTGATAGGATACCCATAATGTACTTATCATATTTTTTAAGCCGCGGCCATCTTGGATTTGAAAAATGATCACATTTCTGCTCCCTCGAGAACCTCGGATACGATACCCATAATGAAGTTATCATACTTTTGAGCGGCGGCAATCTTGGATTTGAAAAATGATCACAAAATCGTTCTCTGCACCCTCGAGAACTTAGGATACGATACCCATAATCTAGTTATCATACATTTGAGCGGCGGCCATCTTGGATTTCAAAAATGATCACAAAATCGTTCTGTGCACTCTCGAGAACCTCGGATACGATACCCATATTTTTATGATCATAATCTTGCATTGCGGCCATCTCGGATTTAAAAATGATCCCAAAATTATTTTCTGCACCCTCAAAAACCTCGGACACGATATCCATATTGCTGAAAACATAACTGTTTGCGGCAGCCTTCTTGGATTTCAAAAATGATCACAGAATTGTGCTCTGCATCCTTGAGAACCTCGGACACGATATCAATATTGCTAAAATCATAATTTTGTGCGGGGGCCATCTTGGATTTGAAAAATTATCACCAAATCGTTCTCTGCACCCTCGAGAAACTCGTGTACGATATCAATAATTGACCTTTATTATGAGAAACATTACAATAATAGTGAAGAATTTAAAATATATGTAAAAAAATACTCCAAGCTTTTTAAAATAGTTTGTCATGAAGCGAAATCACGTTTCATTGCAGATAAAATTAAAAACAGTAATAATAAAGTAAAAGCGACTTGGAGTGTAATTAACAATGAAACTGGTAGATCGAATTGCCGTAACACCTCTATCTGTTTAAATATTAATAATCGCGTTATAAATTCGGAAATAGAAATTGCAAATGAATTTGATAAATACTTCTCCGAAATCCCGATTGTCACGACCAAATACCTTAACTCTTCGCCAAAAGCAGCATATGATATGCTTAAATTACACGTACCAGTATCTTCTACTGACTTGAAATTTCAGTATGTTACAGGTAGCGATATAATAAAAATCTTCAAATTAATTAACCTAAAAAATACAAAAGACCTATGGGGCCATTCGACTAATATTGTTAAATACATACTTGACATTATAGCACCTGAATTAGCAATAATATTTAATGAATGCATAGATGAGGGTGTGTTCCCTGACCTCATGAAATACAGCAAAGTTATACCTTTGCTTAAATCGGGCAGTTCTTTTGACCCTGCTAATTTCAAACCTATTTCAGTGCTGCCTGTTTTTAGTAAAATTTTTGAAAAACTTTTGCTTCAACAGCTACAAATGCATTTTTGTAAATTAATGAACAAAAATCAGTTTGGTTTCACTAGGGGTTTATCAACAATTAATGCGGGTACTAGACTCATTGAGCACATCTTTGACACCTGGGAAGAGTCACAGGATGCATTGGGCATTTTTTGTGATTTGTCAAAAGCATTTGACTGCGTCCACCATGAAACTTTACTCCTAAAACTAAAGCATTATGGAGTGAAAAATAGAGCCCTAAATCTGTTAAAATAATATTTAAGCGAAAGAGTTCAGATAGTCGATGTAAATGGCAAACGGTCTTCGGGTAAACCTGTGCGAATAGGTGTTCCACAGGGTTCTATTCTCGGTCCTTTCTTGTTTCTTATATATATTAACGATCTACCGTTTGTGGTAGATGATAGCCATGAGATTGTATTGTTTGCTGATGATACTTCACTTATTTTTGAAGTGAAGCGACGTGCGGATATTGATGACGAGGTAAGCAATGCACTCTCAAAGATAGTGCGTTGGTTTGAGACGAATAATCTGCACTTAAACAGTAAAAAAACAAAGTGTTTACGGTTCATTACACCAAACACAGCGGAGGTACAAACCAACGTACTTATAAATGACCAGAGATTGGAACTTGTGGACACTACGGTCTTCCTGGGTATCACGTTAGATAAAAAGCTTCAGTGGGGTCCACATATTACCCATCTAGCAGATAGACTCAGCTCTGCGGCATATGCAGTTAGAAAGATTAGAGAGTACACGAATGGTGCGACCGCTAGATTAGTGTACTTTAGTTATTTTCACAGCATCATGACGTACGGTATATTACTATGGGGTCATGCTGCTGACATTGATATAGTGTTTGCTCTGCAAAAGAGCTGCTGTTCGTGCTATATATCAGCTTGGTTATGGACAGTCTCTCAAAGAAAAATTTAAAGAAATAAATATTATGACTGTTTATTGTCAGTACATTTATGTAAATTTAATATATGTTCACAAAAATCGTCACCTTTTTGCTCTTAATAGTGATTTTCATTATTATAACACTAGAAATAAGGGATTGCTTGTAACTAATTCTAGTAGGCTTCATAAGATACATAAGGCTTTAAGGGTAAATGTATACACTTCTACAATAAAGTCCCAGCCACTGTTCAGGCATTGTCTATAAATAAATTTAAATGTTTTATAAAAAAATGGCTCTGTCGTAAATCCTATTACTCCACTGCTGAATATCTAAATGATCGGACAGCCTGGGACTAGATTGTGATTATTTTATAGCAACTGTACAATATTGTATATTTTTATTGAAAAGAGCGCAAAAAAAAAGAATGCTGGGAGAGTTTCTTGCGCCGCTTCTTCTCTCTCAGAGCGCCATTTGTTTCCGAAGCGGTAGTAGTATCTAGTAGTATAAGAAATGACATCAAAAAGAATTCTAAAGGAATCCATTTTGAGAAAATAAATGCCTTTTATGCCTTTTATGCCTTTTAATATTGATGAAAACATAATTGTTTGCGGCAACCCTCTTGGATTTCAAAAATGATCACAGAACTGTTCTCTGCACCTTCGAGAACCTCAGACACGTTACCCATAATGTAGTTATCATACTTTTGAGCGGCGGCCATCTTCGATTTGAAAAATGATCACAAAATCAATCTCTGCACCCTCGAGAACCTCGGATACGATACCCATAATGTAGTTATCATAATTTTGAGCGGCGGCCATCTTGGATTTCAAAAATGATCACAAAATCGTTCTTTGCACTCTCTAGAACCTAGGATACGATACCCATAATATAGTTATCATACTTTTGAGCGGCGGCCATCTCGGATTTAAAAATGATCCCAAAATTATGTTCTGCACCCTCAAAAACCTCGGACACGATATCCATATTGCTGAAAACATAACTGTTTGCGGCAGCCTTCTTGGATTTCAAAAATGATCACAGAATTGTGCTCTGCATCCTTGAGAACCTCGGACACGATATCAATATTGCTTAAATCATAATTTTGTGCGGGGGCCATCTTGGATTTGAAAAATTATCACCAAATCGTTCTCTGCACCCTCGAGAAACTCGTGTACGATATCAATAATTGACCTTTATTATGAGAAACATTACAATAATAGTGAAGAATTTAAAATATATGTAAAAAAATACTCCAAGCTTTTTAAAATAGTTTGTCATGAAGCGAAAACACGTTTCATTGCAGATAAAATGAAAAACAGTAATAATAAAGTAAAAGCGACTTGGAGTGTAATTAACAATGAAACTGGTAGATCGAATTGCCGTAACACCTCTATCTGTTTAAATATTAATAATCGCGTTATAAATTCGGAAATAGAAATTGCAAATGAATTTGATAAATACTTCTCCGAAATCCCGATTGTCACGACCAAATACCTTAACTCTTCGCCAAAAGCAGCATATGATATGCTTAAATTACACGTACCAGTATCTTCTACTGACTTGAAATTTAAGTATGTTACAGGTAGCGATATAATAAAAATCTTCAAATTAATTAACCTAAAAAATACAAAAGACCTATGGGGCCATTCGACTAATATTGTTAAATACATACTTGACATTATAGCACCTGAATTAGCAATAATATTTAATGAATGCATAGATGAGGGTGTGTTCCCTGACCTCATGAAATACAGCAAAGTTATACCTTTGCTTAAATCGGGCAGTTCTTTTGACCCTGCTAATTTCAAACCTATTTCAGTGCTGCCTGTTTTTAGTAAAATTTTTGAAAAACTTTTGCTTCAACAGCTACAAATGCATTTTTGTAAATTAATGAACAAAAATCAGTTTGGTTTCACTAGGGGTTTATCAACAATTAATGCGGGTACTAGACTCATTGAGCACATCTTTGACACCTGGGAAGAGTCACAGGATGCATTGGGCATTTTTTGTGATTTGTCAAAAGCATTTGACTGCGTCCACCATGAAACTTTACTCCTAAAACTAAAGCATTATGGAGTGAAAAATAGAGCCCTAAATCTGTTAAAATAATATTTAAGCGAAAGAGTTCAGATAGTCGATGTAAATGGCAAACGGTCTTCGGGTAAACCTGTGCGAATAGGTGTTCCACAGGGTTCTATTCTCGGTCCTTTCTTGTTTCTTATATATATTAACGATCTACCGTTTGTGGTAGATGATAGCCATGAGATTGTATTGTTTGCTGATGATACTTCACTTATTTTTGAAGGGAAGCGACGTGCGGATATTGATGACGAGGTAAGCAATGCACTCTCAAAGATAGTGCGTTGGTTTGAGACGAATAATCTGCACTTAAACAGTAAAAAAACAAAGTGTTTACGGTTCATTACACCAAACACAGCGGAGGTACAAACCAACGTACTTATAAATGACCAGAGATTGGAACTTGTGGACACTACGGTCTTCCTGGGTATCACGTTAGATAAAAAGCTTCAGTGGGGTCCACATATTACCCATCTAGCAGATAGACTCAGCTCTGCGGCATATGCAGTTAGAAAGATTAGAGAGTACACGAATGGTGCGACCGCTAGATTAGTGTACTTTAGTTATTTTCACAGCATCATGACGTACGGTATATTACTATGGGGTCATGCTGCTGACATTGATATAGTGTTTGCTCTGCAAAAGAGCTGCTGTTCGTGCTATATATCAGCTTGGTTATGGACAGTCTCTCAAAGAAAAATTTAAAGAAATAAATATTATGACTGTTTATTGTCAGTACATTTATGAAAATTTAATATATGTTCACAAAAATCGTCACCTTTTTGCTCTTAATAGTGATTTTCATTATTATAACACTAGAAATAAGGGATTGCTTGTAACTAATTCTAGTAGGCTTCTTAAGATACATAATAGCTTTAAGGGTAAATGTATACACTTCTACAATAAAGTCCCAGCCACTGTTCAGGCATTGTCTATAAATAAATTTAAATGTTTTATAAAAAAATGGCTCTGTCGTAAATCCTATTACTCCACTGCTGAATATCTAAATGATCGGACAGCCTGGGACTAGATTGTGATTATTTTATAGCAACTGTACAATATTGTATATTTTTATTGAAAAGAGCGCAAAAAAAAAGAATGCTGGGAGAGTTTCTTGCGCCGCTTCTTCTCTCTCAGAGCGCCATTTGTTTCCGAAGCGGTAGTAGTATCTAGTAGTATAAGAAATGACATCAAAAAGAATTCTAAAGGAATCAATTTTGAGAAAATAAATGCCTTTTATGCCTTTTATGCCTTTTAATATTGATGAAAACATAATTGTTTGCGGCAGGGTTGCCGCAAGAGGGTTCTTGGATTTCAAAAATGATCACAGAACTGTTCTCTGCACCTTCGAGAACCTCAGACACGTTACCCATACTGTAGTTATCATACTTTTGAGCGGCGGCCATCTTCGATTTGAAAAATGATCACAAAATCAATCTCTGCACCCTCGAGAACCTCGGATACGATACCCATAATGTAGTTATCATAATTTTGAGCGGCGGCCATCTTGGATTTCAAAAATGATCACAAAATCGTTCTTTGCACTCTCTAGAACCTAGGATACGATACCCATAATATAGTTATCATACTTTTGAGCGGCGGCCATCTCGGATTTAAAAATGATCCCAAAAGTGTTTTCTGCACCCTCGAGAACCTCGGACACGATATCCATATTGCTGAAAACATAATTTTGAGCGGCGGCAATCTTGGATTTCAAAAATGATCACAGAATTGTGCTCTGCATCCTCGAGAACCTCGGACACGATATCAATATTGCTAAAATCATGATTTTGTGCGGGGGCCGTCTTGGATTTGAAAAATTATCACCAAATCGTTCTCTGCACCCTCGAGAAACTCGTGTACGATATCAATATTGATGAAAACATAATTGTTTGCGGCAACCCTCTTGGATTTCAAAAATGATCACAGAATCGCTCGCTGCACTCTCGAGAACCTCGGATACGATACCCATAATGTAGTTATCATACTTTTGAGCGGCGGCCATCTTCGATTTGAAAAATGATCACAAAATCAATCTCTGCACCCTCAAGAACCTCGGATACGATACCCATAATGTAGTTATCATAATTTTGAACGGCGACCATCTTGGATTTGAAAAATGATCACAAAATCGCTCTCTGCACTCTCGAGAACCTCGGATACGATACCCATATTTTTATGATCATTATCTTGCATTGCGGCCATCTCGGATTTAAAAATGATCCCAAAATTAATTTCTGCACCCTCGAAAACCTCGGACACGATATCTATATTGATGAAAACATAATTGTTTGCGGCAACACTCTTGGATTTCAACAATGATCACAGAATTGTTCTCTGCACCCTCGAGAACCTCGGACACGATATCCATAATGTAGTTATCATACTTTTGAGCGGCGACCATCTTGGATTTGAAAAATGATCACAAAATCGCTCTCTGCACTCTCGAGAACCTCGGATACGATACCCATATTTTTATGATCATTATCTTGCATTGCGGCCATCTCCGATTTAAAAATGATCCCAAAATTATTTTCTGCACCCTCGAGAACCTCGGACACGATATCTATATTGATGAAAACATAATTGTTTGCGGCAACCCTCTTGGATTTCTACAATGATCACAGAATTGTTCTCTGCACACTCGAGAACCTCGGACACGATATCCATAATGTAGTTATCATACTTTTGAGCGGCGGCCATCTTCGATTTAAAAAATGATCACAAAATCGTTCTCTGCACCAACGAGAACCTCGGATACGATACCCATAATGTAGTTATCATCATTTTGAGCGGCGGCCATCTTGGATTTCAAAAATGATCACAAAATCGTTCTTTGCACTCTCTAGAACCTAGGATACGATACCCATAATCTAGTTATCATACTTTTGAGTGGCGGCCATCTGGGATTTAAAAATGATCCCAAAATTGTTTTCTGCACCCTCAAGAACCTCGGACACCATATCCATATTGCTGAAAATATAATTTTGTGCGGCGGCAATCTTAGATTTGAAATCTTAGATTTGATTTCGATTTGAAAAATGATCACAAAATCAATCTCTGCACCCTCGAGAACCTCGGATACGATACCCATAATGTAGTTATCATAATTTTGAGCGGCGGCCATCTTGGATTTCAAAAATGATCACAAAATCGTTCTTTGCACTCTCTAGAACCTAGGATACGATACCCATAATATAGTTATCATACTTTTGAGCGGCGGCCATCTCGGATTTAAAAATGATCCCAAAAGAGTTTTCTGCACCCTCGAGAACCTCGGACACGATATCCATATTGCTGAAAACATAATTTTGTGCGGCGGCAATCTTGGATTTCAAAAATGATCACAGAATTGTGCTCTGCATCCTCGAGAACCTCGGACACGATATCAATATTGCTAAAATCATGATTTTGTGCTGGGGCCATCTTGGATTTGAAAAATTATCACCAAATCGTTCTCTGCACCCTCGAGAAACTCGTGTACGATATCAATATTGATGAAAACATAATTGTTTGCGGCAACACTCTTGGATTTCAAAAATGATCACAGAATCGCTCGCTGCACTCTCGAGAACCTCGGATACGATACCCATAATGTAGTTATCATAATTTTGAGTGGCGGCCATCTTGGATTTAAAAATTGATCACAAAATCGTTCTGTGCACTCTCGAGAACCTCGGATACGATACCCATATTTTTATGATCATTATCTTGCATTGCGGCCATCTCCGATTTAAAAATGATCCCAAAATTAATTTCTGCACCCTCGAAAACCTCGGACACGATATCTATATTGATGAAAACATAATTGTTTGCGGCAACACTCTTGGATTTCAAAAATGATCACAGAATCGCTCGCTGCACTCTCGAGAACCTCGGATACGATACCCATAATGTAGTTATCATAATTTTGAGTGGCGGCCATCTTGGATTTAAAAATTGATCACAAAATCGTTCTGTGCACTCTCGAGAACCTCGGATACGATACCCATATTTTTATGATCATTATCTTGCATTGCGGCCATCTCCGATTTAAAAATGATCCCAAAATTATTTTCTGCACCCTCGAGAACCTCGGACACGATATCTATATTGATGAAAACATAATTGTTTGCGGCAACCCTCTTGGATTTCAACAATGATCACAGAATTGTTCTCTGCACCCTCGAGAACCTCGGACACGATATCCATAATGTAGTTATCATACTTTTGAGCGGCGGCCATCTTCGATTTAAAAAATGATCACAAAATCGTTCTCTGCACCAACGAGAACCTCGGATACGATACCCATAATGTAGTTATCATAATTTTGAGCGGTGGCCATCTTGGATTTCAAAAATGATCACAAAATCGTTCTTTGCACTCTCTAGAACCTAGGATACGATACCCATAATCTAGTTATCATACTTTTGAGTGGCGGCCATCTCGGATTTAAAAATGATCCCAAAATTATTTTCTGCACCCTCGAGAACCTCTGATAGGATACCCATAATGTACTTATCATATTTTTTAAGCCGCGGCCATCTTGGATTTGAAAAATGATCACATTTCTGCTCCCTCGAGAACCTCGGATACGATACCCATAATGAAGTTATCATACTTTTGAGCGGCGGCCATCTTGGATTTGAAAAATGATCACAAAATCGTTCTCTGCACCCTCGAGAACTTAGGATACGATACCCATAATCTAGTTATCATACATTTGAGCGGCGGCCATCTTGGATTTCAAAAATGATCACAGAATTGTGCTCTGCATCCTCGAGAACCTCGGACACGATATCAATATTGATGAAAACATAATTGTTTGCGGCAACCCTCTTGGATTTCAAAAATGATCACAGAATCGCTCGCTGCACTCTCGAGAACCTCGGATACGATACCCATAATGTAGTTATCATAATTTTGAGTGGCGGCCATCTTGGATTTAAAAATTGATCACAAAATCGTTCTGTGCACTCTCGAGAACCTCGGATATGATACCCATAATGTAGTTATCATACTTTTGAGCGGCGACCATCTTGGATTTGAAAAATGATCACAAAATCGCTCTCTGCACTCTCGAGAACCTCGGATACGATACTTATATTTTTATGATCATTATCTTGCATTGCGGCCATCTCGGATTTAAAAATGATCCCAAAATTATTTTCTGCACCCTCGAGAACCTCGGACACGATATCTATATTGATGAAAACATAATTGTTTGCGGCAACCCTCTTGGATTTCAACAGTGATCACAGAATTGTTCTCTGCACCCTCGAGAACCTCGGACACGATATCCATAATGTAGTTATCATACTTTTGAGCGGCGGCCATCTTCTATTTAAAAAATGATCACAAAATCGTTCTCTGCACCCACGAGAACCTCGGATACGATACCCATAATGTAGTTATCATAATTTTGAGCGGCGGCCATCTTGGATTTCAAAAATGATCACAAAATCGTTCTTTGCACTCTCTAGAACCTAGGATACGATACCCATAATATAGTTATCATACTTTTGAGCGGCGGCCATCTCGGATTTAAAAATGATCCCAAAAGTGTTTTCTGCACCCTCGAGAACCTCGGACACGATATCCATATTGCTGAAAACATAATTTTGAGCGGCGGCAATCTTGGATTTCAAAAATGATCACAGAATTGTGCTCTGCATCCTCGAGAACCTCGGACACGATATCAATATTGCTAAAATCATGATTTTGTGCGGGGGCCGTCTTGGATTTGAAAAATTATCACCAAATCGTTCTCTGCACCCTCGAGAAACTCGTGTACGATATCAATATTGATGAAAACATAATTGTTTGCGGCAACCCTCTTGGATTTCAAAAATGATCACAGAATCGCTCGCTGCACTCTCGAGAACCTCGGATACGATACCCATAATGTAGTTATCATACTTTTGAGCGGCGGCCATCTTCGATTTGAAAAATGATCACAAAATCAATCTCTGCACCCTCGAGAACCTCGGATACGATACCCATAATGTAGTTATCATAATTTTGAACGGCGACCATCTTGGATTTGAAAAATGATCACAAAATCGCTCTCTGCACTCTCGAGAACCTCGGATACGATACCCATATTTTTATGATCATTATCTTGCATTGCGGCCATCTCGGATTTAAAAATGATCCCAAAATTAATTTCTGCACCCTCGAAAACCTCGGACACGATATCTATATTGATGAAAACATAATTGTTTGCGGCAACACTCTTGGATTTCAACAATGATCACAGAATTGTTCTCTGCACCCTCGAGAACCTCGGACACGATATCCATAATGTAGTTATCATACTTTTGAGCGGCGACCATCTTGGATTTGAAAAATGATCACAAAATCGCTCTCTGCACTCTCGAGAACCTCGGATAGGATACCCATATTTTTATGATCATTATCTTGCATTGCGGCCATCTCCGATTTAAAAATGATCCCAAAATTATTTTCTGCACCCTCGAGAACCTCGGACACGATATCTATATTGATGAAAACATAATTGTTTGCGGCAACCCTCTTGGATTTCTACAATGATCACAGAATTGTTCTCTGCACACTCGAGAACCTCGGACACGATATCCATAATGTAGTTATCATACTTTTGAGCGGCGGCCATCTTCGATTTAAAAAATGATCACAAAATCGTTCTCTGCACCAACGAGAACCTCGGATAAGATACCCATAATGTAGTTATCATCATTTTGAGCGGCGGCCATCTTGGATTTCAAAAATGATCACAAAATCGTTCTTTGCACTCTCTAGAACCTAGGATACGATACCCATAATCTAGTTATCATACTTTTGAGTGGCGGCCATCTGGGATTTAAAAATGATCCCAAAATTATTTTCTGCACCCTCAAAAACCTCGGACACGATATCCATATTGCTGAAAACATAACTGTTTGCGGCAGCCTTCTTGGATTTCAAAAATGATCACAGAATTGTGCTCTGCATCCTTGAGAACCTCGGACACGATATCAATATTGCTAAAATCATAATTTTGTGCGGGGGCCATCTTGGATTTGAAAAATTATCACCAAATCGTTCTCTGCACCCTCGAGAAACTCGTGTACGATATCAATAATTGACCTTTATTATGAGAAACATTACAATAATAGTGAAGAATTTAAAATATATGTAAAAAAATACTCCAAGCTTTTTAAAATAGTTTGTCATGAAGCGAAAACACGTTTCATTGCAGATAAAATTAAAAACAGTAATAATAAAGTAAAAGCGACTTGGAGTGTAATTAACAATGAAACTGGTAGATCGAATTGCCGTAACACCTCTATCTGTTTAAATATTAATAATCGCGTTATAAATTCGGAAATAGAAATTGCAAATGAATTTGATAAATACTTCTCCGAAATCCCGATTGTCACGACCAAATACCTTAACTCTTCGCCAAAAGCAGCATATGATATGCTTAAATTACACGTACCAGTATCTTCTACTGACTTGAAATTTAAGTATGTTACAGGTAGCGATATAATAAAAATCTTCAAATTAATTAACCTAAAAAATACAAAAGACCTATGGGGCCATTCGACTAATATTGTTAAATACATACTTGACATTATAGCACCTGAATTAGCAATAATATTTAATGAATGCATAGATGAGGGTGTGTTCCCTGACCTCATGAAATACAGCAAAGTTATACCTTTGCTTAAATCGGGCAGTTCTTTTGACCCTGCTAATTTCAAACCTATTTCAGTGCTGCCTGTTTTTAGTAAAATTTTTGAAAAACTTTTGCTTCAACAGCTACAAATGCATTTTTGTAAATTAATGAACAAAAATCAGTTTGGTTTCACTAGGGGTTTATCAACAATTAATGCGGGTACTAGACTCATTGAGCACATCTTTGACACCTGGGAAGAGTCACAGGATGCATTGGGCATTTTTTGTGATTTGTCAAAAGCATTTGACTGCGTCCACCATGAAACTTTACTCCTAAAACTAAAGCATTATGGAGTGAAAAATAGAGCCCTAAATCTGTTAAAATAATATTTAAGTGAAAGAGTTCAGATAGTCGATGTAAATGGCAAACGGTCTTCGGGTAAACCTGTGCGAATAGGTGTTCCACAGGGTTCTATTCTCGGTCCTTTCTTGTTTCTTATATATATTAACGATCTACCGTTTGTGGTAGATGATAGCCATGAGATTGTATTGTTTGCTGATGATACTTCACTTATTTTTGAAGTGAAGCGACGTGCGGATATTGATGACGAGGTAAGCAATGCACTCTCAAAGATAGTGCGTTGGTTTGAGACGAATAATCTGCACTTAAACAGTAAAAAAACAAAGTGTTTACGGTTCATTACACCAAACACAGCGGAGGTACAAACCAACGTACTTATAAATGACCAGAGATTGGAACTTGTGGACACTACGGTCTTCCTGGGTATCACGTTAGATAAAAAGCTTCAGTGGGGTCCACATATTACCCATCTAGCAGATAGACTCAGCTCTGCGGCATATGCAGTTAGAAAGATTAGAGAGTACACGAATGTTGCGACCGCTAGATTAGTGTACTTTAGTTATTTTCACAGCATCATGACGTACGGTATATTACTATGGGGTCATGCTGCTGACATTGATATAGTGTTTGCTCTGCAAAAGAGCTGCTGTTCGTGCTATATATCAGCTTGGTTATGGACAGTCTCTCAAAGAAAAATTTAAAGAAATAAATATTATGACTGTTTATTGTCAGTACATTTATGAAAATTTAATATATGTTCACAAAAATCGTCACCTTTTTGCTCTTAATAGTGATTTTCATTATTATAACACTAGAAATAAGGGATTGCTTGTAACTAATTCTAGTAGGCTTCTTAAGATACATAATAGCTTTAAGGGTAAATGTATACACTTCTACAATAAAGTCCCAGCCACTGTTCAGGCATTGTCTATAAATAAATTTAAATGTTTTATAAAAAAATGGCTCTGTCGTAAATCCTATTACTCCACTGCTGAATATCTAAATGATCGGACAGCCTGGGACTAGATTTTGATTATTTTATAGCAACTGTACAATATTGTATATTTTTATTGAAAAGAGCGCAAAAAAAAAGAATGCTGGGAGAGTTTCTTGCGCCGCTTCTTCTCTCTCAGAGCGCCATTTGTTTCCGAAGCGGTAGTAGTATCTAGTAGTATAAGAAATGACATCAAAAAGAATTCTAAAGGAATCAATTTTGAGAAAATAAATGCCTTTTATGCCTTTTATGCCTTTTAATATTGATGAAAACATAATTGTTTGCGGCAACCCTCTTGGATTTCAAAAATGATCACAGAACTGTTCTCTGCACCTTCGAGAACCTCAGACACGTTACCCATAATGTAGTTATCATACTTTTGAGCGGCGGCCATCTTCGATTTGAAAAATGATCACAAAATCAATCTCTGCACCCTCGAGAACCTCGGATACGATACCCATAATGTAGTTATCATAATTTTGAGCGGCGGCCATCTTGGATTTCAAAACTGATCACAAAATCGTTCTTTGCACTCTCTAGAACCTAGGATACGATACCCATAATATAGTTATCATACTTTTGAGCGGCGGCCATCTCGGATTTAAAAATGATCCCAAAAGTGTTTTCTGCACCCTCGAGAACCTCGGACACGATATCCATATTGCTGAAAACATAATTTTGAGCGGCGGCAATCTTGGATTTCAAAAATGATCACAGAATTGTGCTCTGCATCCTCGAGAACCTCGGACACGATATCAATATTGCTAAAATCATGATTTTGTGCGGGGGCCGTCTTGGATTTGAAAAATTATCACCAAATCGTTCTCTGCACCCTCGAGAAACTCGTGTACGATATCAATATTGATGAAAACATAATTGTTTGCGGCAACCCTCTTGGATTTCAAAAATGATCACAGAATCGCTCGCTGCACTCTCGAGAACCTCGGATACGATACCCATAATGTAGTTATCATACTTTTGAGCGGCGGCCATCTTCAATTTGAAAAATGATCACAAAATCAATCTCTGCACCCTCGAGAACCTCGGATACGATACCCATAATGTAGTTATCATAATTTTGAACGGCGACCATCTTGGATTTGAAAAATGATCACAAAATCGCTCTCTGCACTCTCGAGAACCTCGGATACGATACCCATATTTTTATGATCATTATCTTGCATTGCGGCCATCTCGGATTTAAAAATGATCCCAAAATTAATTTCTGCACCCTCGAAAACCTCGGACACGATATCTATATTGATGAAAACATAATTGTTTGCGGCAACACTCTTGGATTTCAACAATGATCACAGAATTGTTCTCTGCACCCTCGAGAACCTCGGACACGATATCCATAATGTAGTTATCATACTTTTGAGCGGCGACCATCTTGGATTTGAAAAATGATCACAAAATCGCTCTCTGCACTCTCGAGAACCTCGGATACGATACCCATATTTTTATGATCATTATCTTGCATTGCGGCCATCTCCGATTTAAAAATGATCCCAAAATTATTTTCTGCACCCTCGAGAACCTCGGACACGATATCTATATTGATGAAAACATAATTGTTTGCGGCAACCCTCTTGGATTTCTACAATGATCACAGAATTGTTCTCTGCACACTCGAGAACCTCGGACACGATATCCATAATGTAGTTATCATACTTTTGAGCGGCGGCCATCTTCGATTTAAAAAATGATCACAAAATCGTTCTCTGCACCAACGAGAACCTCGGATACGATACCCATAATGTAGTTATCATCATTTTGAGCGGCGGCCATCTTGGATTTCAAAAATGATCACAAAATCGTTCTTTGCACTCTCTAGAACCTAGGATACGATACCCATAATCTAGTTATCATACTTTTGAGTGGCGGCCATCTCGGATTTAAAAATGATCCCAAAATTGTTTTCTGCACCCTCAAGAACCTCGGACACCATATCCATATTGCTGAAAATATAATTTTGTGCGGCGGCAATCTTAGATTTGAAATCTTAGATTTGATTTCGATTTGAAAAATGATCACAAAATCAATCTCTGCACCCTCGAGAACCTCGGATACGATACCCATAATGTAGTTATCATAATTTTGAGCGGCGGCCATCTTGGATTTCAAAAATGATCACAAAATCGTTCTTTGCACTCTCTAGAACCTAGGATACGATACCCATAATATAGTTATCATACTTTTGAGCGGCGGCCATCTCGGATTTAAAAATGATCCCAAAAGTGTTTTCTGCACCCTCGAGAACCTCGGACACGATATCCATATTGCTGAAAACATAATTTTGTGCGGCGGCAATCTTGGATTTCAAAAATGATCACAGAATTGTGCTCTGCATCCTCGAGAACCTCGGACACGATATCAATATTGCTAAAATCATGATTTTGTGCTGGGGCCGTCTTGGATTTGAAAAATTATCACCAAATCGTTCTCTGCACCCTCGAGAAACTCGTGTACGATATCAATATTGATGAAAACATAATTGTTTGCGGCAACCCTCTTGGATTTCAAAAATGATCACAGAATCGCTCGCTGCACTCTCGACAACCTCGGATACGATACCCATAATGTAGTTATCATACTTTTGAGCGGCGGCCATCTTCGATTTGAAAAATGATCACAAAATCAATCTCTGCACCCTCGAGAACCTCGGATACGATACCCATAATGTAGTTATCATAATTTTGAGCGGCGACCATCTTGGATTTGAAAAATGATCACAAAATCGCTCTCTGCACTCTCGAGAACCTCGGATAAGATACCCATATTTTTATGATCATTATCTTGCATTGCGGCCATCTCGGATTTAAAAATGATCCCAAAATTAATTTCTGCACCCTCGAAAACCTCGGACACGATATCTATATTGATGAAAACATAATTGTTTGCGGCAACACTCTTGGATTTCAACAATGATCACAGAATTGTTCTCTGCACCCTCGAGAACCTCGGACACGTTATCCATAATGTAGTTATCATACTTTTGAGCGGCGACCATCTTGGATTTGAAAAATGATCACAAAATCGCTCTCTGCACTCTCGAGAACCTCGGATACGATACCCATATATTTATGATCATTATCTTGCATTGCGGCCATCTCCGATTTAAAAATGATCCCAAAATTATTTTCTGCACCCTCGAGAACCTCGGACACGATATCTATATTGATGAAAACATAATTGTTTGCGGCAACCCTCTTGGATTTCAACAATGATCACAGAATTGTTCTCTGCACCCTCGAGAACATCGGACACGATATCCATAATGTAGTTATCATACTTTTGAGCGGCGGCCATCTTCGATTTAAAAAATGATCACAAAATCGTTCTCTGCACCAACGAGAACCTCGGATACGATACCCATAATGTAGTTATCATAATTTTGAGCGGTGGCCATCTTGGATTTCAAAAATGATCACAAAATCGTTCTTTGCACTCTCTAGAACCTAGGATACGATACCCATAATCTAGTTATCATACTTTTGAGTGGCGGCCATCTCGGATTTAAAAATGATCCCAAAATTATTTTCTGCACCCTCGAGAACCTCTGATAGGATACCCATAATGTACTTATCATATTTTTTAAGCCGCGGCCATCTTGGATTTGAAAAATGATCACATTTCTGCTCCCTCGAGAACCTCGGATACGATACCCATAATGAAGTTATCATACTTTTGAGCGGCGGCCATCTTGGATTTGAAAAATGATCACAAAATCGTTCTCTGCACCCTCGAGAACTTAGGATACGATACCCATAATCTAGTTATCATACATTTGAGCGGCGGCCATCTTGGATTTCAAAAATGATCACAGAATTGTGCTCTGCATCCTCGAGAACCTCGGACACGATATAAATATTGCTAAAATCATAATTTTGTGCGGGGGCCATCTTGGATTTGAAAAATTATCACCAAATCGTTCTCTGCACCCTCGAGAAACTCGTGTACGATATCAATATTGATGAAAACATAATTGTTTGCGGCAACCCTCTTGGATTTCAAAAATGATCACAGAATCGCTCGCTGCACTCTCGAGAACCTCGGATACGATACCCATAATGTAGTTATCATAATTTTGAGTGGCGGCCATCTTGGATTTAAAAATTGATCACAAAATCGTTCTGTGCACTCTCGAGAACCTCGGATATGATACCCATAATGTAGTTATCATACTTTTGAGCGGCGACCATCTTGGATTTGAAAAATGATCACAAAATCGCTCTCTGCACTCTCGAGAACCTCGGATACGATACTTATATTTTTATGATCATTATCTTGCATTGCGGCCATCTCGGATTTAAAAATGATCCCAAAATTATTTTCTGCACCCTCGAGAACCTCGGACACGATATCTATATTGATGAAAACATAATTGTTTGCGGCAACCCTCTTGGATTTCAACAGTGATCACAGAATTGTTCTCTGCACCCTCGAGAACCTCGGACACGATATCCATAATGTAGTTATCATACTTTTGAGCGGCGGCCATCTTCTATTTAAAAAATGATCACAAAATCGTTCTCTGCACCCACGAGAACCTCGGATACGATACCCATAATGTAGTTATCATAATTTTGAGCGGTGGCCATCTTGGATTTCAAAAATGATCACAAAATCGTTCTTTGCACTCTCTAGAACCTAGGATACGATACCCATAATCTAGTTATCATACTTTTGAGTGGCGGCCATCTCGGATTTAAAAATGATCCCAAAATTGTTTTCTGCACCCTCAAGAACCTCGGACACGATATCCATATTGCTGAAAATATAATTTTGTGCGGCGGCAATCTTGGATTTGAAAAATTATCCCAAAATTATTTTCTGCACCCTCGAGAACCTCTGATAGGATACCCATAATGTACTTATCATATTTTTTAAGCCGCGGCCATCTTGGATTTGAAAAATGATCACATTTCTGCTCCCTCGAGAACCTCGGATACGATACCCATAATGAAGTTATCATACTTTTGAGCGGCGGCAATCTTGGATTTGAAAAATGATCACAAAATCGTTCTCTGCACCCTCGAGAACTTAGGATACGATACCCATAATCTAGTTATCATACATTTGAGCGGCGGCCATCTTGGATTTCAAAAATGATCACAAAATCGTTCTGTGCACTCTCGAGAACCTCGGATACGATACCCATATTTTTATGATCATAATCTTGCATTGCGGCCATCTCGGATTTAAAAATGATCCCAAAATTATTTTCTGCACCCTCAAAAACCTCGGATACGATATCCATATTGCTGAAAACATAACTGTTTGCGGCAGCCTTCTTGGATTTCAAAAATGATCACAGAATTGTGCTCTGCATCCTTGAGAACCTCGGACACGATATCAATATTGCTAAAATCATAATTTTGTGCGGGGGCCATCTTGGATTTGAAAAATTATCACCAAATCGTTCTCTGCACCCTCGAGAAACTCGTGTACGATATCAATAATTGACCTTTATTATGAGAAACATTACAATAATAGTGAAGAATTTAAAATATATGTAAAAAAATACTCCAAGCTTTTTAAAATAGTTTGTCATGAAGCGAAAACACGTTTCATTGCAGATAAAATTAAAAACAGTAATAATAAAGTAAGAGCGACTTGGAGTGTAATTAACAATGAAACTGGTAGATCGAATTGCCGTAACACCTCTATCTGTTTAAATATTAATAATCGCGTTATAAATTCGGAAATAGAAATTGCAAATGAATTTGATAAATACTTCTCCGAAATCCCGATTGTCACGACCAAATACCTTAACTCTTCGCCAAAAGCAGCATATGATATGCTTAAATTACACGTACCAGTATCTTCTACTGACTTGAAATTTAAGTATGTTACAGGTAGCGATATAATAAAAATCTTCAAATTAATTAACCTAAAAAATACAAAAGACCTATGGGGCCATTCGACTAATATTGTTAAATACATACTTGACATTATAGCACCTGAATTAGCAATAATATTTAATGAATGCATAGATGAGGGTGTGTTCCCTGACCTCATGAAATACAGCAAAGTTATACCTTTGCTTAAATCGGGCAGTTCTTTTGACCCTGCTAATTTCAAACCTATTTCAGTGCTGCCTGTTTTTAGTAAAATTTTTGAAAAACTTTTGCTTCAACAGCTACAAATGCATTTTTGTAAATTAATGAACAAAAATCAGTTTGGTTTCACTAGGGGTTTATCAACAATTAATGCGGGTACTAGACTCATTGAGCACATCTTTGACACCTGGGAAGAGTCACAGGATGCATTGGGCATTTTTTGTGATTTGTCAAAAGCATTTGACTGCGTCCACCATGAAACTTTACTCCTAAAACTAAAGCATTATGGAGTGAAAAATAGAGCCCTAAATCTGTTAAAATAATATTTAAGCGAAAGAGTTCAGATAGTCGATGTAAATGGCAAACGGTCTTCGGGTAAACCTGTGCGAATAGGTGTTCCACAGGGTTCTATTCTCGGTCCTTTCTTGTTTCTTATATATATTAACGATCTACCGTTTGTGGTAGATGATAGCCATGAGATTGTATTGTTTGCTGATGATACTTCACTTATTTTTGAAGTGAAGCGACGTGCGGATATTGATGACGAGGTAAGCAATGCACTCTCAAAGATAGTGCGTTGGTTTGAGACGAATAATCTGCACTTAAACAGTAAAAAAACAAAGTGTTTACGGTTCATTACACCAAACACAGCGGAGGTACAAAACAACGTACTTATAAATGACCAGAGATTGGAACTTGTGGACACTACGGTCTTCCTGGGTATCACGTTAGATAAAAAGCTTCAGTGGGGTCCACATATTACCCATCTAGCAGATAGACTCAGCTCTGCGGCATATGCAGTTAGAAAGATTAGAGAGTACACGAATGTTGCGACCGCTAGATTAGTGTACTTTAGTTATTTTCACAGCATCATGACGTACGGTATATTACTATGGGGTCATGCTGCTGACATTGATATAGTGTTTGCTCTGCAAAAGAGCTGCTGTTCGTGCTATATATCAGCTTGGTTATGGACAGTCTCTCAAAGAAAAATTTAAAGAAATAAATATTATGACTGTTTATTGTCAGTACATTTATGAAAATTTAATATATGTTCACAAAAATCGTCACCTTTTTGCTCTTAATAGTGATTTTCATTATTATAACACTAGAAATAAGGGATTGCTTGTAACTAATTCTAGTAGGCTTCTTAAGATACATAATAGCTTTAAGGGTAAATGTATACACTTCTACAATAAAGTCCCAGCCACTGTTCAGGCATTGTCTATAAATAAATTTAAATGTTTTATAAAAAAATGGCTCTGTCGTAAATCCTATTACTCCACTGCTGAATATCTAAATGATCGGACAGCCTGGGACTAGATTGTGATTATTTTATAGCAACTGTACAATATTGTATATTTTTATTGAAAAGAGCGCAAAAAAAAAGAATGCTGGGAGAGTTTCTTGCGCCGCTTCTTCTCTCTCAGAGCGCCATTTGTTTCCGAAGCGGTAGTAGTATCTAGTAGTATAAGAAATGACATCAAAAAGAATTCTAAAGGAATCAATTTTGAGAAAATAAATGCCTTTTATGCCTTTTATGCCTTTTAATATTGATGAAAACATAATTGTTTGCGGCAACCCTCTTGGATTTCAAAAATGATCACAGAACTGTTCTCTGCACCTTCGAGAACCTCAGACACGTTACCCATAATGTAGTTATCATACTTTTGAGCGGCGGCCATCTTCGATTTGAAAAATGATCACAAAATCAATCTCTGCACCCTCGAGAACCTCGGATACGATACCCATAATGTAGTTATCATAATTTTGAGCGGCGGCCATCTTGGATTTCAAAAATGATCACAAAATCGTTCTTTGCACTCTCTAGAACCTAGGATACGATACCCATAATATAGTTATCATACTTTTGAGCGGCGGCCATCTCGGATTTAAAAATGATCCCAAAAGTGTTTTCTGCACCCTCGAGAACCTCGGACACGATATCCATATTGCTGAAAACATAATTTTGAGCGGCGGCAATCTTGGATTTCAAAAATGATCACAGAATTGTGCTCTGCATCCTCGAGAACCTCGGACACGATATCAATATTGCTAAAATCATGATTTTGTGCGGGGGCCGTCTTGGATTTGAAAAATTATCACCAAATCGTTCTCTGCACCCTCGAGAAACTCGTGTACGATATCAATATTGATGAAAACATAATTGTTTGCGGCAACCCTCTTGGATTTCAAAAATGATCACAAAATCGCTCGCTGCACTCTCGAGAACCTCGGATACGATACCCATAATGTAGTTATCATACTTTTGAGTGGCGGCCATCTACGATTTGAAAAATGATCACAAAATCAATCTCTGCACCCTCGAGAACCTCGGATACGATACCCATAATGTAGTTATCATAATTTTGAACGGCGACCATCTTGGATTTGAAAAATGATCACAAAATCGCTCTCTGCACTCTCGAGAACCTCGGATACGATACCCATATTTTTATGATCATTATCTTGCATTGCGGCCATCTCGGATTTAAAAATGATCCCAAAATTAATTTCTGCACCCTCGAAAACCTCGGACACGATATCTATATTGATGAAAACATAATTGTTTGCGGCAACACTCTTGGATTTCAACAATGATCACAGAATTGTTCTCTGCACCCTCGAGAACCTCGGACACGATATCCATAATGTAGTTATCATACTTTTGAGCGGCGACCATCTTGGATTTGAAAAATGATCACAAAATCGCTCTCTGCACTCTCGAGAACCTCGGATACGATACCCATATTTTTATGATCATTATCTTGCATTGCGGCCATCTCCGATTTAAAAATGATCCCAAAATTATTTTCTGCACCCTCGAGAACCTCGGACACGATATCTATATTGATGAAAACATAATTGTTTGCGGCAACCCTCTTGGATTTCTACAATGATCACAGAATTGTTCTCTGCACACTCGAGAACCTCGGACACGATATCCATAATGTAGTTATCATACTTTTGAGCGGCGGCCATCTTCGATTTAAAAAATGATCACAAAATCGTTCTCTGCACCAACGAGAACCTCGGATACGATACCCATAATGTAGTTATCATCATTTTGAGCGGCGGCCATCTTGGATTTCAAAAATGATCACAAAATCGTTCTTTGCACTCTCTAGAACCTAGGATACGATACCCATAATCTAGTTATCATACTTTTGAGTGGCGGCCATCTCGGATTTAAAAATGATCCCAAAATTGTTTTCTGCACCCTCAAGAACCTCGGACACCATATCCATATTGCTGAAAATATAATTTTGTGCGGCGGCAATCTTAGATTTGAAATCTTAGATTTGATTTCGATTTGAAAAATGATCACAAAATCAATCTCTGCACCCTCGAGAACCTCGGATACGATACCCATAATGTAGTTATCATAATTTTGAGCGGCGGCCATCTTGGATTTCAAAAATGATCACAAAATCGTTCTTTGCACTCTCTAGAACCTAGGATACGATACCCATAATATAGTTATCATACTTTTGAGCGGCGGCCATCTCGGATTTAAAAATGATCCCAAAAGTGTTTTCTGCACCCTCGAGAACCTCGGACACGATATCCATATTGCTGAAAACATAATTTTGTGCGGCGGCAATCTTGGATTTCAAAAATGATCACAGAATTGTGCTCTGCATCCTCGAGAACCTCGGACACGATATCAATATTGCTAAAATCATGATTTTGTGCTGGGGCCGTCTTGGATTTGAAAAATTATCACCAAATCGTTCTCTGCACCCTCGAGAAACTCGTGTACGATATCAATATTGATGAAAACATAATTGTTTGCGGCAACCCTCTTGGATTTCAAAAATGATCACAGAATCGCTCGCTGCACTCTCGAGAACCTCGGATACGATACCCATAATGTAGTTATCATAATTTTGAGTGGCGGCCATCTTGGATTTAAAAATTGATCACAAAATCGTTCTGTGCACTCTCGAGAACCTCGGATATGATACCCATAATGTAGTTATCATACTTTTGAGCGGCGACCATCTTGGATTTGAAAAATGATCACAAAATCGCTCTCTGCACTCTCGAGAACCTCGGATACGATACTTATATTTTTATGATCATTATCTTGCATTGCGGCCATCTCGGATTTAAAAATGATCCCAAAATTAATTTCTGCACCCTCGAAAACCTCGGACACGATATCTATATTGATGAAAACATAATTGTTTGCGGCAACACTCTTGGATTTCAACAATGATCACAGAATTGTTCTCTGCACCCTCGAGAACCTCGGACACGTTATCCATAATGTAGTTATCATACTTTTGAGCGGCGACCATCTTGGATTTGAAAAATGATCACAAAATCGCTCTCTGCACTCTCGAGAACCTCGGATACGATACCAATATTTTTATGATCATTATCTTGCATTGCGGCCATCTCCGATTTAAAAATGATCCCAAAATTATTTTCTGCACCCTCGAGAACCTCGGACACGATATCTATATTGATGAAAACATAATTGTTTGCGGCAACCCTCTTGGATTTCAACAATGATCACAGAATTGTTCTCTGCACCCTCGAGAACATCGGACACGATATCCATAATGTAGTTATCATACTTTTGAGCGGCGGCCATCTTCGATTTAAAAAATGATCACAAAATCGTTCTCTGCACCAACGAGAACCTCGGATACGATACCCATAATGTAGTTATCATAATTTTGAGCGGTGGCCATCTTGGATTTCAAAAATGATCACAAAATCGTTCTTTGCACTCTCTAGAACCTAGGATACGATACCCATAATCTAGTTATCATACTTTTGAGTGGCGGCCATCTCGGATTTAAAAATGATCCCAAAATTATTTTCTGCACCCTCGAGAACCTCTGATAGGATACCCATAATGTACTTATCATATTTTTTAAGCCGCGGCCATCTTGGATTTGAAAAATGATCACATTTCTGCTCCCTCGAGAACCTCGGATACGATACCCATAATGAAGTTATCATACTTTTGAGCGGCGGCCATCTTGGATTTGAAAAATGATCACAAAATCGTTCTCTGCACCCTCGAGAACTTAGGATACGATACCCATAATCTAGTTATCATACATTTGAGCGGCGGCCATCTTGGATTTCAAAAATGATCACAGAATTGTGCTCTGCATCCTCGAGAACCTCGGACACGATATAAATATTGCTAAAATCATAATTTTGTGCGGGGGCCATCTTGGATTTGAAAAATTATCACCAAATCGTTCTCTGCACCCTCGAGAAACTCGTGTACGATATCAATATTGATGAAAACATAATTGTTTGCGGCAACCCTCTTGGATTTCAAAAATGATCACAGAATCGCTCGCTGCACTCTCGAGAACCTCGGATACGATACCCATAATGTAGTTATCATAATTTTGAGTGGCGGCCATCTTGGATTTAAAAATTGATCACAAAATCGTTCTGTGCACTCTCGAGAACCTCGGATATGATACCCATAATGTAGTTATCATACTTTTGAGCGGCGACCATCTTGGATTTGAAAAATGATCACAAAATCGCTCTCTGCACTCTCGAGAACCTCGGATACGATACTTATATTTTTATGATCATTATCTTGCATTGCGGCCATCTCGGATTTAAAAATGATCCCAAAATTATTTTCTGCACCCTCGAGAACCTCGGACACGATATCTATATTGATGAAAACATAATTGTTTGCGGCAACCCTCTTGGATTTCAACAGTGATCACAGAATTGTTCTCTGCACCCTCGAGAACCTCGGACACGATATCCATAATGTAGTTATCATACTTTTGAGCGGCGGCCATCTTCTATTTAAAAAATGATCACAAAATCGTTCTCTGCACCCACGAGAACCTCGGATACGATACCCATAATGTAGTTATCATAATTTTGAGCGGTGGCCATCTTGGATTTCAAAAATGATCACAAAATCGTTCTTTGCACTCTCTAGAACCTAGGATACGATACCCATAATCTAGTTATCATACTTTTGAGTGGCGGCCATCTCGGATTTAAAAATGATCCCAAAATTGTTTTCTGCACCCTCAAGAACCTCGGACACGATATCCATATTGCTGAAAATATAATTTTGTGCGGCGGCAATCTTGGATTTGAAAAATTATCCCAAAATTATTTTCTGCACCCTCGAGAACCTCTGATAGGATACCCATAATGTACTTATCATATTTTTTAAGCCGCGGCCATCTTGGATTTGAAAAATGATCACATTTCTGCTCCCTCGAGAACCTCGGATACGATACCCATAATGAAGTTATCATACTTTTGAGCGGCGGCAATCTTGGATTTGAAAAATGATCACAAAATCGTTCTCTGCACCCTCGAGAACTTAGGATACGATACCCATAATCTAGTTATCATACATTTGAGCGGCGGCCATCTTGGATTTCAAAAATGATCACAAAATCGTTCTGTGCACTCTCGAGAACCTCGGATACGATACCCATATTTTTATGATCATAATCTTGCATTGCGGCCATCTCGGATTTAAAAATGATCCCAAAATTATTTTCTGCACCCTCAAAAACCTCGGACACGATATCCATATTGCTGAAAACATAACTGTTTGCGGCAGCCTTCTTGGATTTCAAAAATGATCACAGAATTGTGCTCTGCATCCTTGAGAACCTCGGACACGATATCAATATTGCTAAAATCATAATTTTGTGCGGGGGCCATCTTGGATTTGAAAAATTATCACCAAATCGTTCTCTGCACCCTCGAGAAACTCGTGTACGATATCAATAATTGTCCTTTATTATGAGAAACATTACAATAATAGTGAAGAATTTAAAATATATGTAAAAAAATACTCCAAGCTTTTTAAAATAGTTTGTCATGAAGCGAAAACACGTTTCATTGCAGATAAAATTAAAAACAGTAATAATAAAGTAAAAGCGACTTGGAGTGTAATTAACAATGAAACTGGTAGATCGAATTGCCGTAACACCTCTATCTGTTTAAATATTAATAATCGCGTTATAAATTCGGAAATAGAAATTGCAAATGAATTTGATAAATACTTCTCCGAAATCCCGATTGTCACGACCAAATACCTTAACTCTTCGCCAAAAGCAGCATATGATATGCTTAAATTACACGTACCAGTATCTTCTACTGACTTGAAATTTAAGCATGTTACAGGTAGCGATATAATAAAAATCTTCAAATTAATTAACCTAAAAAATACAAAAGACCTATGGGGCCATTCGACTAATATTGTTAAATACATACTTGACATTATAGCACCTGAATTAGCAATAATATTTAATGAATGCATAGATGAGGGTGTGTTCCCTGACCTCATGAAATACAGCAAAGTTATACCTTTGCTTAAATCGGGCAGTTCTTTTGACCCTGCTAATTTCAAACCTATTTCAGTGCTGCCTGTTTTTAGTAAAATTTTTGAAAAACTTTTGCTTCAACAGCTACAAATGCATTTTTGTAAATTAATGAACAAGAAAATCAGTTTGGTTTCACTAGGGGTTTATCAACAATTAATGCGGGTACTAGACTCATTGAGCACATCTTTGACACCTGGGAAGAGTCACAGGATGCATTGGGCATTTTTTGTGATTTGTCAAAAGCATTTGACTGCGTCCACCATGAAACTTTACTCCTAAAACTAAAGCATTATGGAGTGAAAAATAGAGCCCTAAATCTGTTAAAATAATATTTAAGCGAAAGAGTTCAGATAGTCGATGTAAATGGCAAACGGTCTTCGGGTAAACCTGTGCGAATAGGTGTTCCACAGGGTTCTATTCTCGGTCCTTTCTTGTTTCTTATATATATTAACGATCTACCGTTTGTGGTAGATGATAGCCATGAGATTGTATTGTTTGCTGATGATACTTCACTTATTTTTGAAGTGAAGCGACGTGCGGATATTGATGACGAGGTAAGCAATGCACTCTCAAAGATAGTGCGTTGGTTTGAGACGAATAATCTGCACTTAAACAGTAAAAAAACAAAGTGTTTACGGTTCATTACACCAAACACAGCGGAGGTACAAACCAACGTACTTATAAATGACCAGAGATTGGAACTTGTGGACACTACGGTCTTCCTGGGTATCACGTTAGATAAAAAGCTTCAGTGGGGTCCACATATTACCCATCTAGCAGATAGACTCAGCTCTGCGGCATATGCAGTTAGAAAGATTAGAGAGTACACGAATGTTGCGACCGCTAGATTAGTGTACTTTAGTTATTTTCACAGCATCATGACGTACGGTATATTACTATGGGGTCATGCTGCTGACATTGATATAGTGTTTGCTCTGCAAAAGAGCTGCTGTTCGTGCTATATATCAGCTTGGTTATGGACAGTCTCTCAAAGAAAAATTTAAAGAAATAAATATTATGACTGTTTATTGTCAGTACATTTATGAAAATTTAATATATGTTCACAAAAATCGTCACCTTTTTGCTCTTAATAGTGATTTTCATTATTATAACACTAGAAATAAGGGATTGCTTGTAACTAATTCTAGTAGGCTTCTTAAGATACATAATAGCTTTAAGGGTAAATGTATACACTTCTACAATAAAGTCCCAGCCACTGTTCAGGCATTGTCTATAAATAAATTTAAATGTTTTATAAAAAAATGGCTCTGTCGTAAATCCTATTACTCCACTGCTGAATATCTAAATGATCGGACAGCCTGGGACTAGATTGTGATTATTTTATAGCAACTGTACAATATTGTATATTTTTATTGAAAAGAGCGCAAAAAAAAAGAATGCTGGGAGAGTTTCTTGCGCCGCTTCTTCTCTCTCAGAGCGCCATTTGTTTCCGAAGCGGTAGTAGTATCTAGTAGTATAAGAAATGACATCAAAAAGAATTCTAAAGGAATCAATTTTGAGAAAATAAATGCCTTTTATGCCTTTTATGCCTTTTAATATTGATGAAAACATAATTGTTTGCGGCAACCCTCTTGGATTTCAAAAATGATCACAGAACTGTTCTCTGCACCTTCGAGAACCTCAGACACGTTACCCATAATGTAGTTATCATACTTTTGAGCGGCGGCCATCTTCGATTTGAAAAATGATCACAAAATCAATCTCTGCACCCTCGAGAACCTCGGATACGATACCCATAATGTAGTTATCATAATTTTGAGCGGCGGCCATCTTGGATTTCAAAAATGATCACAAAATCGTTCTTTGCACTCTCTAGAACCTAGGATACGATACCCATAATATAGTTATCATACTTTTGAGCGGCGGCCATCTCGGATTTAAAAATGATCCCAAAAGTGTTTTCTGCACCCTCGAGAACCTCGGACACGATATTCATATTGCTGAAAACATAATTTTGAGCGGCGGCAATCTTGGATTTCAAAAATGATCACAGAATTGTGCTCTGCATCCTCGAGAACCTCGGACACGATATCAATATTGCTAAAATCATGATTTTGTGCGGGGGCCGTCTTGGATTTGAAAAATTATCACCAAATCGTTCTCTGCACCCTCGAGAAACTCGTGTACGATATCAATATTGATGAAAACATAATTGTTTGCGGCAACCCTCTTGGATTTCAAAAATGATCACAGAATCGCTCGCTGCACTCTCGAGAACCTCGGATACGATACCCATAATGTAGTTATCATACTTTTGAGCGGCGGCCATCTACGATTTGAAAAATGATCACAAAATCAATCTCTGCACCCTCGAGAACCTCGGATACGATACCCATAATGTAGTTATCATAATTTTGAACGGCGACCATCTTGGATTTGAAAAATGATCACAAAATCGCTCTCTGCACTCTCGAGAACCTCGGATACGATACCCATATTTTTATGATCATTATCTTGCATTGCGGCCATCTCGGATTTAAAAATGATCCCAAAATTAATTTCTGCACCCTCGAAAACCTCGGACACGATATCTATATTGATGAAAACATAATTGTTTGCGGCAACACTCTTGGATTTCAACAATGATCACAGAATTGTTCTCTGCACCCTCGAGAACCTCGGACACGTTATCCATAATGTAGTTATCATACTTTTGAGCGGCGACCATCTTGGATTTGAAAAATGATCACAAAATCGCTCTCTGCACTCTCGAGAACCTCGGATACGATACCCATATTTTTATGATCATTATCTTGCATTGCGGCCATCTCCGATTTAAAAATGATCCCAAAATTATTTTCTGCACCCTCGAGAACCTCGGACACGATATCTATATTGATGAAAACATAATTGTTTGCGGCAACCCTCTTGGATTTCTACAATGATCACAGAATTGTTCTCTGCACACTCGAGAACCTCGGACACGATATCCATAATGTAGTTATCATACTTTTGAGCGGCGGCCATCTTCGATTTAAAAAATGATCACAAAATCGTTCTCTGCACCAACGAGAACCTCGGATACGATACCCATAATGTAGTTATCATCATTTTGAGCGGCGGCCATCTTGGATTTCAAAAATGATCACAAAATCGTTCTTTGCACTCTCTAGAACCTAGGATACGATACCCATAATCTAGTTATCATACTTTTGAGTGGCGGCCATCTCGGATTTAAAAATGATCCCAAAATTGTTTTCTGCACCCTCAAGAACCTCGGACACCATATCCATATTGCTGAAAATATAATTTTGTGCGGCGGCAATCTTAGATTTGAAATCTTAGATTTGATTTCGATTTGAAAAATGATCACAAAATCAATCTCTGCACCCTCGAGAACCTCGGATACGATACCCATAATGTAGTTATCATAATTTTGAGCGGCGGCCATCTTGGATTTCAAAAATGATCACAAAATCGTTCTTTGCACTCTCTAGAACCTAGGATACGATACCCATAATATAGTTATCATACTTTTGAGCGGCGGCCATCTCGGATTTAAAAATGATCCCAAAAGTGTTTTCTGCACCCTCGAGAACCTCGGACACGATATCCATATTGCTGAAAACATAATTTTGTGCGGCGGCAATCTTGGATTTCAAAAATGATCACAGAATTGTGCTGTGCATCCTCGAGAACCTCGGACACGATATCAATATTGCTAAAATCATGATTTTGTGCTGGGGCCGTCTTGGATTTGAAAAATTATCACCAAATCGTTCTCTGCACCCTCGAGAAACTCGTGTACGATATCAATATTGATGAAAACATAATTGTTTGCGGCAACCCTCTTGGATTTCAAAAATGATCACAGAATCGCTCGCTGCACTCTCGAGAACCTCGGATACGATACCCATAATGTTGTTATCATACTTTTGAGCGGCGGCCTTCTTCGATTTGAAAAATGATCACAAAATCAATCTCTGCACCCTCGAGAACCTCGGATACGATACCCATAATGTAGTTATCATAATTTTGAGCGGCGACCATCTTGGATTTGAAAAATGATCACAAAATCGCTCTCTGCACTCTCGAGAACCTCGGATAAGATACCCATATTTTTATGATCATTATCTTGCATTGCGGCCATCTCGGATTTAAAAATGATCCCAAAATTAATTTCTGCACCCTCGAAAACCTCGGACACGATATCTATATTGATGAAAACATAATTGTTTGCGGCAACACTCTTGGATTTCAACAATGATCACAGAATTGTTCTCTGCACCCTCGAGAACCTCGGACACGTTATCCATAATGTAGTTATCATACTTTTGAGCGGCGACCATCTTGGATTTGAAAAATGATCACAAAATCGCTCTCTGCACTCTCGAGAACCTCGGATACGATACCAATATTTTTATGATCATTATCTTGCATTGCGGCCATCTCCGATTTAAAAATGATCCCAAAATTATTTTCTGCACCCTCGAGAACCTCGGACACGATATCTATATTGATGAAAACATAATTGTTTGCGGCAACCCTCTTGGATTTCAACAATGATCACAGAATTGTTCTCTGCACCCTCGAGAACCTCGGACACGATATCCATAATGTAGTTATCATACTTTTGAGCGGCGGCCATCTTCGATTTAAAAAATGATCACAAAATCGTTCTCTGCACCAACGAGAACCTCGGATACGATACCCATAATGTAGTTATCATAATTTTGAGCGGTGGCCATCTTGGATTTCAAAAATGATCACAAAATCGTTCTTTGCACTCTCTAGAACCTAGGATACGATACCCATAATCTAGTTATCATACTTTTGAGTGGCGGCCATCTCGGATTTAAAAATGATCCCAAAATTATTTTCTGCACCCTCGAGAACCTCTGATAGGATACCCATAATGTACTTATCATATTTTTTAAGCCGCGGCCATCTTGGATTTGAAAAATGATCACATTTCTGCTCCCTCGAGAACCTCGGATACGATACCCATAATGAAGTTATCATACTTTTGAGCGGCGGCCATCTTGGATTTGAAAAATGATCACAAAATCGTTCTCTGCACCCTCGAGAACTTAGGATACGATACCCATAATCTAGTTATCATACATTTGAGCGGCGGCCATCTTGGATTTCAAAAATGATCACAGAATTGTGCTCTGCATCCTCGAGAACCTCGGACACGATATAAATATTGCTAAAATCATAATTTTGTGCGGGGGCCATCTTGGATTTGAAAAATTATCACCAAATCGTTCTCTGCACCCTCGAGAAACTCGTGTACGATATCAATATTGATGAAAACATAATTGTTTGCGGCAACCCTCTTGGATTTCAAAAATGATCACAGAATCGCTCGCTGCACTCTCGAGAACCTCGGATACGATACCCATAATGTAGTTATCATAATTTTGAGTGGCGGCCATCTTGGATTTAAAAATTGATCACAAAATCGTTCTGTGCACTCTCGAGAACCTCGGATATGATACCCATAATGTAGTTATCATACTTTTGAGCGGCGACCATCTTGGATTTGAAAAATGATCACAAAATCGCTCTCTGCACTCTCGAGAACCTCGGATACGATACTTATATTTTTATGATCATTATCTTGCATTGCGGCCATCTCGGATTTAAAAATGATCCCAAAATTATTTTCTGCACCCTCGAGAACCTCGGACACGATATCTATATTGATGAAAACATAATTGTTTGCGGCAACCCTCTTGGATTTCAACAGTGATCACAGAATTGTTCTCTGCACCCTCGAGAACCTCGGACACGATATCCATAATGTAGTTATCATACTTTTGAGCGGCGGCCATCTTCTATTTAAAAAATGATCACAAAATCGTTCTCTGCACCCACGAGAACCTCGGATACGATACCCATAATGTAGTTATCATAATTTTGAGCGGTGGCCATCTTGGATTTCAAAAATGATCACAAAATCGTTCTTTGCACTCTCTAGAACCTAGGATACGATACCCATAATCTAGTTATCATACTTTTGAGTGGCGGCCATCTCGGATTTAAAAATGATCCCAAAATTGTTTTCTGCACCCTCAAGAACCTCGGACACGATATCCATATTGCTGAAAATATAATTTTGTGCGGCGGCAATCTTGGATTTGAAAAATTATCCCAAAATTATTTTCTGCGCCCTCGAGAACCTCTGATAGGATACCCATAATGTACTTATCATATTTTTTAAGCCGCGGCCATCTTGGATTTGAAAAATGATCACATTTCTGCTCCCTCGAGAACCTCGGATACGATACCCATAATGAAGTTATCATACTTTTGAGCGGCGGCAATCTTGGATTTGAAAAATGATCACAAAATCGTTCTCTGCACCCTCGAGAACTTAGGATACGATACCCATAATCTAGTTATCATACATTTGAGCGGCGGCCATCTTGGATTTCAAAAATGATCACAAAATCGTTCTGTGCACTCTCGAGAACCTCGGATACGATACCCATATTTTTATGATCATAATCTTGCATTGCGGCCATCTCGGATTTAAAAATGATCCCAAAATTATTTTCTGCACCCTCAAAAACCTCGGACACGATATCCATATTGCTGAAAACATAACTGTTTGCGGCAGCCTTCTTGGATTTCAAAAATGATCACAGAATTGTGCTCTGCATCCTTGAGAACCTCGGACACGATATCAATATTGCTAAAATCATAATTTTGTGCGGGGGCCATCTTGGATTTGAAAAATTATCACCAAATCGTTCTCTGCACCCTCGAGAAACTCGTGTACGATATCAATAATTGACCTTTATTATGAGAAACATTACAATAATAGTGAAGAATTTAAAATATATGTAAAAAAATACTCCAAGCTTTTTAAAATAGTTTGTCATGAAGCGAAAACACGTTTCATTGCAGATAAAATTAAAAACAGTAATAATAAAGTAAAAGCGACTTGGAGTGTAATTAACAATGAAACTGGTAGATCGAATTGCCGTAACACCTCTATCTGTTTAAATATTAATAATCGCGTTATAAATTCGGAAATAGAAATTGCAAATGAATTTGATAAATACTTCTCCGAAATCCCGATTGTCACGACCAAATACCTTAACTCTTCGCCAAAAGCAGCATATGATATGCTTAAATTACACGTACCAGTATCTTCTACTGACTTGAAATTTAAGTATGTTACAGGTAGCGATATAATAAAAATCTTCAAATTAATTAACCTAAAAAATACAAAAGACCTATGGGGCCATTCGACTAATATTGTTAAATACATACTTGACATTATAGCACCTGAATTAGCAATAATATTTAATGAATGCATAGATGAGGGTGTGTTCCCTGACCTCATGAAATACAGCAAAGTTATACCTTTGTTTAAATCGGGCAGTTCTTTTGACCCTGCTAATTTCAAACCTATTTCAGTGCTGCCTGTTTTTAGTAAAATTTTTGAAAAACTTTTGCTTCAACAGCTACAAATGCATTTTTGTAAATTAATGAACAAAAATCAGTTTGGTTTCACTAGGGGTTTATCAACAATTAATGCGGGTACTAGACTCATTGAGCACATCTTTGACACCTGGGAAGAGTCACAGGATGCATTGGGCATTTTTTGTGATTTGTCAAAAGCATTTGACTGCGTCCACCATGAAACTTTACTCCTAAAACTAAAGCATTATGGAGTGAAAAATAGAGCCCTAAATCTGTTAAAATAATATTTAAGCGAAAGAGTTCAGATAGTCGATGTAAATGGCAAACGGTCTTCGGGTAAACCTGTGCGAATAGGTGTTCCACAGGGTTCTATTCTCGGTCCTTTCTTGTTTCTTATATATATTAACGATCTACCGTTTGTGGTAGATGATAGCCATGAGATTGTATTGTTTGCTGATGATACTTCACTTATTTTTGAAGTGAAGCGACGTGCGGATATTGATGACGAGGTAAGCAATGCACTCTCAAAGATAGTGCGTTGGTTTGAGACGAATAATCTGCACTTAAACAGTAAAAAAACAAAGTGTTTACGGTTCATTACACCAAACACAGCGGAGGTACAAACCAACGTACTTATAAATGACCAGAGATTGGAACTTGTGGACACTACGGTCTTCCTGGGTATCACGTTAGATAAAAAGCTTCAGTGGGGTCCACATATTACCCATCTAGCAGATAGACTCAGCTCTGCGGCATATGCAGTTAGAAAGATTAGAGAGTACACGAATGTTGCGACCGCTAGATTAGTGTACTTTAGTTATTTTTACAGCATCATGACGTACGGTATATTACTATGGGGTCATGCTGCTGACATTGATATAGTGTTTGCTCTGCAAAAGAGCTGCTGTTCGTGCTATATATCAGCTTGGTTATGGACAGTCTCTCAAAGAAAAATTTAAAGAAATAAATATTATGACTGTTTATTGTCAGTACATTTATGAAAATTTAATATATGTTCACAAAAATCGTCACCTTTTTGCTCTTAATAGTGATTTTCATTATTATAACACTAGAAATAAGGGATTGCTTGTAACTAATTCTAGTAGGCTTCATAAGATACATAATAGCTTTAAGGGTAAATGTATACACTTCTACAATAAAGTCCCAGCCACTGTTCAGGCATTGTCTATAAATAAATTTAAATGTTTTATAAAAAAATGGCTCTGTCGTAAATCCTATTACTCCACTGCTGAATATCTAAATGATCGGACAGCCTGGGACTAGATTGTGATTATTTTATAGCAACTGTACAATATTGTATATTTTTATTGAAAAGAGCGCAAAAAAAAAGAATGCTGGGAGAGTTTCTTGCGCCGCTTCTTCTCTCTCAGAGCGCCATTTGTTTCCGAAGCGGTAGTAGTATCTAGTAGTATAAGAAATGACATCAAAAAGAATTCTAAAGGAATCAATTTTGAGAAAATAAATGCCTTTTATGCCTTTTATGCCTTTTAATATTGATGAAAACATAATTGTTTGCGGCAACCCTCTTGGATTTCAAAAATGATCACAGAACTGTTCTCTGCACCTTTGAGAACCTCAGACACGTTATCCATAATGTAGTTATCATACTTTTGAGCGGCGGCCATCTTCGATTTGAAAAATGATCACAAAATCAATCTCTGCACCCTCGAGAACCTCGGATACGATACCCATAATGTATTTATCATAATTTTGAGCGGCGGCCATCTTGGATTTCAAAAATGATCACAAATCGTTCTTTGCACTCTCTAGAACCTAGGATACGATACCCATAATATAGTTATCATACTTTTGAGCGGCGGCCATCTCGGATTTAAAAATGATCCCAAAAGTGTTTTCTGCACCCTCGAGAACCTCGGACACGATATCCATATTGCTGAAAACATAATTTTGTGCGGCGGCAATCTTGGATTTCAAAAATGATCACAGAATTGTGCTCTGCATCCTCGAGAACCTCGGACACGATATCAATATTGCTAAAATCATGATTTTGTGCGGGAGCCGTCTTGGATTTGAAAAATTATCACCAAATCGTTCTCTGCACCCTCGAGAAACTCGTGTACGATATCAATATTGATGAAAACATAATTGTTTGCAGCAACCCTCTTGGATTTCAAAAATGATCACAGAATCGCTCGCTGCACTCTCGAGAACCTCGGATACGATACCCATAATGTAGTTATCATACTTTTGAGCGGCGGCCATCTTCGATTTGAAAAATGATCACAAAATCAATCTCTGCACCCTCGAGAACCTCGGATACGATACCCATAATGTAGTTATCATAATTTTGAGCGGCGACCATCTTGGATTTGAAAAATGATCACAAAATCGCTCTCTGCACTCTCGAGAACCTCGGATAAGATACCCATATTTTTATGATCATTATCTTGCATTGCGGCCATCTCGGATTTAAAAATGATCCCAAAATTAATTTCTGCACCCTCGAAAACCTCGGACACGATATCTATATTGATGAAAACATAATTGTTTGCGGCAACACTCTTGGATTTCAACAATGATCACAGAATTGTTCTCTGCACCCTCGAGAACCTCGGACACGATATCCATAATGTAGTTATCATACTTTTGAGCGGCGACCATCTTGGATTTGAAAAATGATCCCAAAAGTGTTTTCTGCACCCTCGAGAACCTCGGACACGATATCCATATTGCTGAAAACATAATTTTGTGCGGCGGCAATCTTGGATTTCAAAAATGATCACAGAATTGTGCTCTGCATCCTCGAGAACCTCGGACACGATATCAATATTGCTAAAATCATGATTTTGTGCGGGGGCCGTCTTGGATTTGAAAAATTATCACCAAATCGTTCTCTGCACCCTCGAGAAACTCGTGTACGATATCAATATTGATGAAAACATAATTGTTTGCAGCAACCCTCTTGGATTTCAAAAATGATCACAGAATCGCTCGCTGCACTCTCGAGAACCTCGGATACGATACCCATAATGTAGTTATCATACTTTTGAGCGGCGGCCATCTTCGATTTGAAAAATGATCACAAAATCAATCTCTGCACCCTCGAGAACCTCGGATACGATACCCATAATGTAGTTATCATAATTTTGAGCGGCGACCATCTTGGATTTGAAAAATGATCACGAAATCGCTCTCTGCACTCTCGAGAACCTCGGATAAGATACCCATATTTTTATGATCATTATCTTGCATTGCGGCCATCTCGGATTTAAAAATGATCCCAAAATTAATTTCTGCACCCTCGAAAACCTCGGACACGATATCTATATTGAAGAAAACATAATTGTTTGCAGCAACCCTCTTGGATTTCAAAAATGATCACAGAATCGCTCGCTGCACTCTCGAGAACCTCGGATACGATACCCATAATGTAGTTATCATACTTTTGAGCGGCGGCCATCTTCGATTTGAAAAATGATCACAAAATCAATCTCTGCACCCTCGAGAACCTCGGATACGATACCCATAATGTAGTTATCATAATTTTGAGCGGCGACCATCTTGGATTTGAAAAATGATCACAAAATCGCTCTCTGCACTCTCGAGAACCTCGGATAAGATACCCATATTTTTATGATCATTATCTTGCATTGCGGCCATCTCGGATTTAAAAATGATCCCAAAATTAATTTCTGCACCCTCGAAAACCTCGGACACGATATCTATATTGATGAAAACATAATTGTTTGCGGCAACACTCTTGGATTTCAACAATGATCACAGAATTGTTCTCTGCACCCTCGAGAACCTCGGACACGATATCCATAATGTAGTTATCATACTTTTGAGCGGCGGCCATCTTCGATTTAAAAAATGATCACAAAATCGTTCTCTGCACCAACGAGAACCTCGGATACGATACCCATAATGTTGTTATCATAATTTTGAGCGGCGGCCATCTTGGATTTCAAAAATGATCACAAAATCGTTCTTTGCACTCTCTAGAACCTAGGATACGATACCCATAATCTAGTTATCATACTTTTGAGTGGCGGCCATCTCGGATTTAAAAATGATCCCAAAATTGTTTTCTGCACCCTCAAGAACCTCGGACACGATATCCATATTGCTGAAAATATAATTTTGTGCGGCGGCAATCTTAGATTTGAAAAATGATCCCAAAATTATTTTCTGCACCCTCGAGAACCTCTGATAGGATACCCATAATGTACTTATCATATTTTTTAAGCCGCGGCCATCTTGGATTTGAAAAATGATCACATTTCTGCTCCCTCGAGAACCTCGGATACGATACCCATAATGAAGTTATCATACATTTGAGCGGCGGCCATCTTGGATTTCAAAAATGATCACAGAATTGTGCTCTGCATCCTCGAGAACCTCGGACACGATATAAATATTGCTAAAATCATAATTTTGTGCGGGGGCCATCTTGGATTTGAAAAATTATCACCAAATCGTTCTCTGCACCCTCGAGAAACTCGTGTACGATATCAATATTGATGAAAACATAATTGTTTGCGGCAACCCTCTTGGATTTCAAAAATGATCACAGAATCGCTCGCTGCACTCTCGAGAACCTCGGATACGATACCCATAATGTAGTTATCATAATTTTGAGTGGCGGCCATCTTGGATTTAAAAATTGATCACAAAATCGTTCTGTGCACTCTCGAGAACCTCGGATATGATACCCATAATGTAGTTATCATACTTTTGAGCGGCGACCATCTTGGATTTGAAAAATGATCACAAAATCGCTCTCTGCACTCTCGAGAACCTCGGATACGATACTTATATTTTTATGATCATTATCTTGCATTGCGGCCATCTCGTATTTAAAAATGATCCCAAAATTATTTTCTGCACCCTCGAGAACCTCGGACACGATATCTATATTGATGAAAACATAATTGTTTGCGGCAACCCTCTTGGATTTCAACAGTGATCACAGAATTGTTCTCTGCACCCTCGAGAACCTCGGACACGATATCCATAATGTAGTTATCATACTTTTGAGCGGCGGCCATCTTCTATTTAAAAAATGATCACAAAATCGTTCTCTGCACCCACGAGAACCTCGGATACGATACCCATAATGTAGTTATCATAATTTTGAGCGGTGGCCATCTTGGATTTCAAAAATGATCACAAAATCGTTCTTTGCACTCTCTAGAACCTAGGATACGATACCCATAATCTAGTTATCATACTTTTGAGTGGCGGCCATCTCGGATTTAAAAATGATCCCAAAATTGTTTTCTGCACCCTCAAGAACCTCGGACACGATATCCATATTGCTGAAAATATAATTTTGTGCGGCGGCAATCTTGGATTTGAAAAATTATCCCAAAATTATTTTCTGCACCCTCGAGAACCTCTGATAGGATACCCATAATGTACTTATCATATTTTTTAAGCCGCGGCCATCTTGGATTTGTAAAATGATCACATTTCTGCTCCCTCGAGAACCTCGGATACGATACCCATAATGTAGTTATCATACTTTTGAGCGGCGGCAATCTTGGATTTGAAAAATGATCACAAAATCGTTCTCTGCACCCTCGAGAACTTAGGATACGATACCCATAATCTAGTTATCATACATTTGAGCGGCGGCCATCTTGGATTTCAAAAATGATCACAAAATCGTTCTGTGCACTCTCGAGAACCTCGGATACGATACCCATATTTTTATGATCATAATCTTGCATTGCGGCCATCTCGGATTTAAAAATGATCCCAAAATTATTTTCTGCACCCTCAAAAACCTCGGACACGATATCCATATTGCTGAAAACATAACTGTTTGCGGCAGCCTTCTTGGATTTCAAAAATGATCACAGAATTGTGCTCTGCATCCTTGAGAACCTCGGACACGATATCAATATTGCTAAAATCATAATTTTGTGCGGGGGCCATCTTGGATTTGAAAAATTATCACCAAATCGTTCTCTGCACCCTCGAGAAACTCGTGTACGATATCAATAATTGACCTTTATTATGAGAAACATTACAATAATAGTGAAGAATTTAAAATATATGTAAAAAAATACTCCAAGCTTTTTAAAATAGTTTGTCATGAAGCGAAAACACGTTTCATTGCAGATAAAATTAAAAACAGTAATAATAAAGTAAAAGCGACTTGGAGTGTAATTAGCAATGAAACTGGTAGATCGAATTGCCGTAACACCTCTATCTGTTTAAATATTAATAATCGCGTTATAAATTCGGAAATAGAAATTGCAAATGAATTTGATAAATACTTCTCCGAAATCCCGATTGTCACGACCAAATACCTTAACTCTTCGCCAAAAGCAGCATATGATATGCTTAAATTACACGTACCAGTATCTTCTACTGACTTGAAATTTAAGTATGTTACAGGTAGCGATATAATAAAAATCTTCAAATTAATTAACCTAAAAAATACAAAAGACCTATGGGGCCATTCGACTAATATTGTTAAATACATACTTGACATTATAGCACCTGAATTAGCAATAATATTTAATGAATGCATAGATGAGGGTGTGTTCCCTGACCTCATGAAATACAGCAAAGTTATACCTTTGTTTAAATCGGGCAGTTCTTTTGACCCTGCTAATTTCAAACCTATTTCAGTGCTGCCTGTTTTTAGTAAAATTTTTGAAAAACTTTTGCTTCAACAGCTACAAATGCATTTTTGTAAATTAATGAACAAAAATCAGTTTGGTTTCACTAGGGGTTTATCAACAATTAATGCGGGTACTAGACTCATTGAGCACATCTTTGACACCTGGGAAGAGTCACAGGATGCATTGGGCATTTTTTGTGATTTGTCAAAAGCATTTGACTGCGTCCACCATGAAACTTTACTCCTAAAACTAAAGCATAATGGAGTGAAAAATAGAGCCCTAAATCTGTTAAAATAATATTTAAGCGAAAGAGTTCAGATAGTCGATGTAAATGGCAAACGGTCTTCGGGTAAACCTGTGCGAATAGGTGTTCCACAGGGTTCTATTCTCGGTCCTTTCTTGTTTCTTATATATATTAACGATCTACCGTTTGTGGTAGATGATAGCCATGAGATTGTATTGTTTGCTGATGATACTTCACTTATTTTTGAAGTGAAGCGACGTGCGGATATTGATGACGAGGTAAGCAATGCACTCTCAAAGATAGTGCGTTGGTTTGAGACGAATAATCTGCACTTAAACAGTAAAAAAACAAAGTGTTTACGGTTCATTACACCAAACACAGCGGAGGTACAAACCAACGTACTTATAAATGACCAGAGATTGGAACTTGTGGACACTACGGTCTTCCTGGGTATCACGTTAGATAAAAAGCTTCAGTGGGGTCCACATATTACCCATCTAGCAGATAGACTCAGCTCTGCGGCATATGCAGTTAGAAAGATTAGAGAGTACACGAATGTTGCGACCGCTAGATTAGTGTACTTTAGTTATTTTCACAGCATCATGACGTACGGTATATTACTATGGGGTCATGCTGCTGACATTGATATAGTGTTTGCTCTGCAAAAGAGCTGCTGTTCGTGCTATATATCAGCTTGGTAATGGACAGTCTCTCAAAGAAAAATTTAAAGAAATAAATATTATGACTGTTTATTGTCAGTACATTTATGAAAATTTAATATATGTTCACAAAAATCGTCACCTTTTTGCTCTTAATAGTGATTTTCATTATTATAACACTAGAAATAAGGGATTGCTTATAACTAATTCTAGTAGGCTTCATAAGATACATAATAGCTTTAAGGGTAAATGTATACACTTCTACAATAAAGTCCCAGCCACTGTTCAGGCATTGTCTATAAATAAATTTAAATGTTTTATAAAAAAATGGCTCTGTCGTAAATCCTATTACTCCACTGCTGAATATCTAAATGATCGGACAGCCTGGGACTAGATTGTGATTATTTTATAGCAACTGTACAATATTGTATATTTTTATTGAAAAGAGCGCAAAAAAAAAGAATGCTGGGAGAGTTTCTTGCGCCGCTTCTTCTCTCTCAGAGCGCCATTTGTTTCCGAAGCGGTAGTAGTATCTAGTAGTATAAGAAATGACATCAAAAAGAATTCTAAAGGAATCAATTTTGAGAAAATAAATGCCTTTTATGCCTTTTATGCCTTTTAATATTGATGAAAACATAATTGTTTGCGGCAACCCTCTTGGATTTCAAAAATGATCACAGAACTGTTCTCTGCACCTTCGAGAACCTCAGACACGTTACCCATAATGTAGTTATCATACTTTTGAGCGGCGGCCATCTTCGATTTGAAAAATGATCACAAAATCAATCTCTGCACCCTCGAGAACCTCGGATACGATACCCATAATGTAGTTATCATAATTTTGAGCGGCGGCCATCTTGGATTTCAAAAATGATCACAAAATCGTTCTTTGCACTCTCTAGAACCTAGGATACGATACCCATAATATAGTTATCATACTTTTGAGCGGCGGCCATCTCGGATTTAAAAATGATCCCAAAAGTGTTTTCTGCACCCTCGAGAACCTCGGACACGATATCCATATTGCTGAAAACATAATTTTGAGCGGCGGCAATCTTGGATTTCAAAAATGATCACAGAATTGTGCTCTGCATCCTCGAGAACCTCGGACACGATATCAATATTGCTAAAATCATGATTTTGTGCGGGGGCCGTCTTGGATTTGAAAAATTATCACCAAATCGTTCTCTGCACCCTCGAGAAACTCGTGTACGATATCAATATTGATGAAAACATAATTGTTTGCGGCAACCCTCTTGGATTTCAAAAATGATCACAGAATCGCTCGCTGCACTCTCGAGAACCTCGGATACGATACCCATAATGTAGTTATCATACTTTTGAGCGGCGGCCATCTACGATTTGAAAAATGATCACAAAATCAATCTCTGCACCCTCGAGAACCTCGGATACGATACCCATAATGTAGTTATCATAATTTTGAACGGCGACCATCTTGGATTTGAAAAATGATCACAAAATCGCTCTCTGCATTCTCGAGAACCTCGGATACGATACCCATATTTTTATGATCATTATCTTGCATTGCGGCCATCTCGGATTTAAAAATGATCCCAAAATTAATTTCTGCACCCTCGAAAACCTCGGACACGATATCTATATTGATGAAAACATAATTGTTTGCGGCAACACTCTTGGATTTCAACAATGATCACAGAATTGTTCTCTGCACCCTCGAGAACCTCGGACACGATATCCATAATGTAGTTATCATACTTTTGAGCGGCGACCATCTTGGATTTGAAAAATGATCACAAAATCGCTCTCTGCACTCTCGAGAACCTCGGATACGATACCCATATTTTTATGATCATTATCTTGCATTGCGGCCATCTCCGATTTAAAAATGATCCCAAAATTATTTTCTGCACCCTCGAGAACCTCGGACACGATATCTATATTGATGAAAACATAATTGTTTGCGGCAACCCTCTTGGATTTCTACAATGATCACAGAATTGTTCTCTGCACACTCGAGAACCTCGGACACGATATCCATAATGTAGTTATCATACTTTTGAGCGGCGGCCATCTTCGATTTAAAAAATGATCACAAAATCGTTCTCTGCACCAACGAGAACCTCGGATACGATACCCATAATGTAGTTATCATCATTTTGAGCGGCGGCCATCTTGGATTTCAAAAATGATCACAAAATCGTTCTTTGCACTCTCTAGAACCTAGGATACGATACCCATAATCTAGTTATCATACTTTTGAGTGGCGGCCATCTCGGATTTAAAAATGATCCCAAAATTGTTTTCTGCACCCTCAAGAACCTCGGACACCATATCCATATTGCTGAAAATATAATTTTGTGCGGCGGCAATCTTAGATTTGAAATCTTAGATTTGATTTCGATTTGAAAAATGATCACAAAATCAATCTCTGCACCCTCGAGAACCTCGGATACGATACCCATAATGTAGTTATCATAATTTTGAGCGGCGGCCATCTTGGATTTCAAAAATGATCACAAAATCGTTCTTTGCACTCTCTAGAACCTAGGATACGATACCCATAATAAAGTTATCATACTTTTGAGCGGCGGCCATCTCGGATTTAAAAATGATCCCAAAAGTGTTTTCTGCACCCTCGAGAACCTCGGACACGATATCCATATTGCTGAAAACATAATTTTGTGCGGCGGCAATCTTGGATTTCAAAAATGATCACAGAATTGTGCTCTGCATCCTCGAGAACCTCGGACACGATATCAATATTGCTAAAATCATGATTTTGTGCTGGGGCCGTCTTGGATTTGAAAAATTATCACCAAATCGTTCTCTGCACCCTCGAGAAACTCGTGTACGATATCAATATTGATGAAAACATAATTGTTTGCGGCAACCCTCTTGGATTTCAAAAATGATCACAGAATCGCTCGCTGCACTCTCGAGAACCTCGGATACGATACCCATAATGTTGTTATCATACTTTTGAGCGGCGGCCTTCTTCGATTTGAAAAATGATCACAAAATCAATCTCTGCACCCTCGAGAACCTCGGATACGATACCCATAATGTAGTTATCATAATTTTGAGCGGCGACCATCTTGGATTTGAAAAATGATCACAAAATCGCTCTCTGCACTCTCGAGAACCTCGGATACGATACCCATATTTTTATGATCATTATCTTGCATTGCGGCCATCTCGGATTTAAAAATGATCCCAAAATTAATTTCTGCACCCTCGAAAACCTCGGACACGATATCTATATTGATGAAAACATAATTGTTTGCGGCAACACTCTTGGATTTCAACAATGATCACAGAATTGTTCTCTGCACCCTCGAGAACCTCGGACACGTTATCCATAATGTAGTTATCATACTTTTGAGCGGCGACCATCTTGGATTTGAAAAATGATCACAAAATCGCTCTCTGCACTCTCGAGAACCTCGGATACGATACCAATATTTTTATGATCATTATCTTGCATTGCGGCCATCTCCGATTTAAAAATGATCCCAAAATTATTTTCTGCACCCTCGAGAACCTCGGACACGATATCTATATTGATGAAAACATAATTGTTTGCGGCAACCCTCTTGGATTTCAACAATGATCACAGAATTGTTCTCTGCACCCTCGAGAACCTCGGACACGATATCCATAATGTAGTTATCATACTTTTGAGCGGCGGCCATCTTGGATTTAAAAAATGATCACAAAATCGTTCTCTGCACCAACGAGAACCTCGGATACGATACCCATAATGTAGTTATCATAATTTTGAGCGGTGGCCATCTTGGATTTCAAAAATGATCACAAAATCGTTCTTTGCACTCTCTAGAACCTAGGATACGATACCCATAATCTAGTTATCATACTTTTGAGCGGCGGCCATCTCGGATTTAAAAATGATCCCAAAATTATTTTCTGCACCCTCGAGAACCTCTGATAGGATACCCATAATGTACTTATCATATTTTTTAAGCCGCGGCCATCTTGGATTTGAAAAATGATCACATTTCTGCTCCCTCGAGAACCTCGGATACGATACCCATAATGAAGTTATCATACTTTTGAGCGGCGGCCATCTTGGATTTGAAAAATGATCACAAAATCGTTCTCTGCACCCTCGAGAACTTAGGATACGATACCCATAATCTAGTTATCATACATTTGAGCGGCGGCCATCTTGGATTTCAAAAATGATCACAGAATTGTGCTCTGCATCCTCGAGAACCTCGGACACGATATAAATATTGCTAAAATCATAATTTTGTGCGGGGGCCATCTTGGATTTGAAAAATTATCACCAAATCGTTCTCTGCACCCTCGAGAAACTCGTGTACGATATCAATATTGATGAAAACATAATTGTTTGCGGCAACCCTCTTGGATTTCAAAAATGATCACAGAATCGCTCGCTGCACTCTCGAGAACCTCGGATACGATACCCATAATGTAGTTATCATAATTTTGAGTGGCGGCCATCTTGGATTTAAAAATTGATCACAAAATCGTTCTGTGCACTCTCGAGAACCTCGGATATGATACCCATAATGTAGTTATCATACTTTTGAGCGGCGACCATCTTGGATTTGAAAAATGATCACAAAATCGCTCTCTGCACTCTCGAGAACCTCGGATACGATACTTATATTTTTATGATCATTATCTTGCATTGCGGCCATCTCGGATTTAAAAATGATCCCAAAATTATTTTCTGCACCCTCGAGAACCTCGGACACGATATCTATATTGATGAAAACATAATTGTTTGCGGCAACCCTCTTGGATTTCAACAGTGATCACAGAATTGTTCTCTGCACCCTCGAGAACCTCGGACACGATATCCATAATGTAGTTATCATACTTTTGAGCGGCGGCCATCTTCTATTTAAAAAATGATCACAAAATCGTTCTCTGCACCCACGAGAACCTCGGATACGATACCCATAATGTAGTTATCATAATTTTGAGCGGTGGCCATCTTGGATTTCAAAAATGATCACAAAATCGTTCTTTGCACTCTCTAGAACCTAGGATACGATACCCATAATCTAGTTATCATACTTTTGAGTGGCGGCCATCTCGGATTTAAAAATGATCCCAAAATTGTTTTCTGCACCCTCAAGAACCTCGGACACGATATCCATATTGCTGAAAATATAATTTTGTGCGGCGGCAATCTTGGATTTGAAAAATTATCCCAAAATTATTTTCTGCGCCCTCGAGAACCTCTGATAGGATACCCATAATGTACTTATCATATTTTTTAAGCCGCGGCCATCTTGGATTTGAAAAATGATCACATTTCTGCTCCCTCGAGAACCTCGGATACGATACCCATAATGAAGTTATCATACTTTTGAGCGGCGGCAATCTTGGATTTGAAAAATGATCACAAAATCGTTCTCTGCACCCTCGAGAACTTAGGATACGATACCCATAATCTAGTTATCATACATTTGAGCGGCGGCCATCTTGGATTTCAAAAATGATCACAAAATCGTTCTGTGCACTCTCGAGAACCTCGGATACGATACCCATATTTTTATGATCATAATCTTGCATTGCGGCCATCTCGGATTTAAAAATGATCCCAAAATTATTTTCTGCACCCTCAAAAACCTCGGACACGATATCCATATTGCTGAAAACATAACTGTTTGCGGCAGCCTTCTTGGATTTCAAAAATGATCACAGAATTGTGCTCTGCATCCTTGAGAACCTCGGACACGATATCAATATTGCTAAAATCATAATTTTGTGCGGGGGCCATCTTGGATTTGAAAAATTATCACCAAATCGTTCTCTGCACCCTCGAGAAACTCGTGTACGATATCAATAATTGACCTTTATTATGAGAAACATTACAATAATAGTGAAGAATTTAAAATATATGTAAAAAAATACTCCAAGCTTTTTAAAATAGTTTGTCATGAAGCGAAAACACGTTTCATTGCAGATAAAATTAAAAACAGTAATAATAAAGTAAAAGCGACTTGGAGTGTAATTAACAATGAAACTGGTAGATCGAATTGCCGTAACACCTCTATCTGTTTAAATATTAATAATCGCGTTATAAATTTGGAAATAGAAATTGCAAATGAATTTGATAAATACTTCTCCGAAATCCCGATTGTCACGACCAAATACCTTAACTCTTCGCCAAAAGCAGCATATGATATGCTTAAATTACACGTACCAGTATCTTCTACTGACTTGAAATTTAAGTATGTTACAGGTAGCGATATAATAAAAATCTTCAAATTAATTAACCTAAAAAATACAAAAGACCTATGGGGCCATTCGACTAATATTGTTAAATACATACTTGACATTATAGCACCTGAATTAGCAATAATATTTAATGAATGCATAGATGAGGGTGTGTTCCCTGACCTCATGAAATACAGCAAAGTTATACCTTTGTTTAAATCGGGCAGTTCTTTTGACCCTGCTAATTTCAAACCTATTTCAGTGCTGCCTGTTTTTAGTAAAATTTTTGAAAAACTTTTGCTTCAACAGCTACAAATGCATTTTTGTAAATTAATGAACAAAAATCAGTTTGGTTTCACTAGGGGTTTATCAACAATTAATGCGGGTACTAGACTCATTGAGCACATCTTTGACACCTGGGAAGAGTCACAGGATGCATTGGGCATTTTTTGTGATTTGTCAAAAGCATTTGACTGCGTCCACCATGAAACTTTACTCCTAAAACTAAAGCATTATGGAGTGAAAAATAGAGCCCTAAATCTGTTAAAATAATATTTAAGCGAAAGAGTTCAGATAGTCGATGTAAATGGCAAACGGTCTTCGGGTAAACCTGTGCGAATAGGTGTTCCACAGGGTTCTATTCTCGGTCCTTTCTTGTTTCTTATATATATTAACGATCTACCGTTTGTGGTAGATGATAGCCATGAGATTGTATTGTTTGCTGATGATACTTCACTTATTTTTGAAGTGAAGCGACGTGCGGATATTGATGACGAGGTAAGCAATGCACTCTCAAAGATAGTGCGTTGGTTTGAGACGAATAATCTGCACTTAAACAGTAAAAAAACAAAGTGTTTACGGTTCATTACACCAAACACAGCGGAGGTACAAACCAACGTACTTATAAATGACCAGAGATTGGAACTTGTGGACACTACGGTCTTCCTGGGTATCACGTTAGATAAAAAGCTTCAGTGGGGTCCACATATTACCCATCTAGCAGATAGACTCAGCTCTGCGGCATATGCAGTTAGAAAGATTAGAGAGTACACGAATGTTGCGACCGCTAGATTAGTGTACTTTAGTTATTTTCACAGCATCATGACGTACGGTATATTACTATGGGGTCATGCTGCTGACATTGATATAGTGTTTGCTCTGCAAAAGAGCTGCTGTTCGTGCTATATATCAGCTTGGTTATGGACAGTCTCTCAAAGAAAAATTTAAAGAAATAAATATTATGACTGTTTATTGTCAGTACATTTATGAAAATTTAATATATGTTCACAAAAATCGTCACCTTTTTGCTCTTAATAGTGATTTTCATTATTATAACACTAGAAATAAGGGATTGCTTGTAACTAATTCTAGTAGGCTTCATAAGATACATAATAGCTTTAAGGGTAAATGTATACACTTCTACAATAAAGTCCCAGCCACTGTTCAGGCATTGTCTATAAATAAATTTAAATGTTTTATAAAAAAATGGCTCTGTCGTAAATCCTATTACTCCACTGCTGAATATCTAAATGATCGGACAGCCTGGGACTAGATTGTGATTATTTTATAGCAACTGTACAATATTGTATATTTTTATTGAAAAGAGCGCAAAAAAAAAGAATGCTGGGAGAGTTTCTTGCGCCGCTTCTTCTCTCTCAGAGCGCCATTTGTTTCCGAAGCGGTAGTAGTATCTAGTAGTATAAGAAATGACATCAAAAAGAATTCTAAAGGAATCAATTTTGAGAAAATAAATGCCTTTTATGCCTTTTATGCCTTTTAATATTGATGAAAACATAATTGTTTGCGGCAACCCTCTTGGATTTCAAAAATGATCACAGAACTGTTCTCTGCACCTTTGAGAACCTCAGACACGTTATCCATAATGTAGTTATCATACTTTTGAGCGGCGGCCATCTTCGATTTGAAAAATGATCACAAAATCAATCTCTGCACCCTCGAGAACCTCGGATACGATACCCATAATGTAGTTATCATAATTTTGAGCGGCGGCCATCTTGGATTTCAAAAATGATCACAAATCGTTCTTTGCACTCTCTAGAACCTAGGATACGATACCCATAATATAGTTATCATGCTTTTGAGCGGCGGCCATCTCGGATTTAAAAATGATCCCAAAAGTGTTTTCTGCACCCTCGAGAACCTCGGACACGATATCCATATTGCTGAAAACATAATTTTGTGCGGCGGCAATCTTGGATTTCAAAAATGATCACAGAATTGTGCTCTGCATCCTCGAGAACCTCGGACACGATATCAATATTGCTAAAATCATGATTTTGTGCTGGGGCCGTCTTGGATTTGAAAAATTATCACCAAATCGTTCTCTGCACCCTCGAGAAACTCGTGTACGATATCAATATTGATGAAAACATAATTGTTTGCGGCAACCCTCTTGGATTTCAAAAATGATCACAGAATCGCTCGCTGCACTCTCGAGAACCTCGGATACGATACCCATAATGTTGTTATCATACTTTTGAGCGGCGGCCTTCTTCGATTTGAAAAATGATCACAAAATCAATCTCTGCACCCTCGAGAACCTCGGATACGATACCCATAATGTAGTTATCATAATTTTGAGCGGCGACCATCTTGGATTTGAAAAATGATCACAAAATCGCTCTCTGCACTCTCGAGAACCTCGGATAAGATACCCATATTTTTATGATCATTATCTTGCATTGCGGCCATCTCGGATTTAAAAATGATCCCAAAATTAATTTCTGCACCCTCGAAAACCTCGGACACGATATCTATATTGATGAAAACATAATTGTTTGCGGCAACACTCTTGGATTTCAACAATGATCACAGAATTGTTCTCTGCACCCTCGAGAACCTCGGACACGTTATCCATAATGTAGTTATCATACTTTTGAGCGGCGACCATCTTGGATTTGAAAAATGATCACAAAATCGCTCTCTGCACTCTCGAGAACCTCGGATACGATACCAATATTTTTATGATCATTATCTTGCATTGCGGCCATCTCCGATTTAAAAATGATCCCAAAATTATTTTCTGCACCCTCGAGAACCTCGGACACGATATCTATATTGATGAAAACATAATTGTTTGCGGCAACCCTCTTGGATTTCAACAATGATCACAGAATTGTTCTCTGCACCCTCGAGAACCTCGGACACGATATCCATAATGTAGTTATCATACTTTTGAGCGGCGGCCATCTTCGATTTAAAAAATGATCACAAAATCGTTCTCTGCACCAACGAGAACCTCGGATACGATACCCATAATGTAGTTATCATAATTTTGAGCGGTGGCCATCTTGGATTTCAAAAATGATCACAAAATCGTTCTTTGCACTCTCTAGAACCTAGGATACGATACCCATAATCTAGTTATCATACTTTTGAGTGGCGGCCATCTCGGATTTAAAAATGATCCCAAAATTATTTTCTGCACCCTCGAGAACCTCTGATAGGATACCCATAATGTACTTATCATATTTTTTAAGCCGCGGCCATCTTGGATTTGAAAAATGATCACATTTCTGCTCCCTCGAGAACCTCGGATACGATACCCATAATGAAGTTATCATACTTTTGAGCGGCGGCCATCTTGGATTTGAAAAATGATCACAAAATCGTTCTCTGCACCCTCGAGAACTTAGGATACGATACCCATAATCTAGTTATCATACATTTGAGCGGCGGCCATCTTGGATTTCAAAAATGATCACAGAATTGTGCTCTGCATCCTCGAGAACCTCGGACACGATATAAATATTGCTAAAATCATAATTTTGTGCGGGGGCCATCTTGGATTTGAAAAATTATCACCAAATCGTTCTCTGCACCCTCGAGAAACTCGTGTACGATATCAATATTGATGAAAACATAATTGTTTGCGGCAACCCTCTTGGATTTCAAAAATGATCACAGAATCGCTCGCTGCACTCTCGAGAACCTCGGATACGATACCCATAATGTAGTTATCATAATTTTGAGTGGCGGCCATCTTGGATTTAAAAATTGATCACAAAATCGTTCTGTGCACTCTCGAGAATCTCGGATATGATACCCATAATGTAGTTATCATACTTTTGAGCGGCGACCATCTTGGATTTGAAAAATGATCACAAAATCGCTCTCTGCACTCTCGAGAACCTCGGATACGATACTTATATTTTTATGATCATTATCTTGCATTGCGGCCATCTCGGATTTAAAAATGATCCCAAAATTATTTTCTGCACCCTCGAGAACCTCGGACACGATATCTATATTGATGAAAACATAATTGTTTGCGGCAACCCTCTTGGATTTCAACAGTGATCACAGAATTGTTCTCTGCACCCTCGAGAACCTCGGACACGATATCCATAATGTAGTTATCATACTTTTGAGCGGCGGCCATCTTCTATTTAAAAAATGATCACAAAATCGTTCTCTGCACCCACGAGAACCTCGGATACGATACCCATAATGTAGTTATCATAATTTTGAGCGGTGGCCATCTTGGATTTCAAAAATGATCACAAAATCGTTCTTTGCACTCTCTAGAACCTAGGATACGATACCCATAATCTAGTTATCATACTTTTGAGTGGCGGCCATCTCGGATTTAAAAATGATCCCAAAATTGTTTTCTGCACCCTCAAGAACCTCGGACACGATATCCATATTGCTGAAAATATAATTTTGTGCGGCGGCAATCTTGGATTTGAAAAATTATCCCAAAATTATTTTCTGCGCCCTCGAGAACCTCTGATAGGATACCCATAATGTACTTATCATATTTTTTAAGCCGCGGCCATCTTGGATTTGAAAAATGATCACATTTCTGCTCCCTCGAGAACCTCGGATACGATACCCATAATGAAGTTATCATACTTTTGAGCGGCGGCAATCTTGGATTTGAAAAATGATCACAAAATCGTTCTCTGCACCCTCGAGAACTTAGGATACGATACCCATAATCTAGTTATCATACATTTGAGCGGCGGCCATCTTGGATTTCAAAAATGATCACAAAATCGTTCTGTGCACTCTCGAGAACCTCGGATACGATACCCATATTTTTATGATCATAATCTTGCATTGCGGCCATCTCGGATTTAAAAATGATCCCAAAATTATTTTCTGCACCCTCAAAAACCTCGGACACGATATCCATATTGCTGAAAACATAAATGTTTGCGGCAGCCTTCTTGGATTTCAAAAATGATCACAGAATTGTGCTCTGCATCCTTGAGAACCTCGGACACGATATCAATATTGCTAAAATCATAATTTTGTGCGGGGGCCATCTTGGATTTGAAAAATTATCACCAAATCGTTCTCTGCACCCTCGAGAAACTCGTGTACGATATCAATAATTGACCTTTATTATGAGAAACATTACAATAATAGTGAAGAATTTAAAATATATGTAAAAAAATACTCCAAGCTTTTTAAAATAGTTTGTCATGAAGCGAAAACACGTTTCATTGCAGATAAAATTAAAAACAGTAATAATAAAGTAAAAGCGACTTGGAGTGTAATTAACAATGAAACTGGTAGATCGAATTGCCGTAACACCTCTATCTGTTTAAATATTAATAATCGCGTTATAAATTTGGAAATAGAAATTGCAAATGAATTTGATAAATACTTCTCCGAAATCCCGATTGTCACGACCAAATACCTTAACTCTTCGCCAAAAGCAGCATATGATATGCTTAAATTACACGTACCAGTATCTTCTACTGACTTGAAATTTAAGTATGTTACAGGTAGCGATATAATAAAAATCTTCAAATTAATTAACCTAAAAAATACAAAAGACCTATGGGGCCATTCGACTAATATTGTTAAATACATACTTGACATTATAGCACCTGAATTAGCAATAATATTTAATGAATGCATAGATGAGGGTGTGTTCCCTGACCTCATGAAATACAGCAAAGTTATACCTTTGTTTAAATCGGGCAGTTCTTTTGACCCTGCTAATTTCAAACCTATTTCAGTGCTGCCTGTTTTTAGTAAAATTTTTGAAAAACTTTTGCTTCAACAGCTACAAATGCATTTTTGTAAATTAATGAACAAAAATCAGTTTGGTTTCACTAGGGGTTTATCAACAATTAATGCGGGTACTAGACTCATTGAGCACATCTTTGACACCTGGGAAGAGTCACAGGATGCATTGGGCATTTTTTGTGATTTGTCAAAAGCATTTGACTGCGTCCACCATGAAACTTTACTCCTAAAACTAAAGCATTATGGAGTGAAAAATAGAGCCCTAAATCTGTTAAAATAATATTTAAGCGAAAGAGTTCAGATAGTCGATGTAAATGGCAAACGGTCTTCGGGTAAACCTGTGCGAATAGGTGTTCCACAGGGTTCTATTCTCGGTCCTTTCTTGTTTCTTATATATATTAACGATCTACCGTTTGTGGTAGATGATAGCCATGAGATTGTATTGTTTGCTGATGATACTTCACTTATTTTTGAAGTGAAGCGACGTGCGGATATTGATGACGAGGTAAGCAATGCACTCTCAAAGATAGTGCGTTGGTTTGAGACGAATAATCTGCACTTAAACAGTAAAAAAACAAAGTGTTTACGGTTCATTACACCAAACACAGCGGAGGTACAAACCAACGTACTTATAAATGACCAGAGATTGGAACTTGTGGACACTACGGTCTTCCTGGGTATCACGTTAGATAAAAAGCTTCAGTGGGGTCCACATATTACCCATCTAGCAGATAGACTCAGCTCTGCGGCATATGCAGTTAGAAAGATTAGAGAGTACACGAATGTTGCGACCGCTAGATTAGTGTACTTTAGTTATTTTCACAGCATCATGACGTACGGTATATTACTATGGGGTCATGCTGCTGACATTGATATAGTGTTTGCTCTGCAAAAGAGCTGCTGTTCGTGCTATATATCAGCTTGGTTATGGACAGTCTCTCAAAGAAAAATTTAAAGAAATAAATATTATGACTGTTTATTGTCAGTACATTTATGAAAATTTAATATATGTTCACAAAAATCGTCACCTTTTTGCTCTTAATAGTGATTTTCATTATTATAACACTAGAAATAAGGGATTGCTTGTAACTAATTCTAGTAGGCTTCATAAGATACATAATAGCTTTAAGGGTAAATGTATACACTTCTACAATAAAGTCCCAGCCACTGTTCAGGCATTGTCTATAAATAAATTTAAATGTTTTATAAAAAAATGGCTCTGTCGTAAATCCTATTACTCCACTGCTGAATATCTAAATGATCGGACAGCCTGGGACTAGATTGTGATTATTTTATAGCAACTGTACAATATTGTATATTTTTATTGAAAAGAGCGCAAAAAAAAAGAATGCTGGGAGAGTTTCTTGCGCCGCTTCTTCTCTCTCAGAGCGCCATTTGTTTCCGAAGCGGTAGTAGTATCTAGTAGTATAAGAAATGACATCAAAAAGAATTCTAAAGGAATCAATTTTGAGAAAATAAATGCCTTTTATGCCTTTTATGCCTTTTAATATTGATGAAAACATAATTGTTTGCGGCAACCCTCTTGGATTTCAAAAATGATCACAGAACTGTTCTCTGCACCTTTGAGAACCTCAGACACGTTATCCATAATGTAGTTATCATACTTTTGAGCGGCGGCCATCTTCGATTTGAAAAATGATCACAAAATCAATCTCTGCACCCTCGAGAACCTCGGATACGATACCCATAATGTAGTTATCATAATTTTGAGCGGCGGCCATCTTGGATTTCAAAAATGATCACAAATCGTTCTTTGCACTCTCTAGAACCTAGGATACGATACCCATAATATAGTTATCATGCTTTTGAGCGGCGGCCATCTCGGATTTAAAAATGATCCCAAAAGTGTTTTCTGCACCCTCGAGAACCTCGGACACGATATCCATATTGCTGAAAACATAATTTTGAGCGGCGGCAATCTTGGATTTCAAAAATGATCACAGAATTGTGCTCTGCATCCTCGAGAACCTCGGACACGATATCAATATTGCTAAAATCATGATTTTGTGCGGGGGCCGTCTTGGATTTGAAAAATTATCACCAAATCGTTCTCTGCACCCTCGAGAAACTCGTGTACGATATCAATATTGATGAAAACATAATTGTTTGCAGCAACCCTCTTGGATTTCAAAAATGATCACAGAATCGCTCGCTGCACTCTCGAGAACCTCGGATACGATACCCATAATGTAGTTATCATACTTTTGAGCGGCGGCCATCTTCGATTTGAAAAATGATCACAAAATCAATCTCTGCACCCTCGAGAACCTCGGATACGATACCCATAATGTAGTTATCATAATTTTGAGCGGCGACCATCTTGGATTTGAAAAATGATCACAAAATCGCTCTCTGCACTCTCGAGAACCTCGGATAAGATACCCATATTTTTATGATCATTATCTTGCATTGCGGCCATCTCGGATTTAAAAATGATCCCAAAATTAATTTCTGCACCCTCGAAAACCTCGGACACGATATCTATATTGATGAAAACATAATTGTTTGCGGCAACACTCTTGGATTTCAACAATGATCACAGAATTGTTCTCTGCACCCTCGAGAACCTCGGACACGATATCCATAATGTAGTTATCATACTTTTGAGCGGCGACCATCTTGGATTTGAAAAATGATCCCAAAAGTGTTTTCTGCACCCTCGAGAACCTCGGACACGATATCCATATTGCTGAAAACATAATTTTGTGCGGCGGCAATCTTGGATTTCAAAAATGATCACAGAATTGTGCTCTGCATCCTCGAGAACCTCGGACACGATATCAATATTGCTAAAATCATGATTTTGTGCGGGGGCCGTCTTGGATTTGAAAAATTATCACCAAATCGTTCTCTGCACCCTCGAGAAACTCGTGTACGATATCAATATTGATGAAAACATAATTGTTTGCACCAACCCTCTTGGATTTCAAAAATGATCACAGAATCGCACGCTGCACTCTCGAGAACCTCGGATACGATACCCATAATGTAGTTATCATACTTTTGAGCGGCGGCCATCTTCGATTTGAAAAATGATCACAAAATCAATCTCTGCACCCTCGAGAACCTCGGATACGATACCCATAATGTAGTTATCATAATTTTGAGCGGCGACCATCTTGGATTTGAAAAATGATCACAAAATCGCTCTCTGCACTCTCGAGAACCTCGGATAAGATACCCATATTTTTATGATCATTATCTTGCATTGCGGCCATCTCGGATTTAAAAATGATCCCAAAATTAATTTCTGCACCCTCGAAAACCTCGGACACGATATCTATATTGAAGAAAACATAATTGTTTGCAGCAACCCTCTTGGATTTCAAAAATGATCACAGAATCGCTCGCTGCACTCTCGAGAACCTCGGATACGATACCCATAATGTAGTTATCATACTTTTGAGCGGCGGCCATCTTCGATTTGAAAAATGATCACAAAATCAATCTCTGCACCCTCGAGAACCTCGGATACGATACCCATAATGTAGTTATCATAATTTTGAGCGGCGACCATCTTGGATTTGAAAAATGATCACAAAATCGCTCTCTGCACTCTCGAGAACCTCGGATAAGATACCCATATTTTTATGATCATTATCTTGCATTGCGGCCATCTCGGATTTAAAAATGATCCCAAAATTAATTTCTGCACCCTCGAAAACCTCGGACACGATATCTATATTGATGAAAACATAATTGTTTGCGGCAACACTCTTGGATTTCAACAATGATCACAGAATTGTTCTCTGCACCCTCGAGAACCTCGGACACGATATCCATAATGTAGTTATCATACTTTTGAGCGGCGGCCATCTTCGATTTAAAAAATGATCACAAAATCGTTCTCTGCACCAACGAGAACCTCGGATACGATACCCATAATGTTGTTATCATAATTTTGAGCGGCGGCCATCTTGGATTTCAAAAATGATCACAAAATCGTTCTTTGCACTCTCTAGAACCTAGGATACGATACCCATAATCTAGTTATCATACTTTTGAGTGGCGGCCATCTCGGATTTAAAAATGATCCCAAAATTGTTTTCTGCACCCTCAAGAACCTCGGACACGATATCCATATTGCTGAAAATATAATTTTGTGCGGCGGCAATCTTAGATTTGAAAAATGATCCCAAAATTATTTTCTGCACCCTCGAGAACCTCTGATAGGATACCCATAATGTACTTATCATATTTTTTAAGCCGCGGCCATCTTGGATTTGAAAAATGATCACATTTCTGCTCCCTCGAGAACCTCGGATACGATACCCATAATGAAGTTATCATACTTTTGAGCGGCGGCCATCTTCGATTTAAAAAATGATCACAAAATCGTTCTCTGCACCAACGAGAACCTCGGATACGATACCCATAATGTTGTTATCATAATTTTGAGCGGCGGCCATCTTGGATTTCAAAAATGATCACAAAATCGTTCTTTGCACTCTCTAGAACCTAGGATACGATACCCATAATCTAGTTATCATACTTTTGAGTGGCGGCCATCTCGGATTTAAAAATGATCCCAAAATTGTTTTCTGCACCCTCAAGAACCTCGGACACGATATCCATATTGCTGAAAACATAATTTTGTGCGGCGGCAATCTTGGATTTCAAAAATGATCACAGAATTGTGCTCTGCATCCTCGAGAACCTCGGACACGATATCAATATTGCTAAAATCATGATTTTGTGCGGGGGCCGTCTTGGATTTGAAAAATTATCACCAAATCGTTCTCTGCACCCTCCAGAAACTCGTGTACGATATCAATATTGATGAAAACATAATTGTTTGCGGCAACCCTCTTCGATTTCAAAAATGATCACAGAATCGCTCGCTGCACTCTCGAGAACCTCGGATACGATACCCATAATGTAGTTATCATACTTTTGAGCGGCGGCCATCTTCGATTTGAAAAATGATCACAAAATCAATCTCTGCACCCTCGAGAACCTCGGATACGATACCCATAATGTAGTTATCATAATTTTGAGCGGCGACCATCTTGGATTTGAAAAATGATCACAAAATCGCTCTCTGCACTCTCGAGAACCTCGGATAAGATACCCATATTTTTATGATCATTATCTTGCATTGCGGCCATCTCGGATTTAAAAATGATCCCAAAATTAATTTCTGCACCCTCGAAAACCTCGGACACGATATCTATATTGATGAAAACATAATTGTTTGCGGCAACACTCTTGGATTTCAACAATGATCACAGAATTGTTCTCTGCACCCTCGAGAACCTCGGACACGATATCCATAATGTAGTTATCATACTTTTGAGCGGCGACCATCTTGGATTTGAAAAATGATCACAAAATCGCTTTCTGCACTCTCGAGAACCTCGGATACGATACCCATATTTTTATGATCATTATCTTGCATTGCGGCCATCTCCGATTTAAAAATGATCCCAAAATTATTTTCTGCACCCTCGAGAACCTCGGACACGATATCTATATTGATGAAAACATAATTGTTTGCGGCAACTCTCTTGGATTTCAACAATGATCACAGAATTGTTCTCTGCACCCTCGAGAACCTCGGACACGATATCCATAATGTAGTTATCATACTTTTGAGCGGCGGCCATCTTCGATTTAAAAAATGATCACAAAATCGTTCTCTGCACCAACGAGAACCTCGGATACGATACCCATAATGTTGTTATCATAATTTTGAGCGGCGGCCATCTTGGATTTCAAAAATGATCACAAAATCGTTCTTTGCACTCTCTAGAACCTAGGATACGATACCCATAATCTAGTTATCATACTTTTGAGTGGCGGCCATCTCGGATTTAAAAATGATCCCAAAATTGTTTTCTGCACCCTCAAGAACCTCGGACACGATATCCATATTGCTGAAAATATAATTTTGTGCGGCGGCAATCTTAGATTTGAAAAATGATCCCAAAATTATTTTCTGCACCCTCGAGAACCTCTGATAGGATACCCATAATGTACTTATCATATTTTTTAAGCCGCGGCCATCTTGGATTTGAAAAATGATCACATTTCTGCTCCCTCGAGAACCTCGGATACGATACCCATAATGAAGTTATCATACTTTTGAGCGGCGGCCATCTTGGATTTGAAAAATTATCACAAAATCGTTCTCTGCACCCTCGAGAACTTAGGATACGATACCCATAATCTAGTTATCATACATTTGAGCGGCGGCCATCTTGGATTTCAAAAATGATCACAGAATTGTGCTCTGCATCCTCGAGAACCTCGGACACGATATAAATATTGCTAAAATCATAATTTTCTGCGGGGGCCATCTTGGATTTGAAAAATTATCACCAAATCGTTCTCTGCACCCTCGAGAAACTCGTGTACGATATCAATATTGATGAAAACATAATTGTTTGCGGCAACCCTCTTGGATTTCAAAAATGATCACAGAATCGCTCGCTGCACTCTCGAGAACCTCGGATACGATACCCATAATGTAGTTATCATAATTTTGAGTGGCGGCCATCTTGGATTTAAAAATTGATCACAAAATCGTTCTGTGCACTCTCGAGAACCTCGGATATGATACCCATAATGTAGTTATCATACTTTTGAGCGGCGACCATCTTGGATTTGAAAAATGATCACAAAATCGCTCTCTGCACTCTCGAGAACCTCGGATACGATACTTATATTTTTATGATCATTATCTTGCATTGCGGCCATCTCGTATTTAAAAATGATCCCAAAATTATTTTCTGCACCCTCGAGAACCTCGGACACGATATCTATATTGATGAAAACATAATTGTTTGCGGCAACCCTCTTGGATTTCAACAGTGATCACAGAATTGTTCTCTGCACCCTCGAGAACCTCGGACACGATATCCATAATGTAGTTATCATACTTTTGAGCGGCGGCCATCTTCTATTTAAAAAATGATCACAAAATCGTTCTCTGCACCCACGAGAACCTCGGATACGATACCCATAATGTAGTTATCATAATTTTGAGCGGCGGCCATCTTGGATTTCAAAAATGATCACAAAATCGTTCTTTGCACTCTCTAGAACCTAGGATACGATACCCATAATCTAGTTATCATACTTTTGAGTGGCGGCCATCTCGGATTTAAAAATGATCCCAAAATTGTTTTCTGCACCCTCAAGAACCTCGGACACGATATCCATATTGCTGAAAATATAATTTTGTGCGGCGGCAATCTTGGATTTGAAAAATTATCCCAAAATTATTTTCTGCACCCTCGAGAACCTCTGATAGGATACCCATAATGTACTTATCATATTTTTTAAGCCGCGGCCATCTTGGATTTGAAAAATGATCACATTTCTGCTCCCTCGAGAACCTCGGATACGATACCCATAATGTAGTTATCATACTTTTGAGCGGCGGCAATCTTGGATTTGAAAAATGATCACAAAATCGTTCTCTGCACCCTCGAGAACTTAGGATACGATACCCATAATCTAGTTATCATACATTTGAGCGGCGGCCATCTTGGATTTCAAAAATGATCACAAAATCGTTCTGTGCACTCTCGAGAACCTCGGATACGATACCCATATTTTTATGATCATAATCTTGCATTGCGGCCATCTCGGATTTAAAAATGATCCCAAAATTATTTTCTGCACCCTCAAAAACCTCGGACACGATATCCATATTGCTGAAAACATAACTGTTTGCGGCAGCCTTCTTGGATTTCAAAAATGATCACAGAATTGTGCTCTGCATCCTTGAGAACCTCGGACACGATATCAATATTGCTAAAATCATAATTTTGTGCGGGGGCCATCTTGGATTTGAAAAATTATCACCAAATCGTTCTCTGCACCCTCGAGAAACTCGTGTACGATATCAATAATTGACCTTTATTATGAGAAACATTACAATAATAGTGAAGAATTTAAAATATATGTAAAAAAATACTCCAAGCTTTTTAAAATAGTTTGTCATGAAGCGAAAACACGTTTCATTGCAGATAAAATTAAAAACAGTAATAATAAAGTAAAAGCGACTTGGAGTGTAATTAGCAATGAAACTGGTAGATCGAATTGCCGTAACACCTCTATCTGTTTAAATATTAATAATCGCGTTATAAATTCGGAAATAGAAATTGCAAATGAATTTGATAAATACTTCTCCGAAATCCCGATTGTCACGACCAAATACCTTAACTCTTCGCCAAAAGCAGCATATGATATGCTTAAATTACACGTACCAGTATCTTCTACTGACTTGAAATTTAAGTATGTTACAGGTAGCGATATAATAAAAATCTTCAAATTAATTAACCTAAAAAATACAAAAGACCTATGGGGCCATTCGACTAATATTGTTAAATACATACTTGACATTATAGCACCTGAATTAGCAATAATATTTAATGAATGCATAGATGAGGGTGTGTTCCCTGACCTCATGAAATACAGCAAAGTTATACCTTTGTTTAAATCGGGCAGTTCTTTTGACCCTGCTAATTTCAAACCTATTTCAGTGCTGCCTGTTTTTAGTAAAATTTTTGAAAAACTTTTGCTTCAACAGCTACAAATGCATTTTTGTAAATTAATGAACAAAAATCAGTTTGGTTTCACTAGGGCTTTATCAACAATTAATGCGGGTACTAGACTCATTGAGCACATCTTTGACACCTGGGAAGAGTCACAGGATGCATTGGGCATTTTTTGTGATTTGTCAAAAGCATTTGACTGCGTCCACCATGAAACTTTACTCCTAAAACTAAAGCATAATGGAGTGAAAAATAGAGCCCTAAATCTGTTAAAATAATATTTAAGCGAAAGAGTTCAGATAGTCGATGTAAATGGCAAACGGTCTTCGGGTAAACCTGTGCGAATAGGTGTTCCACAGGGTTCTATTCTCGGTCCTTTCTTGTTTCTTATATATATTAACGATCTACCGTTTGTGGTAGATGATAGCCATGAGATTGTATTGTTTGCTGATGATACTTCACTTATTTTTGAAGTGAAGCGACGTGCGGATATTGATGACGAGGTAAGCAATGCACTCTCAAAGATAGTGCGTTGGTTTGAGACGAATAATCTGCACTTAAACAGTAAAAAAACAAAGTGTTTACGGTTCATTACACCAAACACAGCGGAGGTACGAACCAACGTACTTATAAATGACCAGAGATTGGAACTTGTGGACACTACGGTCTTCCTGGGTATCACGTTAGATAAAAAGCTTCAGTGGGGTCCACATATTACCCATCTAGCAGATAGACTCAGCTCTGCGGCATATGCAGTTAGAAAGATTAGAGAGTACACGAATGTTGCGACCGCTAGATTAGTGTACTTTAGTTATTTTCACAGCATCATGACGTACGGTATATTACTATGAGGTCATGCTGCTGACATTGATATAGTGTTTGCTCTGCAAAAGAGCTGCTGTTCGTGCTATATATCAGCTTGGTTATGGACAGTCTCTCAAAGAAAAATTTAAAGAAATAAATATTATGACTGTTTATTGTCAGTACATTTATGAAAATTTAATATATGTTCACAAAAATCGTCACCTTTTTGCTCTTAATAGTGATTTTCATTATTATAACACTAGAAATAAGGGATTGCTTGTAACTAATTCTAGTAGGCTTCATAAGATACATAATAGCTTTAAGGGTAAATGTATACACTTCTACAATAAAGTCCCAGCCACTGTTCAGGCATTGTCTATAAATAAATTTAAATGTTTTATAAAAAAATGGCTCTGTCGTAAATCCTATTACTCCACTGCTGAATATCTAAATGATCGGACAGCCTGGGACTAGATTGTGATTATTTTATAGCAACTGTACAATATTGTATATTTTTATTGAAAAGAGCGCAAAAAAAAAGAATGCTGGGAGAGTTTCTTGCGCCGCTTCTTCTCTCTTAGAGCGCCATTTGTTTCCGAAGCGGTAGTAGTATCTAGTAGTATAAGAAATGACATCAAAAAGAATTCTAAAGGAATCAATTTTGAGAAAATAAATGCCTTTTATGCCTTTTATGCCTTTTAATATTGATGAAAACATAATTGTTTGCGGCAACCCTCTTGGATTTCAAAAATGATCACAGAACTGTTCTCTGCACCTTCGAGAACCTCAGACACGTTATCCATAATGTAGTTATCATACTTTTGAGCGGCGGCCATCTTCGATTTGAAAAATGATCACCAAATCAATCTCTGCACCCTCGAGAACCTCGGATACGATACCCATAATGTAGTTATCATAATTTTGAGCGGCGGCCATCTTGGATTTCAAAAATGATCACAAATCGTTCTTTGCACTCTCTAGAACCTAGGATACGATACCCATAATATAGTTATCATACTTTTGAGCGGCGGCCATCTCGGATTTAAAAATGATCCCAAAAGTGTTTTCTGCACCCTCGAGAACCTCGGACACGATATCCATATTGCTGAAAACATAATTTTGTGCGGCGGCAATCTTGGATTTCAAAAATGATCACAGAATTGTGCTCTGCATCCTCGAGAACCTCGGACACGATATCAATATTGCTAAAATCATGATTTTGTGCGGGGGCCGTCTTGGATTTGAAAAATTATCACCAAATCGTTCTCTGCACCCTCGAGAAACTCGTGTACGATATCAATATTGATGAAAACATAATTGTTTGCGGCAACCCTCTTCGATTTCAAAAATGATCACAGAATCGCTCGCTGCACTCTCGAGAACCTCGGATACGATACCCATAATGTAGTTATCATACTTTTGAGCGGCGGCCATCTTCGATTTGAAAAATGATCACAAAATCAATCTCTGCACCCTCGAGAACCTCGGATACGATACCCATAATGTAGTTATCATAATTTTGAGCGGCGACCATCTTGGATTTGAAAAATGATCACAAAATCGCTCTCTGCACTCTCGAGAACCTCGGATAAGATACCCATATTTTTATGATCATTATCTTGCATTGCGGCCATCTCGGATTTAAAAATGATCCCAAAATTAATTTCTGCACCCTCGAAAACCTCGGACACGATATCTATATTGATGAAAACATAATTGTTTGCGGCAACACTCTTGGATTTCAACAATGATCACAGAATTGTTCTCTGCACCCTCGAGAACCTCGGACACGATATCCATAATGTAGTTATCATACTTTTGAGCGGCGATCATCTTGGATTTGAAAAATGATCACAAAATCGCTTTCTGCACTCTCGAGAACCTCGGATACGATACCCATATTTTTATGATCATTATCTTGCATTGCGGCCATCTCCGATTTAAAAATGATCCCAAAATTATTTTCTGCACCCTCGAGAACCTCGGACACGATATCTATATTGATGAAAACATAATTGTTTTCGGCAACTCTCTTGGATTTCAACAATGATCACAGAATTGTTCTCTGCACCCTCGAGAACCTCGGACACGATATCCATAATGTAGTTATCATACTTTTGAGCGGCGGCCATCTTCGATTTAAAAAATGATCACAAAATCGTTCTCTGCACCAACGAGAACCTCGGATACGATACCCATAATGTTGTTATCATAATTTTGAGCGGCGGCCATCTTGGATTTCAAAAATGATCACAAAATCGTTCTTTGCACTCTCTAGAACCTAGGATACGATACCCATAATCTAGTTATCATACTTTTGAGTGGCGGCCATCTCGGATTTAAAAATGATCCCAAAATTGTTTTCTGCACCCTCAAGAACCTCGGACACGATATCCATATTGCTGAAAATATAATTTTGTGCGGCGGCAATCTTAGATTTGAAAAATGATCCCAAAATTATTTTCTGCACCCTCGAGAACCTCTGATAGGATACCCATAATGTACTTATCATATTTTTTAAGCCGCGGCCATCTTGGATTTGAAAAATGATCACATTTCTGCTCCCTCGAGAACCTCGGATACGATACCCATAATGAAGTTATCATACTTTTGAGCGGCGGCCATCTTGGATTTGAAAAATTATCACAAAATCGTTCTCTGCACCCTCGAGAACTTAGGATACGATACCCATAATCTAGTTATCATACATTTGAGCGGCGGCCATCTTGGATTTCAAAAATGATCACAGAATTGTGCTCTGCATCCTCGAGAACCTCGGACACGATATAAATATTGCTAAAATCATAATTTTGTGCGGGGGCCATCTTGGATTTGAAAAATTATCACCAAATCGTTCTCTGCACCCTCGAGAAACTCGTGTACGATATCAATATTGATGAAAACATAATTGTTTGCGGCAACCCTCTTGGATTTCAAAAATGATCACAGAATCGCTCGCTGCACTGTCGAGAACCTCGGATACGATACCCATAATGTAGTTATCATAATTTTGAGTGGCGGCCATCTTGGATTTAAAAATTGATCACAAAATCGTTCTGTGCACTCTCGAGAACCTCGGATATGATACCCATAATGTAGTTATCATACTTTTGAGCGGCGACCATCTTGGATTTGAAAAATGATCACAAAATCGCTCTCTGCACTCTCGAGAACCTCGGATACGATACTTATATTTTTATGATCATTATCTTGCATTGCGGCCATCTCGGATTTAAAAATGATCCCAAAATTATTTTCTGCACCCTCGAGAACCTCGGACACGATATCTATATTGATGAAAACATAATTGTTTGCGGCAACCCTCTTGGATTTCAACAGTGATCACAGAATTGTTCTCTGCACCCTCGAGAACCTCGGACACGATATCCATAATGTAGTTATCATACTTTTGAGCGGCGGCCATCTTCTATTTAAAAAATGATCACAAAATCGTTCTCTGCACCCACGAGATCCTCGGATACGATACCCATAATGTAGTTATCATAATTTTGAGCGGTGGCCATCTTGGATTTCAAAAATGATCACAAAATCGTTCTTTGCACTCTCTAGAACCTAGGATACGATACCCATAATCTAGTTATCATACTTTTGAGTGGCGGCCATCTCGGATTTAAAAATGATCCCAAAATTGTTTTCTGCACCCTCAAGAACCTCGGACACGATATCCATATTGCTGAAAATATAATTTTGTGCGGCGGCAATCTTGGATTTGAAAAATTATCCCAAAATTATTTTCTGCACCCTCGAGAACCTCTGATAGGATACCCATAATGTACTTATCATATTTTTTAAGCCGCGGCCATCTTGGATTTGAAAAATGATCACATTTCTGCTCCCTCGAGAACCTCGGATACGATACCCATAATGAAGTTATCATACTTTTGAGCGGCGGCAATCTTGGATTTGAAAAATGATCACAAAATCGTTCTCTGCACCCTCGAGAACTTAGGATACGATACCCATAATCTAGTTATCATACATTTGAGCGGCGGCCATCTTGGATTTCAAAAATGATCACAAAATCGTTCTGTGCACTCTCGAGAACCTCGGATACGATACCCATATTTTTATGATCATAATCTTGCATTGCGGCCATCTCGGATTTAAAAATGATCCCAAAATTATTTTCTGCACCCTCAAAAACCTCGGACACGATATCCATATTGCTGAAAACATAACTGTTTGCGGCAGCCTTCTTGGATTTCAAAAATGATCACAGAATTGTGCTCTGCATCCTTGAGAACCTCGGACACGATATCAATATTGCTAAAATCATAATTTTGTGCGGGGGCCATCTTGGATTTGAAAAATTATCACCAAATCGTTCTCTGCACCCTCGAGAAACTCGTGTACGATATCAATAATTGACCTTTATTATGAGAAACATTACAATAATAGTGAAGAATTTAAAATATATGTTAAAAAAATACTCCAAGCTTTTTAAAATAGTTTGTCATGAAGCGAAAACACGTTTCATTGCAGATAAAATTAAAAACAGTAATAATAAAGTAAAAGCGACTTGGAGTGTAATTAACAATGAAACTGGTAGATCGAATTGCCGTAACACCTCTATCTGTTTAAATATTAATAATCGCGTTATAAATTCGGAAATAGAAATTGCAAATGAATTTGATAAATACTTCTCCGAAATCCCGATTGTCACGACCAAATACCTTAACTCTTCGCCAAAAGCAGCATATGATATGCTTAAATTACACGTACCAGTATCTTCTACTGACTTGAAATTTAAGTATGTTACAGGTAGCGATATAATAAAAATCTTCAAATTAATTAACCTAAAAAATACAAAAGACCTATGGGGCCATTCGACTAATATTGTTAAATACATACTTGACATTATAGCACCTGAATTAGCAATAATATTTAATGAATGCATAGATGAGGGTGTGTTCCCTGACCTCATGAAATACAGCAAAGTTATACCTTTGTTTAAATCGGGCAGTTCTTTTGACCCTGCTAATTTCAAACCTATTTCAGTGCTGCCTGTTTTTAGTAAAATTTTTGAAAAACTTTTGCTTCAACAGCTACAAATGCATTTTTGTAAATTAATGAACAAAAATCAGTTTGGTTTCACTAGGGGTTTATCAACAATTAATGCGGGTACTAGACTCATTGAGCACATCTTTGACACCTGGGAAGAGTCACAGGATGCATTGGGCATTTTTTGTGATTTGTCAAAAGCATTTGACTGCGTCCACCATGAAACTTTACTCCTAAAACTAAAGCATTATGGAGTGAAAAATAGAGCCCTAAATCTGTTAAAATAATATTTAAGCGAAAGAGTTCAGATAGTCGATGTAAATGGCAAACGGTCTTCGGGTAAACCTGTGCGAATAGGTGTTCCACAGGGTTCTATTCTCGGTCCTTTCTTGTTTCTTATATATATTAACGATCTACCGTTTGTGGTAGATGATAGCCATGAGATTGTATTGTTTGCTGATGATACTTCACTTATTTTTGAAGTGAAGCGACGTGCGGATATTGATGACGAGGTAAGCAATGCACTCTCAAAGATAGTGCGTTGGTTTGAGACGAATAATCTGCACTTAAACAGTAAAAAAACAAAGTGTTTACGGTTCATTACACCAAACACAGCGGAGGTACAAACCAACGTACTTATAAATGACCAGAGATTGGAACTTGTGGACACTACGGTCTTCCTGGGTATCACGTTAGATAAAAAGCTTCAGTGGGGTCCACATATTACCCATCTAGCAGATAGACTCAGCTCTGCGGCATATGCAGTTAGAAAGATTAGAGAGTACACGAATGTTGCGACCGCTAGATTAGTGTACTTTAGTTATTTTCACAGCATCATGACGTACGGTATATTACTATGGGGTCATGCTGCTGACATTGATATAGTGTTTGCTCTGCAAAAGAGCTGCTGTTCGTGCTATATATCAGCTTGGTTATGGACAGTCTCTCAAAGAAAAATTTAAAGAAATAAATATTATGACTGTTTATTGTCAGTACATTTATGAAAATTTAATATATGTTCACAAAAATCGTCACCTTTTTGCTCTTAATAGTGATTTTCATTATTATAACACTAGAAATAAGGGATTGCTTGTAACTAATTCTAGTAGGCTTCATAAGATACATAATAGCTTTAAGGGTAAATGTATACACTTCTACAATAAAGTCCCAGCCACTGTTCAGGCATTGTCTATAAATAAATTTAAATGTTTTATAAAAAAATGGCTCTGTCGTAAATCCTATTACTCCACTGCTGAATATCTAAATGATCGGACAGCCTGGGACTAGATTGTGATTATTTTATAGCAACTGTACAATATTGTATATTTTTATTGAAAAGAGCGCAAAAAAAAAGAATGCTGGGAGAGTTTCTTGCGCCGCTTCTTCTCTCTCAGAGCGCCATTTGTTTCCGAAGCGGTAGTAGTATCTAGTAGTATAAGAAATGACATCAAAAAGAATTCTAAAGGAATCAATTTTGAGAAAATAAATGCCTTTTATGCCTTTTAATATTGATGAAAACATAATTGTTTGCGGCAACCCTCTTGGATTTCAAAAATGATCACAGAACTGTTCTCTGCACCTTCGAGAACCTCAGACACGTTATCCATAATGTAGTTATCATACTTTTGAGCGGCGGCCATCTTCGATTTGAAAAATGATCACAAAATCAATCTCTGCACCCTCGAGAACCTCGGATACGATACCCATAATGTAGTTATCATAATTTTGAGCGGCGGCCATCTTGGATTTCAAAAATGATCACAAAATCGTTCTTTGCACTCTCTAGAACCTAGGATACGATACCCATAATATAGTTATCATACTTTTGAGCGGCGGCCATCTCGGATTTAAAAATGAACCCAAAAGTGTTTTCTGCACCCTCGAGAACCTCGGACACGATATCCATATTGCTGAAAACATAATTTTGAGCGGCGGCAATCTTGGATTTCAAAAATGATCACAGAATTGTGCTCTGCATCCTCGAGAACCTCGGACACGATATCAATATTGCTAAAATCATGATTTTGTGCGGGGGCCGTCTTGGATTTGAAAAATTATCACCAAATCGTTCTCTGCACCCTCGAGAAACTCGTGTACGATATCAATATTGATGAAAACATAATTGTTTGCGGCAACCCTCTTGGATTTCAAAAATGATCACAGAATCGCTCGCTGCACTCTCGAGAACCTCGGATACGATACCCATAATGTAGTTATCATACTTTTGAGCGGCGGCCATCTTCGATTTGAAAAATGATCACAAAATCAATCTCTGCACCCTCGAGAACCTCGGATACGATACCCATAATGTAGTTATCATAATTTTGAGCGGCGACCATCTTGGATTTGAAAAATGATCACAAAATCGCTCTCTGCACTCTCGAGAACCTCGGATAAGATACCCATATTTTTATGATCATTATCTTGCATTGCGGCCATCTCGGATTTAAAAATGATCCCAAAATTAATTTCTGCACCCTCGAAAACCTCGGACACGATATCTATATTGATGAAAACATAATTGTTTGCGGCAACACTCTTGGATTTCAACAATGATCACAGAATTGTTCTCTGCACCCTCGAGAACCTCGGACACGATATCCATAATGTAGTTATCATACTTTTGAGCGGCGACAATCTTGGATTTGAAAAATGATCACAAAATCGCTCTCTGCACTCTCGAGAACCTCGGATACGATACCCATATTTTTATGATCATTATCTTGCATTGCGGCCATCTCCGATTTAAAAATGATCCCAAAATTATTTTCTGCACCCTCGAGAACCTCGGACACGATATCTATATTGATGAAAACATAATTGTTTGCGGCAACCCTCTTGGATTTCAACAATGATCACAGAATTGTTCTCTGCACCCTCGAGAACCTCGGACACGATATCCATAATGTAGTTATCATACTTTTGAGCGGCGGCCATCTTCGATTTAAAAAATGATCACAAAATCGTTCTCTGCACCAACGAGAACCTCGGATACGATACCCATAATGTAGTTATCATAATTTTGAGCGGCGGCCATCTTGGATTTCAAAAATGATCACAAAATCGTTCTTTGCACTCTCTAGAACCTAGGATACGATACCCATAATCTAGTTATCATACTTTTGAGTGGCGGCCATCTCGGATTTAAAAATGATCCCAAAATTGTTTTCTGCACCCTCAAGAACCTCGGACACGATATCCATATTGCTGAAAATATAATTTTGTGCGGCGGCAATCTTAGATTTGAAAAATGATCCCAAAATTATTTTCTGCACCCTCGAGAACCTCTGATAGGATACCCATAATGTACTTATCATATTTTTTAAGCCGCGGCCATCTTGGATTTGAAAAATGATCACATTTCTGCTCCCTCGAGAACCTCGGATACGATACCCATAATGAAGTTATCATACTTTTGAGCGGCGGCCATCTTGGATTTGAAAAATGATCACAAAATCGTTCTCTGCACCCTCGAGAACTTAGGATACGATACCCATAATCTAGTTATCATACATTTGAGCGGCGGCCATCTTGGATTTCAAAAATGATCACAGAATTGTGCTCTGCATCCTCGAGAACCTCGGACACGATATAAATATTGCTAAAATCATAATTTTGTGCGGGGGCCATCTTGGATTTGAAAAATTATCACCAAATCGTTCTCTGCACCCTCGAGAAACTCGTGTACGATATCAATATTGATGAAAACATAATTGTTTGCGGCAACCCTCTTGGATTTCAAAAATGATCACAGAATCGCTCGCTGCACTCTCGAGAACCTCGGATACGATACCCATAATGTAGTTATCATAATTTTGAGTGGCGGCCATCTTGGATTTAAAAATTGATAACAAAATCGTTCTGTGCACTCTCGAGAACCTCGGATATGATACCAATAATGTAGTTATCATACTTTTGAGCGGCGACCATCTTGGATTTGAAAAATGATCACAAAATCGCTCTCTGCACTCTCGAGAACCTCGGATACGATACTTATATTTTTATGATCATTATCTTGCATTGCGGCCATCTCGGATTTAAAAATGATCCCAAAATTATTTTCTGCACCCTCAAGAATCTCGGACACGATATCTATATTGATGAAAACATAATTGTTTGCGGCAACCCTCTTGGATTTCAACAGTGATCACAGAATTGTTCTCTGCACCCTCGAGAACCTCGGACACGATATCCATAATGTAGTTATCATACTTTTGAGCGGCGGCCATCTTCTATTTAAAAAATGATCACAAAATCGTTCTCTGCACCCACGAGAACCTCGGATACGATACCCATAATGTAGTTATCATAATTTTGAGCGGTGGCCATCTTGGATTTCAAAAATGATCACAAAATCGTTCTTTGCACTCTCTAGAACCTAGGATACGATACCCATAATCTAGTTATCATACTTTTGAGTGTCGGCCATCTCGGATTTAAAAATGATCCCAAAATTGTTTTCTGCACCCTCAAGAACCTCGGACACGATATCCATATTGCTGAAAATATAATTTTGTGCGGCGGCAAACTTGGATTTGAAAAATTATCCCAAAATTATTTTCTGCACCCTCGAGAACCTCTGATAGGATACCCATAATGTACTTATCATATTTTTTAAGCCGCGGCCATCTTGGATTTGAAAAATGATCACATTTCTGCTCCCTCGAGAACCTCGGATACGATACCCATAATGAAGTTATCATACTTTTGAGCGGCGGCCATCTTGGATTTGAAAAATGATCACAAAATCGTTCTCTGCACCCTCGAGAACTTAGGATACGATACCCATAATCTAGTTATCATACATTTGAGCGGCGGCCATCTTGGATTTCAAAAATGATCACAGAATTGTGCTCTGCATCCTCGAGAACCTCGGACACGATATAAATATTGCTAAAATCATAATTTTGTGCGGGGGCCATCTTGGATTTGAAAAATTATCACCAAATCGTTCTCTGCACCCTCGAGAAACTCGTGTACGATATCAATATTGATGAAAACATAATTGATTGCGGCAACCCTCTTGGATTTCAAAAATGATCACAGAATCGCTCGCTGCACTCTCGAGAACCTCGGATACGATACCCATAATGTAGTTATCATAATTTTGAGTGGCGGCCATCTTGGATTTAAAAATTGATAACAAAATCGTTCTGTGCACTCTCGAGAACCTCGGATATGATACCCATAATGTAGTTATCATACTTTTGAGCGGCGACCATCTTGGATTTGAAAAATGATCACAAAATCGCTCTCTGCACTCTCGAGAACCTCGGATACGATACTTATATTTTTATGATCATTATCTTGCATTGCGGCCATCTCGGATTTAAAAATGATCCCAAAATTATTTTCTGCACCCTCGAGAACCTCGGACACGATATCTATATTGATGAAAACATAATTGTTTGCGGCAACCCTCTTGGATTTCAACAGTGATCACAGAATTGTTCTCTGCACCCTCGAGAACCTCGGACACGATATCCATAATGTAGTTATCATACTTTTGAGCGGCGGCCATCTTCTATTTAAAAAATGATCACAAAATCGTTCTCTGCACCCACGAGAACCTCGGATACGATACCCATAATGTAGTTATCATAATTTTGAGCGGTGGCCATCTTGGATTTCAAAAATGATCACAAAATCGTTCTTTGCACTCTCTAGAACCTAGGATACGATACCCATAATCTAGTTATCATACTTTTGAGTGTCGGCCATCTCGGATTTAAAAATGATCCCAAAATTGTTTTCTGCACCCTCAAGAACCTCGGACACGATATCCATATTGCTGAAAATATAATTTTGTGCGGCGGCAAACTTGGATTTGAAAAATTATCCCAAAATTATTTTCTGCACCCTCGAGAACCTCTGATAGGATACCCATAATGTACTTATCATATTTTTTAAGCCGCGGCCATCTTGGATTTGAAAAATGATCACATTTCTGCTCCCTCGAGAACCTCGGATACGATACCCATAATGAAGTTATCATACTTTTGAGCGGCGGCAATCTTGGATTTGAAAAATGATCACAAAATCGTTCTCTGCACCCTCGAGAACTTAGGATACGATACCCATAATCTAGTTATCATACATTTGAGCGGCGGCCATCTTGGATTTCAAAAATGATCACAAAATCGTTCTGTGCACTCTCGAGAACCTCGGATACGATACCCATATTTTTATGATCATAATCTTGCATTTCGGCCATCTCGGATTTAAAAATGATCCCAAAATTATTTTCTGCACCCTCAAAAACCTCGGACACGATATCCATATTGCTGAAAACATAACTGTTTGCGGCAGCCTTCTTGGATTTCAAAAATGATCACAGAATTGTGCTCTGCATCCTTGAGAACCTCGGACACGATATTAATATTGCTAAAATCATAATTTTGTGCGGGGGCCATCTTGGATTTGAAAAATTATCACCAAATCGTTCTCTGCACCCTCGAGAAACTCGTGTACGATATCAATAATTGACCTTTATTATGAGAAACATTACAATAATAGTGAAGAATTTAAAATATATGTAAAAAAATACTCCAAGCTTTTTAAAATAGTTTGTCATGAAGCGAAAACACGTTTCATTGCAGATAAAATTAAAAACAGTAATAATAAAGTAAAAGCGACTTGGAGTGTAATTAGCAATGAAACTGGTAGATCGAATTGCCGTAACACCTCTATCTGTTTAAATATTAATAATCGCGTTATAAATTCGGAAATAGAAATTGCAAATGAATTTGATAAATACTTCTCCGAAATCCCGATTGTCACGACCAAATACCTTAACTCTTCGCCAAAAGCAGCATATGATATGCTTAAATTACACGTACCAGTATCTTCTACTGACTTGAAATTTAAGTATGTTACAGGTAGCGATATAATAAAAATCTTCAAATTAATTAACCTAAAAAATACAAAAGACCTATGGGGCCATTCGACTAATATTGTTAAATACATACTTGACATTATAGCACCTGAATTAGCAATAATATTTAATGAATGCATAGATGAGGGTGTGTTCCCTGACCTCATGAAATACAGCAAAGTTGTACCTTTGTTTAAATCGGGCAGTTCTTTTGACCCTGCTAATTTCAAACCTATTTCAGTGCTGCCTGTTTTTAGTAAAATTTTTGAAAAACTTTTGCTTCAACAGCTACAAATGCATTTTTGTAAATTAATGAACAAAAATCAGTTTGGTTTCACTAGGGGTTTATCAACAATTAATGCGGGTACTAGACTCATTGAGCACATCTTTGACACCTGGGAAGAGTCACAGGATGCATTGGGCATTTTTTGTGATTTGTCAAAAGCATTTGACTGCGTCCACCATGAAACTTTACTCCTAAAACTAAAGCATTATGGAGTGAAAAATAGAGCCCTAAATCTGTTAAAATAATATTTAAGCGAAAGAGTTCAGATAGTCGATGTAAATGGCAAACGGTCTTCGGGTAAACCTGTGCGAATAGGTGTTCCACAGGGTTCTATTCTCGGTCCTTTCTTGTTTCTTATATATATTAACGATCTACCGTTTGTGGTAGATGATAGCCATGAGATTGTATTGTTTGCTGATGATACTTCACTTATTTTTAAAGTGAAGCGACGTGCGGATATTGATGACGAGGTAAGCAATGCACTCTCAAAGATAGTGCGTTGGTTTGAGACGAATAATCTGCACTTAAACAGTAAAAAAACAAAGTGTTTACGGTTCATTACACCAAACACAGCGGAGGTACAAACCAACGTACTTATAAATGACCAGAGATTGGAACTTGTGGACACTACGGTCTTCCTGGGTATCACGTTAGATAAAAAGCTTCAGTGGGGTCCACATATTACCCATCTAGCAGATAGACTCAGCTCTGCGGCATATGCAGTTAGAAAGATTAGAGAGTACACGAATGTTGCGACCGCTAGATTAGTGTACTTTAGTTATTTTCACAGCATCATGACGTACGGTATATTACTATGGGGTCATGCTGCTGACATTGATATAGTGTTTGCTCTGCAAAAGAGCTGCTGTTCGTGCTATATATCAGCTTGGTTATGGACAGTCTCTCAAAGAAAAATTTAAAGAAATAAATATTATGACTGTTTATTGTCAGTACATTTATGAAAATTTAATATATGTTCACAAAAATCGTCACCTTTTTGCTCTTAATAGTGATTTTCATTATTATAACACTAGAAATAAGGGATTGCTTGTAAATAATTCTAGTAGGCTTCATAAGATACATAATAGCTTTAAGGGTAAATGTATACACTTCTACAATAAAGTCCCAGCCACTGTTCAGGCATTGTCTATAAATAAATTTAAATGTTTTATAAAAAAATGGCTCTGTTGTAAATCCTATTACTCCACTGCTGAATATCTAAATGATCGGACAGCCTGGGACTAGATTGTGATTATTTTATAGCAACTGAACAATATTGTATATTTTTATTGAAAAGAGCGCAAAAAAAAAGAATGCTGGGAGAGTTTCTTGCGCCGCTTCTTCTCTCTCAGAGCGCCATTTGTTTCCGAAGCGGTAGTAGTATCTAGTAGTATAAGAAATGACATCAAAAAGAATTCTAAAGGAATCAATTTTGAGAAAATAAATGCCTTTTATGCCTTTTATGCCTTTTAATATTGATGAAAACATAATTGTTTGCGGCAACCCTCTTGGATTTCAAAAATGATCACAGAACTGTTCTCTGCACCTTCGAGAACCTCAGACACGTTATCCATAATGTAGTTATCATACTTTTGAGCGGCGGCCATCTTCGATTTGAAAAATGATCACAAAATCAATCTCTGCACCCTCGAGAACCTCGGATACGATACCCATAATGTAGTTATCATAATTTTGAGCGGCGGCCATCTTGGATTTCAAAAATGATCACAAAATCGTTCTTTGCACTCTCTAGAACCTAGGATACGATACCCATAATATAGTTATCATACTTTTGAGCGGCGGCCATCTCGGATTTAAAAATGATCCCAAAAGTGTTTTCTGCACCCTCGAGAACCTCGGACACGATATCCATATTGCTGAAAACATAATTTTGTGCGGCGGCAATCTTGGATTTGAAAAATGATCACAAAATCGCTGTCTGCACTCTCGAGAACCTCGGATACGATACTTATATTTTTATGATCATTATCTTGCATTGCGGCCATCTCGGATTTAAAAATGATCCCAAAATTATTTTCTGCACCCTCGAGAACCTCGGACACGATATCTATATTGATGAAAACATAATTGTTTGCGGCAACCCTCTTTGATTTCAACAGTGATCACAGAATTGTTCTCTGCACCCTCGAGAACCTCGGACACGATATCCATAATGTAGTTATCATACTTTTGAGCGGCGGCCATCTTCTATTTAAAAAATGATCACAAAATCGTTCTCTGCACCCACGAGAACCTAGGATACGATACCCATAATGTAGTTATCATAATTTTGAGCGGTGGCCATCTTGGATTTCAAAAATGATCACAAAATCGTTCTTTGCACTCTCTAGAACCTAGGATACGATACCCATAATCTAGTTATCATACTTTTGAGTGGCGGCCATCTCGGATTTAAAAATGATCCCAAAATTGTTTTCTGCACCCTCAAGAACCTCGGACACGATATCCATATTGCTGAAAATATAATTTTGTGCGGCGGCAATCTTGGATTTGAAAAATTATCCCAAAATTATTTTCTGCACCCTCGAGAACCTCTGATAGGATACCCATAATGTACTTATCATATTTTTTAAGCCGCGGCCATCTTGGATTTGAAAAATGATCACATTTCTGCTCCCTCGAGAACCTCGGATACGATACCCATAATGAAGTTATCATACTTTTGAGCGGCGGCAATCTTGGATTTGAAAAATGATCACAAAATCGTTCTCTGCACCCTCGAGAACTTAGGATACGATACCCATAATCTAGTTATCATACATTTGAGCGGCGGCCATCTTGGATTTCAAAAATGATCACAAAATCGTTCTGTGCACTCTCGAGAACCTCGGATACGATACCCATATTTTTATGATCATAATCTTGCATTGCGGCCATCTCGGATTTAAAAATGATCCCAAAATTATTTTCTGCACCCTCAAAAACCTCGGACACGATATCCATATTGCTGAAAACATAACTGTTTGCGGCAGCCTTCTTGGATTTCAAAAATGATCACAGAATTGTGCTCTGCATCCTTGAGAACCTCGGACACGATATCAATATTGCTAAAATCATAATTTTGTGCGGGGGCCATCTTGGATTTGAAAAATTATCACCAAATCGTTCTCTGCACCCTCGAGAAACTCGTGTACGATATCAATAATTGACCTTTATTATGAGAAACATTACAATAATAGTGAAGAATTTAAAATATATGTTAAAAAAATACTCCAAGCTTTTTAAAATAGTTTGTCATGAAGCGAAAACACGTTTCATTGCAGATAAAATTAAAAACAGTAATAATAAAGTAAAAGCGACTTGGAGTGTAATTAACAATGAAACTGGTAGATCGAATTGCCGTAACACCTCTATCTGTTTAAATATTAATAATCGCGTTATAAATTCGGAAATAGAAATTGCAAATGAATTTGATAAATACTTCTCCGAAATCCCGATTGTCACGGCCAAATACCTTAACTCTTCGCCAAAAGCAGCATATGATATGCTTAAATTACACGTACCAGTATCTTCTACTGACTTGAAATTTAAGTATGTTACAGGTAGCGATATAATAAAAATCTTCAAATTAATTAACCTAAAAAATACAAAAGACCTATGGGGCCATTCGACTAATATTGTTAAATACATACTTGACATTATAGCACCTGAATTAGCAATAATATTTAATGAATGCATAGATGAGGGTGTGTTCCCTGACCTCATGAAATACAGCAAAGTTATACCTTTGTTTAAATCGGGCAGTTCTTTTGACCCTGCTAATTTCAAACCTATTTCAGTGCTGCCTGTTTTTAGTAAAATTTTTGAAAAACTTTTGCTTCAACAGCTACAAATGCATTTTTGTAAATTAATGAACAAAAATCAGTTTGGTTTCACTAGGGGTTTATCAACAATTAATGCGGGTACTAGACTCATTGAGCACATCTTTGACACCTGGGAAGAGTCACAGGATGCATTTGGCATTTTTTGTGATTTGTCAAAAGCATTTGACTGCGTCCACCATGAAACTTTACTCCTAAAACTAAAGCATAATGGAGTGAAAAATAGAGCCCTAAATCTGTTAAAATAATATTTAAGCGAAAGAGTTCAGATAGTCGATGTAAATGGCAAACGGTCTTCGGGTAAACCTGTGCGAATAGGTGTTCCACAGGGTTCTATTCTCGGTCCTTTCTTGTTTCTTATATATATTAACGATCTACCGTTTGTGGTAGATGATAGCCATGAGATTGTATTGTTTGCTGATGATACTTCACTTATTTTTGAAGTGAAGCGACGTGCGGATATTGATGACGAGGTAAGCAATGCACTCTCAAAGATAGTGCGTTGGTTTGAGACGAATAATCTGCACTTAAACAGTAAAAAAACAAAGTGTTTACGGTTCATTACACCAAACACAGCGGAGGTACAAACCAACGTACTTATAAATGACCAGAGATTGGAACTTGTGGACACTACGGTCTTCCTGGGTATCACGTTAGATAAAAAGCTTCAGTGGGGTCCACATATTACCCATCTAGCAGATAGACTCAGCTCTGCGGCATATGCAGTTAGAAAGATTAGAGAGTACACGAATGTTGCGACCGCTAGATTAGTGTACTTTAGTTATTTTCACAGCATCATGACGTACGGTATATTACTATGGGGTCATGCTGCTGACATTGATATAGTGTTTGCTCTGCAAAAGAGCTGCTGTTCGTGCTATATATCAGCTTGGTTATGGACAGTCTCTCAAAGAAAAATTTAAAGAAATAAATATTATGACTGTTTATTGTCAGTACATTTATGAAAATTTAATATATGTTCACAAAAATCGTCACCTTTTTGCTCTTAATAGTGATTTTCATTATTATAACACTAGAAATAAGGGATTGCTTGTAACTAATTCTAGTAGGCTTCATAAGATACATAATAGCTTTAAGGGTAAATGTATACACTTCTACAATAAAGTCCCAGCCACTGTTCAGGCATTGTCTATAAATAAATTTAAATGTTTTATAAAAAAATGGCTCTGTCGTAAATCCTATTACTCCACTGCTGAATATCTAAATGATCGGACAGCCTGGGACTAGATTGTGATTATTTTATAGCAACTGTACAATATTGTATATTTTTATTGAAAAGAGCGCAAAAAAAAAGAATGCTGGGAGAGTTTCTTGCGCCGCTTCTTCTCTCTCAGAGCGCCATTTGTTTCCGAAGCGGTAGTAGTATCTAGTAGTATAAGAAATGACATCAAAAAGAATTCTAAAGGAATCAATTTTGAGAAAATAAATGCCTTTTATGCCTTTTATGCCTTTTAATATTGATGAAAACATAATTGTTTGCGGCAACCCTCTTGGATTTCAAAAATGATCACAGAACTGTTCTCTGCACCTTCGAGAACCTCAGACACGTTATCCATAATGTAGTTATCATTCTTTTGAGCGGCGGCCATCTTCGATTTGAAAAATGATCACAAAATCAATCTCTGCACCCTCGAGAACCTCGGATACGATACCCATAATGTAGTTATCATAATTTTGAGCGGCGGCCATCTTGGATTTCAAAAATGATCACAAAATCGTTCTTTGCACTCTCTAGAACCTAGGATACGATACCCATAATATAGTTATCATACTTTTGAGCGGCGGCCATCTCGGATTTAAAAATGAACCCAAAAGTGTTTTCTGCACCCTCGAGAACCTCGGACACGATATCCATATTGCTGAAAACATAATTTTGAGCGGCGGCAATCTTGGATTTCAAAAATGATCACAGAATTGTGCTCTGCATCCTCGAGAACCTCGGACACGATATCAATATTGCTAAAATCATGATTTTGTGCGGGGGCCGTCTTGGATTTGAAAAATTATCACCAAATCGTTCTCTGCACCCTCGAGAAACTCGTGTACGATATCAATATTGATGAAAACATAATTGTTTGCGGCAACCCTCTTGGATTTCAAAAATGATCACAGAATCGCTCGCTGCACTCTCGAGAACCTCGGATACGATACCCATAATGTAGTTATCATACTTTTGAGCGGCGGCCATCTTCGATTTGAAAAATGATCACAAAATCAATCTCTGCACCCTCGAGAACCTCGGATACGATACCCATAATGTAGTTATCATAATTTTGAGCGGCGACCATCATGGATTTGAAAAATGATCACAAAATCGCTCTCTGCACTCTCGAGAACCTCGGATAAGATACCCATATTTTTATGATCATTATCTTGCATTGCGGCCATCTCGGATTTAAAAATGATCCCAAAATTAATTTCTGCACCCTCGAAAACCTCGGACACGATATCTATATTGATGAAAATATAATTGTTTGCGGCAACACTCTTGGATTTCAACAATGATCACAGAATTGTTCTCTGCACCCTCGAGAACCTCGGACACGATATCCATAATGTAGTTATCATACTTTTGAGCGGCGGCCATCTCGGAAGTAAAAATGATCCCAAAAGTGTTTTCTGCACCCTCGAGAACCTCGGACACGGTATCCATATTGCTGAAAACATAATTTTGTGCGGCGGCAATCTTGGATTTGAAAAATGATCACAAAATCGCTCTCTGCACTCACGAGAACCTCGGATACGATACTTATATTTTTATGATCATTATCTTGCATTGCGGCCATCTCCGATTTAAAAATGATCCCAAAATTATTTTCTGCACCCTCGAGAACCTCGGACACGATATCTATATTGATGAAAACATAATTGTTTGCGGCAACCCTCTTGGATTTCAACAGTGATCACAGAATTGTTCTCTGCACCCTCGAGAACCTCGGACACGATATCCATATTGCTGAAAACATAATTTTGTGCGGCGGCAATCTTGGATTTCAAAAATGATCACAGAATTGTGCTCTGCATCCTCGAGAACCTCGGACACGATATCAATATTGCTAAAATCATGATTTTGTGCGGGGGCCGTCTTGGATTTGAAAAATTATCACCAAATCGTTCTCTGCACCCTCGAGAAACTCGTGTACGATATCAATATTGATGAAAACATAATTGTTTGCGGCAACCCTCTTGGATTTCAAAAATGATCACAGAATCGCTCGCTGCACTCTCGAGAACCTCGGATACGATACCCATAATGTTGTTATCATACTTTTGAGCGGCGGCCTTCTTCGATTTGAAAAATGATCACAAAATCAATCTCTGCACCCTCGAGAACCTCGGATACGATACCCATAATGTAGTTATCATAATTTTGAGCGGCGACCATCTTGGATTTGAAAAATGATCACAAAATCGCTCTCTGCACTCTCGAGAACCTCGGATAAGATACCCATATTTTTATGATCATTATCTTGCATTGCGGCCATCTCGGATTTAAAAATGATCCCAAAATTAATTTCTGCACCCTCGAAAACCTCGGACACGATATCTATATTGATGAAAACATAATTGTTTGCGGCAACACTCTTGGATTTCAACAATGATCACAGAATTGTTCTCTGCACCCTCGAGAACCTCGGACACGATATCCATAATGTAGTTATCATACTTTTGAGCGGCGACCATCTTGGATTTGAAAAATGATCACAAAATCGCTCTCTGCACTCTCGAGAACCTCGGATACGATACCAATATTTTTATGATCATTATCTTGCATTGCGGCCATCTCCGATTTAAAAATGATCCCAAAATTATTTTCTGCACCCTCGAGAACCTCGGACACGATATCTATATTGATGAAAACATAATTGTTTGCGGCAACCCTCTTGGATTTCAACAATGATCACAGAATTGTTCTCTGCACCCTCGAGAACCTCGGACACGATATCCATAATGTAGTTATCATACTTTTGAGCGGCGGCCATCTTCGATTTAAAAAATGATCACAAAATCGTTCTCTGCACCAACGAGAACCTCGGATACGATACCCATAATGTAGTTATCATAATTTTGAGCGGTGGCCATCTTGGATTTCAAAAATGATCACAAAATCGTTCTTTGCACACTCTAGAACCTAGGATACGATACCCATAATCTAGTTATCATACTTTTGAGTGGCGGCCATCTCGGATTTAAAAATGATCCCAAAATTATTTTCTGCACCCTCGAGAACCTCTGATAGGATACCCATAATGTACTTATCATATTTTTTAAGCCGCGGCCATCTTGGATTTGAAAAATGATCACATTTCTGCTCCCTCGAGAACCTCGGATACGATACCCATAATGAAGTTATCATACTTTTGAGCGGCGGCCATCTTGGATTTGAAAAATGATCACAAAATCGTTCTCTGCACCCTCGAGAACTTAGGATACGATACCCATAATCTAGTTATCATACATTTGAGCGGCGGCCATCTTGGATTTCAAAAATGATCACAGAATTGTGCTCTGCATCCTCGAGAACCTCGGACACGATATAAATATTGCTAAAATCATAATTTTGTGCGGGGGCCATCTTGGATTTGAAAAATTATCACCAAATCGTTCTCTGCACCCTCGAGAAACTCGTGTACGATATCAATATTGATGAAAACATAATTGTTTGCGGCAACCCTCTTGGATTTCAAAAATGATCACAGAATCGCTCGCTGCACTCTCGAGAACCTCGGATACGATACCCATAATGTAGTTATCATAATTTTGAGTGGCGGCCATCTTGGATTTAAAAATTGATCACAAAATCGTTCTGTGCACTCTCGAGAACCTCGGATATGATACCCATAATGTAGTTATCATACTTTTGAGCGGCGACCATCTTGGATTTGAAAAATGATCACAAAATCGCTCTCTGCACTCTCGAGAACCTCGGATACGATACTTATATTTTTATGATCATTATCTTGCATTGCGGCCATCTCGGATTTAAAAATGATCCCAAAATTATTTTCTGCACCCTCGAGAACCTCGGACACGATATCTATATTGATGAAAACATAATTGTTTGCGGCAACCCTCTTGGATTTCAACAGTGATCACAGAATTGTTCTCTGCACCCTCGAGAACCTCGGACACGATATCCATAATGTAGTTATCATACTTTTGAGCGGCGGCCATCTTCTATTTAAAAAATGATCACAAAATCGTTCTCTGCACCCACGAGAACCTCGGATACGATACCCATAATGTAGTTATCATAATTTTGAGCGGTGGCCATCTTGGATTTCAAAAATGATCACAAAATCGTTCTTTGCACTCTCTAGAACCTAGGATACGATACCCATAATCTAGTTATCATACTTTTGAGTGGCGGCCATCTCGGATTTAAAAATGATCCCAAAATTGTTTTCTGCACCCTCAAGAACCTCGGACACGATATCCATATTGCTGAAAATATAATTTTGTGCGGCGGCAATCTTGGATTTGAAAAATTATCCCAAAATTATTTTCTGCGCCCTCGAGAACCTCTGATAGGATACCCATAATGTACTTATCATATTTTTTAAGCCGCGGCCATCTTGGATTTGAAAAATGATCACATTTCTGCTCCCTCGAGAACCTCGGATACGATACCCATAATGAAGTTATCATACTTTTGAGCGGCGGCAATCTTGGATTTGAAAAATGATCACAAAATCGTTCTCTGCACCCTCGAGAACTTAGGATACGATACCCATAATCTAGTTATCATACATTTGAGCGGCGGCCATCTTGGATTTCAAAAATGATCACAAAATCGTTCTGTGCACTCTCGAGAACCTCGGATACGATACCCATATTTTTATGATCATAATCTTGCATTGCGGCCATCTCGGATTTAAAAATGATCCCAAAATTATTTTCTGCACCCTCAAAAACCTCGGACACGATATCCATATTGCTGAAAACATAACTGTTTGCGGCAGCCTTCTTGGATTTCAAAAATGATCACAGAATTGTGCTCTGCATCCTTGAGAACCTCGGACACGATATCAATATTGCTAAAATCATAATTTTGTGCGGGGGCCATCTTGGATTTGAAAAATTATCACCAAATCGTTCTCTGCACCCTCGAGAAACTCGTGTACGATATCAATAATTGACCTTTATTATGAGAAACATTACAATAATAGTGAAGAATTTAAAATATATGTAAAAAAATACTCCAAGCTTTTTAAAATAGTTTGTCATGAAGCGAAAACACGTTTCATTGCAGATAAAATTAAAAACAGTAATAATAAAGTAAAAGCGACTTGGAGTGTAATTAACAATGAAACTGGTAGATCGAATTGCCGTAACACCTCTATCTGTTTAAATATTAATAATCGCGTTATAAATTCGGAAATAGAAATTGCAAATGAATTTGATAAATACTTCTCCGAAATCCCGATTGTCACGACCAAATACCTTAACTCTTCGCCAAAAGCAGCATATGATATGCTTAAATTACACGTACCAGTATCTTCTACTGACTTGAAATTTAAGTATGTTACAGGTAGCGATATAATAAAAATCTTCAAATTAATTAACCTAAAAAATACAAAAGACCTATGGGGCCATTCGACTAATATTGTTAAATACATACTTGACATTATAGCACCTGAATTAGCAATAATATTTAATGAATGCATAGATGAGGGTGTGTTCCCTGACCTCATGAAATACAGCAAAGTTATACCTTTGTTTAAATCGGGCAGTTCTTTTGACCCTGCTAATTTCAAACCTATTTCAGTGCTGCCTGTTTTTAGTAAAATTTTTGAAAAACTTTTGCTTCAACAGCTACAAATGCATTTTTGTAAATTAATGAACAAAAATCAGTTTGGTTTCACTAGGGGTTTATCAACAATTAATGCGGGTACTAGACTCATTGAGCACATCTTTGACACCTGGGAAGAGTCACAGGATGCATTGGGCATTTTTTGTGATTTGTCAAAAGCATTTGACTGCGTCCACCATGAAACTTTACTCCTAAAACTAAAGCATTATGGAGTGAAAAATAGAGCCCTAAATCTGTTAAAATAATATTTAAGCGAAAGAGTTCAGATAGTCGATGTAAATGGCAAACGGTCTTCGGGTAAACCTGTGCGAATAGGTGTTCCACAGGGTTCTATTCTCGGTCCTTTCTTGTTTCTTATATATATTAACGATCTACCGTTTGTGGTAGATGATAGCCATGAGATTGTATTGTTTGCTGATGATACTTCACTTATTTTTGAAGTGAAGCGACGTGCGGATATTGATGACGAGGTAAGCAATGCACTCTCAAAGATAGTGCGTTGGTTTGAGACGAATAATCTGCACTTAAACAGTAAAAAAACAAAGTGTTTACGGTTCATTACACCAAACACAGCGGAGGTACAAACCAACGTACTTATAAATGACCAGAGATTGGAACTTGTGGACACTACGGTCTTCCTGGGTATCACGTTAGATAAAAAGCTTCAGTGGGGTCCACATATTACCCATCTAGCAGATAGACTCAGCTCTGCGGCATATGCAGTTAGAAAGATTAGAGAGTACACGAATGTTGCGACCGCTAGATTAGTGTACTTTAGTTATTTTCACAGCATCATGACGTACGGTATATTACTATGGGGTCATGCTGCTGACATTGATATAGTGTTTGCTCTGCAAAAGAGCTGCTGTTCGTGCTATATATCAGCTTGGTTATGGACAGTCTCTCAAAGAAAAATTTAAAGAAATAAATATTATGACTGTTTATTGTCAGTACATTTATGAAAATTTAATATATGTTCACAAAAATCGTCACCTTTTTGCTCTTAATAGTGATTTTCATTATTATAACACTAGAAATAAGGGATTGCTTGTAACTAATTCTAGTAGGCTTCATAAGATACATAATAGCTTTAAGGGTAAATGTATACACTTCTACAATAAAGTCCCAGCCACTGTTCAGGCATTGTCTATAAATAAATTTAAATGTTTTATAAAAAAATGGCTCTGTCGTAAATCCTATTACTCCACTGCTGAATATCTAAATGATCGGACAGCCTGGGACTAGATTGTGATTATTTTATAGCAACTGTACAATATTGTATATTTTTATTGAAAAGAGCGCAAAAAAAAAGAATGCTGGGAGAGTTTCTTGCGCCGCTTCTTCTCTCTCAGAGCGCCATTTGTTTCCGAAGCGGTAGTAGTATCTAGTAGTATAAGAAATGACATCAAAAAGAATTCTAAAGGAATCAATTTTGAGAAAATAAATGCCTTTTATGCCTTTTATGCCTTTTAATATTGATGAAAACATAATTGTTTGCGGCAACCCTCTTGGATTTCAAAAATGATCACAGAACTGTTCTCTGCACCTTCGAGAACCTCAGACACGTTATCCATAATGTAGTTATCAGACTTTTGAGCGGCGGCCATCTTCGAGTTGAAAAATGATCACAAAATCAATCTCTGCACCCTCGAGAACCTCGGATACGATACCCATAATGTAGTTATCATAATTTTGAGCGGCGGCCATCTTGGATTTCAAAAATGATCACAAATCGTTCTTTGCACTCTCTAGAACCTAGGATACGATACCCATAATATAGTTATCATACTTTTGAGCGGCGGCCATCTCGGATTTAAAAATGATCCCAAAAGTGTTTTCTGCACCCTCGAGAACCTCGGACACGATATCCATATTGCTGAAAACATAATTTTGTGCGGCGGCAATCTTGGATTTCAAAAATGATCACAGAATTGTGCTCTGCATCCTCGAGAACCTCGGACACGATATCAATATTGCTAAAATCATGATTTTGTGCGGGGGCCGTCTTGGATTTGAAAAATTATCACCAAATCGTTCTCTGCACCCTCCAGAAACTCGTGTACGATATCAATATTGATGAAAACATAATTGTTTGCAGCAACCCTCTTGGATTTCAAAAATGATCACAGAATCGCTCGCTGCACTCTCGAGAACCTCGGATACGATACCCATAATGTAGTTATCATACTTTTGAGCGGCGGCCATCTTCGATTTGAAAAATGATCACAAAATCAATCTCTGCACCCTCGAGAACCTCGGATACGATACCCATAATGTAGTTATCATAATTTTGAGCGGCGACCATCTTGGATTTGAAAAATGATCACAAAATCGCTCTCTGCACTCTCGAGAACCTCGGATAAGATACCCATATTTTTATGATCATTATCTTGCATTGCGGCCATCTCGGATTTAAAAATGATCCCAAAATTAATTTCTGCACCCTCGAAAACCTCGGACACGATATCTATATTGATGAAAACATAATTGTTTGCGGCAACACTCTTGGATTTCAACAATGATCACAGAATTGTTCTCTGCACCCTCGAGAACCTCGGACACGATATCCATAATGTAGTTATCATACTTTTGAGCGGCGACCATCTTGGATTTGAAAAATGATCACAAAATCGCTTTCTGCACTCTCGAGAACCTCGGATACGATACCCATATTTTTATGATCATTATCTTGCATTGCGGCCATCTCCGATTTAAAAATGATCCCAAAATTATTTTCTGCACCCTCGAGAACCTCGGACACGATATCTATATTGATGAAAACATAATTGTTTGCGGCAACTCTCTTGGATTTCAACAATGATCACAGAATTGTTCTCTGCACCCTCGAGAACCTCGGACACGATATCCATAATGTAGTTATCATACTTTTGAGCGGCGGCCATCTTCGATTTAAAAAATGATCACAAAATCGTTCTCTGCACCAACGAGAACCTCGGATACGATACCCATAATGTTGTTATCATAATTTTGAGCGGCGGCCATCTTGGATTTCAAAAATGATCACAAAATCGTTCTTTGCACTCTCTAGAACCTAGGATACGATACCCATAATCTAGTTATCATACTTTTGAGTGGCGGCCATCTCGGATTTAAAAATGATCCCAAAATTGTTTTCTGCACCCTCAAGAACCTCGGACACGATATCCATATTGCTGAAAATATAATTTTGTGCGGCGGCAATCTTAGATTTGAAAAATGATCCCAAAATTATTTTCTGCACCCTCGAGAACCTCTGATAGGATACCCATAATGTACTTATCATATTTTTTAAGCCGCGGCCATCTTGGATTTGAAAAATGATCACATTTCTGCTCCCTCGAGAACCTCGGATACGATACCCATAATGAAGTTATCATACTTTTGAGCGGCGGCCATCTTGGATTTGAAAAATTATCACAAAATCGTTCTCTGCACCCTCGAGAACTTAGGATACGATACCCATAATCTAGTTATCATACATTTGAGCGGCGGCCATCTTGGATTTCAAAAATGATCACAGAATTGTGCTCTGCATCCTCGAGAACCTCGGACACGATATAAATATTGCTAAAATCATAATTTTGTGCGGGGGCCATCTTGGATTTGAAAAATTATCACCAAATCGTTCTCTGCACCCTCGAGAAACTCGTGTACGATATCAATATTGATGAAAACATAATTGTTTGCGGCAACCCTCTTGGATTTCAAAAATGATCACAGAATCGCTCGCTGCACTCTCGAGAACCTCGGATACGATACCCATAATGTAGTTATCATAATTTTGAGTGGCGGCCATCTTGGATTTAAAAATTGATCACAAAATCGTTCTGTGCACTCTCGAGAACCTCGGATATGATACCCATAATGTAGTTATCATACTTTTGAGCGGCGACCATCTTGGATTTGAAAAATGATCACAAAATCGCTCTCTGCACTCTCGAGAACCTCGGATACGATACTTATATTTTTATGATCATTATCTTGCATTGCGGCCATCTCGTATTTAAAAATGATCCCAAAATTATTTTCTGCACCCTCGAGAACCTCGGACACGATATCTATATTGATGAAAACATAATTGTTTGCGGCAACCCTCTTGGATTTCAACAGTGATCACAGAATTGTTCTCTGCACCCTCGAGAACCTCGGACACGATATCCATAATGTAGTTATCATACTTTTCAGCGGCGGCCATCTTCTATTTAAAAAATGATCACAAAATCGTTCTCTGCACCCACGAGAACCTCGGATACGATACCCATAATGTAGTTATCATAATTTTGAGCGGTGGCCATCTTGGATTTCAAAAATGATCACAAAATCGTTCTTTGCACTCTCTAGAACCTAGGATACGATACCCATAATCTAGTTATCATACTTTTGAGTGGCGGCCATCTCGGATTTAAAAATGATCCCAAAATTGTTTTCTGCACCCTCAAGAACCTCGGACACGATATCCATATTGCTGAAAATATAATTTTGTGCGGCGGCAATCTTGGATTTGAAAAATTATCCCAAAATTATTTTCTGCACCCTCGAGAACCTCTGATAGGATACCCATAATGTACTTATCATATTTTTTAAGCCGCGGCCATCTTGGATTTGAAAAATGATCACATTTCTGCTCCCTCGAGAACCTCGGATACGATACCCATAATGTAGTTATCATACTTTTGAGCGGCGGCAATCTTGGATTTGAAAAATGATCACAAAATCGTTCTCTGCACCCTCGAGAACTTAGGATACGATACCCATAATCTAGTTATCATACATTTGAGCGGCGGCCATCTTGGATTTCAAAAATGATCACAAAATCGTTCTGTGCACTCTCGAGAACCTCGGATAGGATACCCATATTTTTATGATCATAATCTTGCATTTCGGCCATCTCGGATTTAAAAATGATCCCAAAATTATTTTCTGCACCCTCAAAAACCTCGGACACGATATCCATATTGCTGAAAACATAACTGTTTGCGGCAGCCTTCTTGGATTTCAAAAATGATCACAGAATTGTGCTCTGCATCCTTGAGAACCTCGGACACGATATCAATATTGCTAAAATCATAATTTTGTGCGGGGGCCATCTTGGATTTGAAAAATTATCACCAAATCGTTCTCTGCACCATCGAGAAACTCGTGTACGATATCAATAATTGACCTTTATTATGAGAAACATTACAATAATAGTGAAGAATTTAAAATATATGTAAAAAAATACTCCAAGCTTTTTAAAATAGTTTGTCATGAAGCGAAAACACGTTTCATTGCAGATAAAATTAAAAACAGTAATAATAAAGTAAAAGCGACTTGGAGTGTAATTAACAATGAAACTGGTAGATCGAATTGCCGTAACACCTCTATCTGTTTAAATATTAATAATCGCGTTATAAATTCGGAAATAGAAATTGCAAATGAATTTGATAAATACTTCTCCGAAATCCCGATTGTCACGACCAAATACCTTAACTCTTCGCCAAAAGCAGCATATGATATGCTTAAATTACACGTACCAGTATCTTCTACTGACTTGAAATTTAAGTATGTTACAGGTAGCGATATAATAAAAATCTTCAAATTAATTAACCTAAAAAATACAAAAGACCTATGGGGCCATTCGACTAATATTGTTAAATACATACTTGACATTATAGCACCTGAATTAGCAATAATATTTAATGAATGCATAGATGAGGGTGTGTTCCCTGACCTCATGAAATACAGCAAAGTTATACCTTTGTTTAAATCGGGCAGTTCTTTTGACCCTGCTAATTTCAAACCTATTTCAGTGCTGCCTGTTTTTAGTAAAATTTTTGAAAAACTTTTGCTTCAACAGCTACAAATGCATTTTTGTAAATTAATGAACAAAAATCAGTTTGGTTTCACTAGGGGTTTATCAACAATTAATGCGGGTACTAGACTCATTGAGCACATCTTTGACACCTGGGAAGAGTCACAGGATGCATTGGGCATTTTTTGTGATTTGTCAAAAGCATTTGACTGCGTCCACCATGAAACTTTACTCCTAAAACTAAAGCATAATGGAGTGAAAAATAGAGCCCTAAATCTGTTAAAATAATATTTAAGCGAAAGAGTTCAGATAGTCGATGTAAATGGCAAACGGTCTTCGGGTAAACCTGTGCGAATAGGTGTTCCACAGGGTTCTATTCTCGGTCCTTTCTTGTTTCTTATATATATTAACGATCTACCGTTTGTGGTAGATGATAGCCATGAGATTGTATTGTTTGCTGATGATACTTCACTTATTTTTGAAGTGAAGCGACGTGCGGATATTGATGACGAGGTAAGCAATGCACTCTCAAAGATAGTGCGTTGGTTTGAGACGAATAATCTGCACTTAAACAGTAAAAAAACAAAGTGTTTACGGTTCATTACACCAAACACAGCGGAGGTACGAACCAACGTACTTATAAATGACCAGAGATTGGAACTTGTGGACACTACGGTCTTCCTGGGTATCACGTTAGATAAAAAGCTTCAGTGGGGTCCACATATTACCCATCTAGCAGATAGACTCAGCTCTGCGGCATATGCAGTTAGAAAGATTAGAGAGTACACGAATGTTGCGACCGCTAGATTAGTGTACTTTAGTTATTTTCACAGCATCATGACGTACGGTATATTACTATGAGGTCATGCTGCTGACATTGATATAGTGTTTGCTCTGCAAAAGAGCTGCTGTTCGTGCTATATATCAGCTTGGTTATGGACAGTCTCTCAAAGAAAAATTTAAAGAAATAAATATTATGACTGTTTATTGTCAGTACATTTATGAAAATTTAATATATGTTCACAAAAATCGTCACCTTTTTGCTCTTAATAGTGATTTTCATTATTATAACACTAGAAATAAGGGATTGCTTGTAACTAATTCTAGTAGGCTTCATAAGATACATAATAGCTTTAAGGGTAAATGTATACACTTCTACAATAAAGTCCCAGCCACTGTTCAGGCATTGTCTATAAATAAATTTAAATGTTTTATAAAAAAATGGCTCTGTCGTAAATCCTATTACTCCACTGCTGAATATCTAAATGATCGGACAGCCTGGGACTAGATTATGATTATTTTATAGCAACTGTACAATATTGTATATTTTTATTGAAAAGAGCGCAAAAAAAAAGAATGCTGGGAGAGTTTCTTGCGCCGCTTCTTCTCTCTTAGAGCGCCATTTGTTTCCGAAGCGGTAGTAGTATCTAGTAGTATAAGAAATGACATCAAAAAGAATTCTAAAGGAATCAATTTTGAGAAAATAAATGCCTTTTATGCCTTTTATAACTTTTAATATTGATGAAAACATAATTGTTTGCGGCAACCCTCTTGGATTTCAAAAATGATCACAGAACTGTTCTCTGCACCTTCGAGAACCTCAGACACGTTATCCATAATGTAGTTATCATACTTTTGAGCGGCGGCCATCTTCGATTTGAAAAATGATCACAAAATCAATCTCTGCACCCTCGAGAACCTCGGATACGATACCCATAATGTAGTTATCATAATTTTGAGCGGCGGCCATCTTGGATTTCAAAAATGATCACAAATCGTTCTTTGCACTCTCTAGAACCTAGGATACGATACCCATAATATAGTTATCATACTTTTGAGCGGCGGCCATCTCGGATTTAAAAATGATCCCAAAAGTGTTTTCTGCACCCTCGAGAACCTCGGACACGATATCCATATTGCTGAAAACATAATTTTGTGCGGCGGCAATCTTGGATTTCAAAAATGATCACAGAATTGTGCTCTGCATCCTCGAGAACCTCGGACACGATATCAATATTGCTAAAATCATGATTTTGTGCGGGGGCCGTCTTGGATTTGAAAAATTATCACCAAATCGTTCTCTGCACCCTCGAGAAACTCGTGTACGATATCAATATTGATGAAAACATAATTGTTTGCGGCAACCCTCTTCGATTTCAAAAATGATCACAGAATCGCTCGCTGCACTCTCGAGAACCTCGGATACGATACCCATAATGTAGTTATCATACTTTTGAGCGGCGGCCATCTTCGATTTCAAAAATGATCACAAAATCAATCTCTGCACCCTCGAGAACCTCGGATACGATACCCATAATGTAGTTATCATAATTTTGAGCGGCGACCATCTTGGATTTGAAAAATGATCACAAAATCGCTCTCTGCACTCTCGAGAACCTCGGATAAGATACCCATATTTTTATGATCATTATCTTGCATTGCGGCCATCTCGGATTTAAAAATGATCCCAAAATTAATTTCTGCACCCTCGAAAACCTCGGACACGATATCTATATTGATGAAAACATAATTGTTTGCGGCAACACTCTTGGATTTCAACAATGATCACAGAATTGTTCTCTGCACCCTCGAGAACCTCGGACACGATATCCATAATGTAGTTATCATACTTTTGAGCGGCGACCATCTTGGATTTGAAAAATGATCACAAAATCGCTTTCTGCACTCTCGAGAACCTCGGATACGATACCCATATTTTTATGATCATTATCTTGCATTGCGGCCATCTCCGATTTAAAAATGATCCCAAAATTATTTTCTGCACCCTCGAGAACCTCGGACACGATATCTATATTGATGAAAACATAATTGTTTGCGGCAACCCTCTTGGATTTCAACAGTGATCACAGAATTGTTCTCTGCACCCTCGAGAACCTCGGACACGATATCCATAATGTAGTTATCATACTTTTGAGCGGCGGCCATCTTCTATTTAAAAAATGATCACAAAATCGTTCTCTGCACCCACGAGAACCTCGGATACGATACCCATAATGTAGTTATCATAATTTTGAGCGGTGGCCATCTTGGATTTCAAAAATGATCACAAAATCGTTCTTTGCACTCTCTAGAACCTAGGATACGATACCCATAATCTAGTTATCATACTTTTGAGTGGCGGCCATCTCGGATTGAAAAATGATCCCAAAATTGTTTTCTGCACCCTCAAGAACCTCGGACACGATATCCATATTGCTGAAAATATAATTTTGTGCGGCGGCAATCTTAGATTTGAAAAATGATCCCAAAATTATTTTCTGCACCCTCGAGAACCTCTGATAGGATACCCATAATGTACTTATCATATTTTTTAAGCCGCGGCCATCTTGGATTTGAAAAATGATCACATTTCTGCTCCCTCGAGAACCTCGGATACGATACCCATAATGAAGTTATCATACTTTTGAGCGGCGGCCATCTTGGATTTGAAAAATTATCACAAAATCGTTCTCTGCACCCTCGAGAACTTAGGATACGATACCCATAATCTAGTTATCATACATTTGAGCGGCGGCCATCTTGGATTTCAAAAATGATCACAGAATTGTGCTCTGCATCCTCGAGAACCTCGGACACGATATAAATATTGCTAAAATCATAATTTTGTGCGGGGGCCATCTTGGATTTGAAAAATTATCACCAAATCGTTCTCTGCACCCTCGAGAAACTCGTGTACGATATCAATATTGATGAAAACATAATTGTTTGCGGCAACCCTCTTGGATTTCAACAGTGATCACAGAATTGTTCTCTGCACCCTCGAGAACCTCGGACACGATATCCATAATGTAGTTATCATACTTTTGAGCGGCGGCCATCTTCTATTTAAAAAATGATCACAAAATCGTTCTCTGCACCCACGAGATCCTCGGATACGATACCCATAATGTAGTTATCATAATTTTGAGCGGTGGCCATCTTGGATTTCAAAAATGAATACAAAATCGTTCTTTGCACTCTCTAGAACCTAGGATACGATACCCATAATCTAGTTATCATACTTTTGAGTGGCGGCCATCTCGGATTTAAAAATGATCCCAAAATTGTTTTCTGCACCCTCAAGAACCTCGGACACGATATCCATATTGCTGAAAATATAATTTTGTGCGGCGGCAATCTTGGATTTGAAAAATTATCCCAAAATTATTTTCTGCACCCTCGAGAACCTCTGATAGGATACCCATAATGTACTTATCATATTTTTTAAGCCGCGGCCATCTTGGATTTGAAAAATGATCATATTTCTGCTCCCTCGAGAACCTCGGATACGATACCCATAATGAAGTTATCATACTTTTGAGCGGCGGCAATCTTGGATTTGAAAAATGATCACAAAATCGTTCTCTGCACCCTCGAGAACTTAGGATACGATACCCATAATCTAGTTATCATACATTTGAGCGGCGGCCATCTTGGATTTCAAAAATGATCACAAAATCGTTCTGTGCACTCTCGAGAACCTCGGATACGATACCCATATTTTTATGATCATAATCTTGCATTGCGGCCATCTCGGATTTAAAAATGATCCCAAAATTATTTTCTGCACCCTCAAAAACCTCGGACACGATATCCATATTGCTGAAAACATAACTGTTTGCGGCAGCCTTCTTGGATTTCAAAAATGATCACAGAATTGTGCTCTGCATCCTTGAGAACCTCGGACACGATATCAATATTGCTAAAATCATAATTTTGTGCGGGGGGCCATCTTGGATTTGAAAAATTATCACCAAATCGTTCTCTGCACCCTCGAGAAACTCGTGTACGATATCAATAATTGACCTTTATTATGAGAAACATTACAATAATAGTGAAGAATTTAAAATATATGTTAAAAAAATACTCCAAGCTTTTTAAAATAGTTTGTCATGAAGCGAAAACACGTTTCATTGCAGATAAAATTAAAAACAGTAATAATAAAGTAAAAGCGACTTGGAGTGTAATTAACAATGAAACTGGTAGATCGAATTGCCGTAACACCTCTATCTGTTTAAATATTAATAATCGCGTTATAAATTCGGAAATAGAAATTGCAAATGAATTTGATAAATACTTCTCCGAAATCCCGATTGTCACGACCAAATACCTTAACTCTTCGCCAAAAGCAGCATATGATATGCTTAAATTACACGTACCAGTATCTTCTACTGACTTGAAATTTAAGTATGTTACAGGTAGCGATATAATAAAAATCTTCAAATTAATTAACCTAAAAAATACAAAAGACCTATGGGGCCATTCGACTAATATTGTTAAATACATACTTGACATTATAGCACCTGAATTAGCAATAATATTTAATGAATGCATAGATGAGGGTGTGTTCCCTGACCTCATGAAATACAGCAAAGTTATACCTTTGTTTAAATCGGGCAGTTCTTTTGACCCTGCTAATTTCAAACCTATTTCAGTGCTGCCTGTTTTTAGTAAAATTTTTGAAAAACTTTTGCTTCAACAGCTACAAATGCATTTTTGTAAATTAATAAACAAAATCAGTTTGGTTTCACTAGGGGTTTATCAACAATTAATGCGGGTACTAGACTCATTGAGCACATCTTTGACACCTGGGAAGAGTCACAGGATGCTTTGGGCATTTTTTGTGATTTGTCAAAAGCATTTGACTGCGTCCACCATGAAACTTTACTCCTAAAACTAAAGCATTATGGAGTGAAAAATAGAGCCCTAAATCTGTTAAAATAATATTTAAGTGAAAGAGTTCAGATAGTCGATGTAAATGGCAAACGGTCTTCGGGTAAACCTGTGCGAATAGGTGTTCCACAGGGTTCTATTCTCGGTCCTTTCTTGTTTCTTATATATATTAACGATCTACCGTTTGTGGTAGATGATAGCCATGAGATTGTATTGTTTGCTGATGATACTTCACTTATTTTTGAAGTGAAGCGACGTGCGGATATTGATGACGAGGTAAGCAATGCACTCTCAAAGATAGTGCGTTGGTTTGAGACGAATAATCTGCACTTAAACAGTAAAAAAACAAAGTGTTTACGGTTCATTACACCAAACACAGCGGAGGTACAAACCAACGTACTTATAAATGACCAGAGATTGGAACTTGTGGACACTACGGTCTTCCTGGGTATCACGTTAGATAAAAAGCTTCAGTGGGGTCCACATATTACCCATCTAGCAGATAGACTCAGCTCTGCGGCATATGCAGTTAGAAAGATTAGAGAGTACACGAATGTTGCGACCGCTAGATTAGTGTACTTTAGTTATTTTCACAGCATCATGACGTACGGTATATTACTATGGGGTCATGCTGCTGACATTGATATAGTGTTTGCTCTGCAAAAGAGCTGCTGTTCGTGCTATATATCAGCTTGGTTATGGACAGTCTCTCAAAGAAAAATTTAAAGAAATAAATATTATGACTGTTTATTGTCAGTACATTTATGAAAATTTAATATATGTTCACAAAAATCGTCACCTTTTTGCTCTTAATAGTGATTTTCATTATTATAACACTAGAAATAAGGGATTGCTTGTAACTAATTCTAGTAGGCTTCATAAGATACATAATAGCTTTAAGGGTAAATGTATACACTTCTACAATAAAGTCCCAGCCACTGTTCAGGCATTGTCTATAAATAAATTTAAATGTTTTATAAAAAAATGGCTCTGTCGTAAATCCTATTACTCCACTGCTGAATATCTAAATGATCGGACAGCCTGGGACTAGATTGTGATTATTTTATAGCAACTGTACAATATTGTATATTTTTATTGAAAAGAGCGCAAAAAAAAAGAATGCTGGGAGAGTTTCTTGCGCCGCTTCTTCTCTCTCAGAGCGCCATTTGTTTCCGAAGCGGTAGTAGTATCTAGTAGTATAAGAAATGACATCAAAAAGAATTCTAAAGGAATCAATTTTGAGAAAATAAATGCCTTTTATGCCTTTTAATATTGATGAAAACATAATTGTTTGCGGCAACCCTCTTGGATTTCAAAAATGATCACAGAACTGTTCTCTGCACCTTCGAGAACCTCAGACACGTTATCCATAATGTAGTTATCATACTTTTGAGCGGCGGCCATCTTCGATTTGAAAAATGATCACAAAATCAATCTCTGCACCCTCGAGAACCTCGGATACGATACCCATAATGTAGTTATCATAATTTTGAGCGGCGGCCATCTTGGATTTCAAAAATGATCACAAAATCGTTCTTTGCACTCTCTAGAACCTAGGATACGATACCCATAATATAGTTATCATACTTTTGAGCGGCGGCCATCTCGGATTTAAAAATGAACCCAAAAGTGTTTTCTGCACCCTCGAGAACCTCGGACACGATATCCATATTGCTGAAAACATAATTTTGAGCGGCGGCAATCTTGGATTTCAAAAATGATCACAGAATTGTGCTCTGCATCCTCGAGAACCTCGGACACGATATCAATATTGCTAAAATCATGATTTTGTGCGGGGGCCGTCTTGGATTTGAAAAATTATCACCAAATCGTTCTCTGCACCCTCGAGAAACTCGTGTACGATATCAATATTGATGAAAACATAATTGTTTGCGGCAACCCTCTTGGATTTCAAAAATGATCACAGAATCGCTCGCTGCACTCTCGAGAACCTCGGATACGATACCCATAATGTAGTTATCATACTTTTGAGCGGCGGCCATCTTCGATTTGAAAAATGATCACAAAATCAATCTCTGCACCCTCGAGAACCTCGGATACGATACCCATAATGTAGTTATCATAATTTTGAGCGGCGACCATCTTGGATTTGAAAAATGATCACAAAATCGCTCTCTGCACTCTCGAGAACCTCGGATAAGATACCCATATTTTTATGATCATTATCTTGCGTTGCGGCCATCTCGGATTTAAAAATGATCCCAAAATTAATTTCTGCACCCTCGAAAACCTCGGACACGATATCTATATTGATGAAAACATAATTGTTTGCGGCAACACTCTTGGATTTCAACAATGATCACAGAATTGTTCTCTGCACCCTCGAGAACCTCGGACACGATATCCATAATGTAGTTATCATACTTTTGAGCGGCGATCATCTTGGATTTGAAAAATGATCACAAAATCGCTCTCTGCACTCTCGAGAACCTCGGATACGATACCCATATTTTTATGATCATTATCTTGCATTGCGGCCATCTCCGATTTAAAAATGATCCCAAAATTATTTTCTGCACCCTCGAGAACCTCGGACACGATATCTATATTGATGAAAACATAATTGTTTGCGGCAACCCTCTTGGATTTCAACAATGATCACAGAATCGTTCTCTGCACCCTCGAGAACCTCGGACACGATATCCATAATGTAGTTATCATACTTTTGAGCGGCGGCCATCTTCGATTTAAAAAATGATCACAAAATCGTTCTCTGCACCAACGAGAACCTCGGATACGATACCCATAATGTAGTTATCATAATTTTGAGCGGCGGCCATCTTGGATTTCAAAAATGATCACAAAATCGTTCTTTGCACTCTCTAGAACCTAGGATACGATACCCATAATCTAGTTATCATACTTTTGAGTGGCGGCCATCTCGGATTTAAAAATGATCCCAAAATTGTTTTCTGCACCCTCAAGAACCTCGGACACGATATCCATATTGCTGAAAATATAATTTTGTGCGGCGGCAATCTTAGATTTGAAAAATGATCCCAAAATTATTTTCTGCACCCTCGAGAACCTCTGATAGGATACCCATAATGTACTTATCATATTTTTTAAGCCGCGGCCATCTTGGATTTGAAAAATGATCACATTTCTGCTCCCTCGAGAACCTCGGATACGATACCCATAATGAAGTTATCATACTTTTGAGCGGCGGCCATCTTGGATTTGGAAAATGATCACAAAATCGTTCTCTGCACCCTCGAGAACTTAGGATACGATACCCATAATCTAGTTATCATACATTTGAGCGGCGGCCATCTTGGATTTCAAAAATGATCACAGAATTGTGCTCTGCATCCTCGAGAACCTCGGACACGATATAAATATTGCTAAAATCATAATTTTGTGCGGGGGCCATCTTGGATTTGAAAAATTATCACCAAATCGTTCTCTGCACCCTCGAGAAACTCGTGTACGATATCAATATTGATGAAAACATAATTGTTTGCGGCAACCCTCTTGGATTTCAAAAATGATCACAGAATCGCTCGCTGCACTCTCGAGAACCTCGGATACGATACCCATAATGTAGTTATCATAATTTTGAGTGGCGGCCATCTTGGATTTAAAAATTGATAACAAAATCGTTCTGTGCACTCTCGAGAACCTCGGATATGATACCCATAATGTAGTTATCATACTTTTGAGCGGCGACCATCTTGGATTTGAAAAATGATCACAAAATCGCTCTCTGCACTCTCGAGAACCTCGGATACGATACTTATATTTTTATGATCATTATCTTGCATTGCGGCCATCTCGGATTTAAAAATGATCCCAAAATTATTTTCTGCACCCTCGAGAACCTCGGACACGATATCTATATTGATGAAAACATAATTGTTTGCGGCAACCCTCTTGGATTTCAACAGTGATCACAGAATTGTTCTCTGCACCCTCGAGAACCTCGGACACGATATCCATAATGTAGTTATCATACTTTTGAGCGGCGGCCATCTTCTATTTAAAAAATGATCACAAAATCGTTCTCTGCACCCACGAGAACCTCGGATACGATACCCATAATGTAGTTATCATAATTTTGAGCGGTGGCCATCTTGGATTTCAAAAATGATCACAAAATCGTTCTTTGCACTCTCTAGAACCTAGGATACGATACCCATAATCTAGTTATCATACTTTTGAGTGTCGGCCATCTCGGATTTAAAAATGATCCCAAAATTGTTTTCTGCACCCTCAAGAACCTCGGACACGATATCCATATTGCTGAAAATATAATTTTGTGCGGCGGCAAACTTGGATTTGAAAAATTATCCCAAAATTATTTTCTGCACCCTCGAGAACCTCTGATAGGATACCCATAATGTACTTATCATATTTTTTAAGCCGCGGCCATCTTGGATTTGAAAAATGATCACATTTCTGCTCCCTCGAGAACCTCGGATACGATACCCATAATGAAGTTATCATACTTTTGAGCGGCGGCAATCTTGGATTTGAAAAATGATCACAAAATCGTTCTCTGCACCCTCGAGAACTTAGGATACGATACCCATAATCTAGTTATCATACATTTGAGCGGCGGCCATCTTGGATTTCAAAAATGATCACAAAATCGTTCTGTGCACTCTCGAGAACCTCGGATACGATACCCATATTTTTATGATCATAATCTTGCATTTCGGCCATCTCGGATTTAAAAATGATCCCAAAATTATTTTCTGCACCCTCAAAAACCTCGGACACGATATCCATATTGCTGAAAACATAACTGTTTGCGGCAGCCTTCTTGGATTTCAAAAATGATCACAGAATTGTGCTCTGCATCCTTGAGAACCTCGGACACGATATTAATATTGCTAAAATCATAATTTTGTGCGGGGGCCATCTTGGATTTGAAAAATTATCACCAAATCGTTCTCTGCACCCTCGAGAAACTCGTGTACGATATCAATAATTGACCTTTATTATGAGAAACATTACAATAATAGTGAAGAATTTAAAATATATGTAAAAAAATACTCCAAGCTTTTTAAAATAGTTTGTCATGAAGCGAAAACACGTTTCATTGCAGATAAAATTAAAAACAGTAATAATAAAGTAAAAGCGACTTGGAGTGTAATTAGCAATGAAACTGGTAGATCGAATTGCCGTAACACCTCTATCTGTTTAAATATTAATAATCGCGTTATAAATTCGGAAATAGAAATTGCAAATGAATTTGATAAATACTTCTCCGAAATCCCGATTGTCACGACCAAATACCTTAACTCTTCGCCAAAAGCAGCATATGATATGCTTAAATTACACGTACCAGTATCTTCTACTGACTTGAAATTTAAGTATGTTACAGGTAGCGATATAATAAAAATCTTCAAATTAATTAACCTAAAAAATACAAAAGACCTATGGGGCCATTCGACTAATATTGTTAAATACATACTTGACATTATAGCACCTGAATTAGCAATAATATTTAATGAATGCATAGATGAGGGTGTGTTCCCTGACCTCATGAAATACAGCAAAGTTATACCTTTGTTTAAATCGGGCAGTTCTTTTGACCCTGCTAATTTCAAACCTATTTCAGTGCTGCCTGTTTTTAGTAAAATTTTTGAAAAACTTTTGCTTCAACAGCTACAAATGCATTTTTGTAAATTAATGAACAAAAATCAGTTTGGTTTCACTAGGGGTTTATCAACAATTAATGCGGGTACTAGACTCATTGAGCACATCTTTGACACCTGGGAAGAGTCACAGGATGCATTTGGCATTTTTTGTGATTTGTCAAAAGCATTTGACCACCACCATGAAACTTTACTCCTAAAACTAAAGCATAATGGAGTGAAAAATAGAGCCCTAAATCTGTTAAAATAATATTTAAGCGAAAGAGTTCAGATAGTCGATGTAAATGGCAAACGGTCTTCGGGTAAACCTGTGCGAATAGGTGTTCCACAGGGTTCTATTCTCGGTCCTTTCTTGTTTCTTATATATATTAACGATCTACCGTTTGTGGTAGATGATAGCCATGAGATTGTATTGTTTGCTGATGATACTTCACTTATTTTTGAAGTGAAGCGACGTGCGGATATTGATGACGAGGTAAGCAATGCACTCTCAAAGATAGTGCGTTGGTTTGAGACGAATAATCTGCACTTAAACAGTAAAAAAACAAAGTGTTTACGGTTCATTACACCAAACACAGCGGAGGTACAAACCAACGTACTTATAAATGACCAGAGATTGGAACTTGTGGACACTACGGTCTTCCTGGGTATCACGTTAGATAAAAAGCTTCAGTGGGGTCCACATATTACCCATCTAGCAGATAGACTCAGCTCTGCGGCATATGCAGTTAGAAAGATTAGAGAGTACACGAATGTTGCGACCGCTAGATTAGTGTACTTTAGTTATTTTCACAGCATCATGACGTACGGTATATTACTATGGGGTCATGCTGCTGACATTGATATAGTGTTTGCTCTGCAAAAGAGCTGCTGTTCGTGCTATATATCAGCTTGGTTATGGACAGTCTCTCAAAGAAAAATTTAAAGAAATAAATATTATGACTGTTTATTGTCAGTACATTTATGAAAATTTAATATATGTTCACAAAAATCGTCACCTTTTTGCTCTTAATAGTGATTTTCATTATTATAACACTAGAAATAAGGGATTGCTTGTAAATAATTCTAGTAGGCTTCATAAGATACATAATAGCTTTAAGGGTAAATGTATACACTTCTACAATAAAGTCCCAGCCACTGTTCAGGCATTGTCTATAAATAAATTTAAATGTTTTATAAAAAAATGGCTCTGTTGTAAATCCTATTACTCCACTGCTGAATATCTAAATGATCGGACAGCCTGGGACTAGATTGTGATTATTTTATAGCAACTGTACAATATTGTATATTTTTATTGAAAAGAGCGCAAAAAAAAAGAATGCTGGGAGAGTTTCTTGCGCCGCTTCTTCTCTCTCAGAGCGCCATTTGTTTCCGAAGCGGTAGTAGTATCTAGTAGTATAAGAAATGACATCAAAAAGAATTCTAAAGGAATCAATTTTGAGAAAATAAATGCCTTTTATGCCTTTTATGCCTTTTAATATTGATGAAAACATAATTGTTTGCGGCAACCCTCTTGGATTTCAAAAATGATCACAGAACTGTTCTCTGCACCTTCGAGAACCTCAGACACGTTATCCATAATGTAGTTATCATACTTTTGAGCGGCGGCCATCTTCGATTTGAAAAATGATCACAAAATCAATCTCTGCACCCTCGAGAACCTCGGATACGATACCCATAATGTAGTTATCATAATTTTGAGCGGCGGCCATCTTGGATTTCAAAAATGATCACAAAATCGTTCTTTGCACTCTCTAGAACCTAGGATACGATACCCATAATATAGTTATCATACTTTTGAGCGGCGGCCATCTCGGATTTAAAAATGATCCCAAAAGTGTTTTCTGCACCCTCGAGAACCTCGTACACGATATCCATATTGCTGAAAACATAATTTTGTGCGGCGGCAATCTTGGATTTGAAAAATGATCACAAAATCGCTCTCTGCACTCTCGAGAACCTCGGATACGATACTTATATTTTTATGATCATTATCTTGCATTGCGGCCATCTCGGATTTAAAAATGATCCCAAAATTATTTTCTGCACCCTCGAGAACCTCGGACACGATATCTATATTGATGAAAACATAATTGTTTGCGGCAACCCTCTTGGATTTCAACAGTGATCACAGAATTGTTCTCTGCACCCTCGAGAACCTCGGACACGATATCCATAATGTAGTTATCATACTTTTGAGCGGCGGCCATCTTCTATTTAAAAAATGATCACAAAATCGTTCTCTGCACCCACGAGAACCTAGGATACGATACCCATAATGTAGTTATCATAATTTTGAGCGGTGGCCATCTTGGATTTCAAAAATGATCACAAAATCGTTCTTTGCACTCTCTAGAACCTAGGATACGATACCCATAATCTAGTTATCATACTTTTGAGTGGCGGCCATCTCGGATTTAAAAATGATCCCAAAATTGTTTTCTGCACCCTCAAGAACCTCGGACACGATATCCATATTGCTGAAAATATAATTTTGTGCGGCGGCAATCTTGGATTTGAAAAATTATCCCAAAATTATTTTCTGCACCCTCGAGAACCTCTGATAGGATACCCATAATGTACTTATCATATTTTTTAAGCCGCGGCCATCTTGGATTTGAAAAATGATCACATTTCTGCTCCCTCGAGAACCTCGGATACGATACCCATAATGAAGTTATCATACTTTTGAGCGGCGGCAATCTTGGATTTGAAAAATGATCACAAAATCGTTCTCTGCACCCTCGAGAACTTAGGATACGATACCCATAATCTAGTTATCATACATTTGAGCGGCGGCCATCTTGGATTTCAAAAATGATCACAAAATCGTTCTGTGCACTCTCGAGAACCTCGGATACGATACCCATATTTTTATGATCATAATCTTGCATTGCGGCCATCTCGGATTTAAAAATGATCCCAAAATTATTTTCTGCACCCTCAAAAACCTCGGACACGATATCCATATTGCTGAAAACATAACTGTTTGCGGCAGCCTTCTTGGATTTCAAAAATGATCACAGAATTGTGCTCTGCATCCTTGAGAACCTCGGACACGATATCAATATTGCTAAAATCATAATTTTGTGCGGGGGCCATCTTGGATTTGAAAAATTATCACCAAATCGTTCTCTGCACCCTCGAGAAACTCGTGTACGATATCAATAATTGACCTTTATTATGAGAAACATTACAATAATAGTGAAGAATTTAAAATATATGTTAAAAAAATACTCCAAGCTTTTTAAAATAGTTTGTCATGAAGCGAAAACACGTTTCATTGCAGATAAAATTAAAAACAGTAATAATAAAGTAAAAGCGACTTGGAGTGTAATTAACAATGAAACTGGTAGATCGAATTGCCGTAACACCTCTATCTGTTTAAATATTAATAATCGCGTTATAAATTCGGAAATAGAAATTGCAAATGAATTTGATAAATACTTCTCCGAAATCCCGATTGTCACGACCAAATACCTTAACTCTTCGCCAAAAGCAGCATATGATATGCTTAAATTACACGTACCAGTATCTTCTACTGACTTGAAATTTAAGTATGTTACAGGTAGCGATATAATAAAAATCTTCAAATTAATTAACCTAAAAAATACAAAAGACCTATGGGGCCATTCGACTAATATTGTTAAATACATACTTGACATTATAGCACCTGAATTAGCAATAATATTTAATGAATGCATAGATGAGGGTGTGTTCCCTGACCTCATGAAATACAGCAAAGTTATACCTTTGTTTAAATCGGGCAGTTCTTTTGACCCTGCTAATTTCAAACCTATTTCAGTGCTGCCTGTTTTTAGTAAAATTTTTGAAAAACTTTTGCTTCAACAGCTACAAATGCATTTTTGTAAATTAATGAACAAAAATCAGTTTGGTTTCACTAGGGGTTTATCAACAATTAATGCGGGTACTAGACTCATTGAGCACATCTTTGACACCTGGGAAGAGTCACAGGATGCATTTGGCATTTTTTGTGATTTGTCAAAAGCATTTGACTGCGTCCACCATGAAACTTTACTCCTAAAACTAAAGCATAATGGAGTGAAAAATAGAGCCCTAAATCTGTTAAAATAATATTTAAGCGAAAGAGTTCAGATAGTCGATGTAAATGGCAAACGGTCTTCGGGTAAACCTGTGCGAATAGGTGTTCCACAGGGTTCTATTCTCGGTCCTTTCTTGTTTCTTATATATATTAACGA